>NC_141287.1:13798723-14076223 GCF_037954325.1 Fistularia commersonii | reverse complement strand
TTGGACTTTATTGTCCCTGTGATGAGCAACTTCATCACAGCCAAAGGGAAACTAACGAAAACCCACCAAAGGAACACATACCACATGCTTTCAACAGAGGGATAAGATGATATTAGATGTTTCAGGGGGAAACCTACAGTGATCCGTCGAGGACGCTGATAGACCGGGCTACAAATGAGCGTTTGCACCTTTTGGTCTTACATTTTGGAACTATTTACCGACAAGCCGACGGCAGCAGCCTTTATTCAGTGGACAGCGGGTGTCTGGGATCAGCAAGGATAGCCATTGCCTTCTTGGTGGCTCCCTGTTACTCCACAGAGAGCTCCACCAGATGGATCCCTGAAATCCTGCTCCACATTTTTCCTGCATTGCTCAGCCTATTTCTGTCTTTGACTGTGAGGGACAATAGATAATAGAGCAGGATTATGTTGTAAATTTAATGTATGTGCTGTCCACCAGGGGTGCCACAGGCAGGGTGAGAGACTGACGCCAGTTGTGGTTGTGTTCACAGCTCCTTCATAGTGGAGAAGCAGCCATGCATGCCTACTCATCCTCAGAGGCCCCTCATCATCAAGACCAGAGTGCAGTTCGCCACCAAAGTCAGGTAGCCTTACCTCTCAGGGCCGCCTTCGTCTGGGGCGACCACACATCACACTTAAGTCACCTTCTGTAGTGTCCCCTCGGGAGCCATGCCCTTCCTGGACCTAACCTATCGAGCACTTGAGGAGCAGTCAGGGGTCTCAAAGGTCAGCAGGGAGATACTTGGGTCACCTGTGAGTTAGTTGACCCTTTGGGACTCCAGGAACCTCTTGCGGTCCCTTTCCAGTAAGTAGTCTGTTTCTTGGTGCATTGGGACAGCAGAGGATCCAAGGACCATGGTCCTCTGCTCCGAGAATGATCTCCAATTCCGAGGCGGACTCTTTTTTTCCCTTCTAACGGAAGTCATAGATGCTTGATAGAACGCATATGCCACGCCCATTAGCAGATATTTCTTGTGGACCACGGAGCACCATACACAAAAGTGATCGTGGTCACTGTTCAGATGTTTTCTTGCTACCACATGGAGCAACGAAGAGGTCCAAGCTCTTCTGACCTTCTACGCCTGAGAGGGGTTTCGAGGGATCGCAGAGGAATGTCAACATTTTGAGCCAGAATAAGCCCATAGTTGGCTACTGGCTAACGGGGTTCTTCACACGCAAAGCTGTGCAGAGAGAATATAAGAACCCTCCAACTATCTGATAGTCCATGGTTATTATTCCATGAGGGCTGTGCCAGCTTCAGCCTCCACGTTATCTTCTTCTTCCTCTTCAGTGTTTTTTGAGTGTAGAGCGTCAGGTGCACATAGTACCGTGGTCCCTTACTGCCTGTGTGAATGATGAACTATAAGATGGAGGAGGCTAATTCCTTGAATCTAACATTCCCAATCTAACATTCCTGGACACCAGCCCTTCAAATGAAACCCAACCCCCTCACCTGCTGCTTTTTCACACTAATCTTTGCTGTGTGTTTTCAGGCTTCTGGTGAAACTCCCAGAGGTGGACTATCAGCTGAAAGTCAAAATCACCTTTGACAAGTGAGAACATTTCAAAACATGCCTTCAGATACTGATGGTTGGTATCTGTTGCACGCTGCTAATATGTCTATCTGTGTGTGTGTCCAGGGACCTCCCCACTGGCAGAGTGTGAGTATTAGCGACCGCAACAAGGGAAGTAGACTGGCCAGCGGCTTGCAAAACACTGTGGTTCTTTTATGCTCACCCTGGCATAGAAGAGCAATTCTCCTTTGAAGCTTTCCATCTTTGAGGAGATTCACCTGGTCAGCTTGTTTTCTTCAGTTATCATGGGACCTTCAGGAGGAAGGAGGTCCAGCTGCTTTTAGCTCTTCAAGTCTCATTTCCCATCTCATCTTCTCCCTTGGGCTGCTTCCTTCAAGGGCCAAAGCTAATCAACTGCCTCCAACTAGCCCTTCAGCCAATCATCTGCCTCCAACGAACACATAGCCAATCACCCGCCACCATCTTAGCCTTTGGCCAATCAACTGCCTCCATTGTCTATTGGTCCATTGCACAGACCCCCCTCCATTTTTGTTTTCTCGCCTTGTGTTCCTCCTCAGAAGCCGGCAGTTTTTCATCCTCACCAACAGCACCAAGGCGATGGACATCGAGGACTATTCAAACGGCTGCCTCTCCGTCGAGTTCCGTCACTTGGTACGAGTTGCGGATGTTGCCAGCCGGCGCCTTTTTTTCCCCTTTTCTTTTTTGAAGGCGACTGACCGATGCTGATCTTCCTCCCAACAGCAACTGAACGAGAAGAAGTACATCAACGGCACCAAGGGGAGCGAGGTGAGCAAAGCGATGCTCCAAGATGTTGGACCCCGTTTTACCCAGGATTCATAGGCATGCAGAGGCGGCATCAGTCTGCACTCGCTGGGGACTGTTGGTGTGGCTAGTTGAGGCCTGTGGGCATTGCTAGTTGGATACAGTTGGTGTAGCTATTTGGGGACAGTGGGCATGACTAGTTGGGGACTGATGATGTGACTATATGGGAACAGTGTTCATGACTGGTTGGTGAGGCTATTTGGTAACAACGGCTACGGCTAGTTGGGGACATCAGGTGTGGCCATTTAGGGACTGCTGGTCTGATAGAAACATCTCCTGTCCTTCCAGGGCCTGCTGTCAGTGACTGAGGAGCTCCACTCCCTGAGCTTCGAGGCTTGTTTCACCGTGCAGGGTCTCACCATCGACCTGGAGGTCAGCAGCTACTGCCGCCACCCTGGGCACTTACTATTTTGAGTTAGCTAAGACTCACTAACCCTGTGTGTGCTTCCTCCCTCAGACCTCCTCGCTTCCATTGGTGGTCATCTCCAACGTGTGTCAGCTCCCGGCAGGGTGGGCGTCAGTCATGTGGTACAACCTTCTGACCGATGAGCCGAGGGTGAGCTCCCGCCCCACAAAAAGTCACCCTCACTTAAAACAGGGCATACTCAAACGAGGACTAGCCGCCACAAGATGGCCTAAACAACTCCCTTCCGCTGACAGAACCTGGCGTTCTTTGGGAACCCGCCTCGAGCCTCATGGAGCCAGCTGTCTGAGGTTCTCAGCTGGCAGTTCTCCACTTTCGCTGGCCGTGGCCTGAACAGCGAGCAGCTCACCATGTTGGGAGAGAAGCTCCTGGGTACGTGACTTTCAAAGATAGATGGAAAATGTGCTGGCAGGAAACGTAGACTTTATGATCTCGGGCTGTGTGTCTACAGGTCAACACGCCTCCCACTGTGACTCACATATCTCCTGGGCAAAGTTCTCAAAGGTAAAGTCCTGGAGCACAATAATTTGATGGGAGGTTGTGTTTGTGCTGTGTTTGGCGTCATCTTATGGAACCTCCCATCTTCTTAATGTCTACATTCCAAACAGGAATCAATATAAAAGCAAGTGTTGTGTGAAAATGTAGCATACCAAAGTCATCTCATCAACTGGTTACCAGGGGTGTCTTCTGCTGCATCACGAGTATTTGGCCCCCGATCATTTCTAATGATGTCTCTTAGATCTTTGGGAACCAGCAGGACTTAGATCAGTATGGAAGCTTATCATCTTCTTGGAACCTAACCGAGAAAAGTGATGACCTCTCCGGGATTATTCAGAAACGACGACTTATCTGTATCCATGCTTTTCAGATTGTAATGACACTAAGGTGTGATAAAATAAGCTCACCCATAAATAGGAGCTCACTCTGACGTCAAGGGGATTGTTTCCTTATGTCTGGGTCATTTTTCTGCAGATGTTTGTGACACCTCTTTACAATCTGAGCTTTTTCTTGGAGGTCATGGTACTTTCCCAGAAAACTAGGTGTAACTACCAAAGAATCATCAAAAATACGAGATAATTCAGATGTAATCTGGTCGACCTCTATATTTAAGTACTCTGTGGATTCATACATACATGCATATGCGCATTCAGGCATAAGACGTCTAATATGTCCTCAAATATTCCAGGAGACCATTCCAGGGAAGGCCTTCACTTTCTGGATCTGGCTGGAGTCCATCCTGGAGCTCATCAGGAAGCACCTGATGCCCATCTGGACTGAGAAGTAAGGGGTCGGGAGGACCTGGTTCCAAGGGCATCGGGGGCAGGGCTGGCTCCTGTGGGGTTCTCCCTAAGCAGGAAACAGTTTGTGGTTCAAAGTGGGTGTTTTAGTGTCAGTAGAATCGAAACATACCCCTCCGCTGCCTGGTAGACAAAGGAGTCACTGCAGGCAGACTGAACTATGCTTCTGATGGAAGATGGAGTATCACACACACACCTCATACATGGCTACCTACATACACTACAAGTAATTCTACATTACGACCAACATGACTCTTCCTTGTACCCATAACACTGCTACCAACACTACTACTGTTCTTCCTTCCTCTCACTTGTATGGCTAACACTTCTACTCTCACTATCATCACTCTTACTTCTAGCAATAACACTTCTGCCACCACCTTGTTACTCTTACTTCTTCTACCTCTTATGCCTCTACCACAACTACTACTCCCTCTATTTTTACCATTAACACTGCTACCACCACTTCTGTTTCTCCCACAAGTATGGTAGTAGTAATAATTGTTGGTGAGTATCTTTGTTCCCGTGAGTTATTCATTACTTACAGTTGTTGTAAAACTGCAATGTCGATGTAGTACTCATTGTGCAAATACTGCAGTACAGTGGGCTGAGAGGTTAGTAATGTCCCCTGGTGTCGCCCCTGGGTGCAGCTTCATCATGGGCTTTGTCAGCAAAGACGTGGAACGCATGCTGCTGAGGGACCGGGAGCCCGGGACCTTCCTCCTGCGCTTCAGCGAGAGCCACCTGGGTGGCATCACCTTCACCTGGGTGGAACACCACGACAACGGTGAGGCGGTCATGTTGTGATCACTGGGATCAGACATAAATTGGATTCATGGGTTATAATGGTCCTTTTAGTAATAACAAAGTAATAATATACATGCATATATGCATAGTAATAACGCTTGCCTTGTGTCAGAGGTCACTTCCAATCCAACAATTGTGACTGGTCCCGCAGGTGAGGTGAAATTCAACTCTGTGGAACCGTACACCAAGAGCCGTCTCAGTGCCCTGCCCTTCCCCGACATCATCCGGGACTACAAGGTGATCTCAGAGGGCGTTGTCCCCGAGAACCCGCTCAAGTTCCTCTACCCCAACATCCCCAAGGACGAGGCCTTTGGGCGCCTGTACAACAGCCAGCCGTCCAAAGGTACACCACTGCCACACAGTCACACCCGGGAAAGGCCACAGGCCTAACCTCTGGCTTTTTTTTCTTCAACCTGCAGTTTACCCATACATCTCGTCGTCCCTGATCCCCATCTCACAGCTCTGGTGAGTCACCCACCTGGAAACAAGGACCAGGGGCTTGGCCTACTGTGTATTTAAAGGGATCCAGCCTTGTGTCCTTTTCACCTGTTACTACTTTATAAAGGTGTAATAACTGTGTAATAACGGCGGAATAATGTGTAATGACTCTCCAGCCCTGCCCCCAGCAGCCCCGCCCCCAGCGTCTTGTCTCCGCTGTGCCTGTCCCCAGAGCCTCCAATGACGCCGGGGGAGTTCAGCCTACTCACCGAGCAGCTGTGCTTCAGCGCAGATACCGTAAGAACCTGAGTTTGGACATCCAAATCCAAAATCCCATCTTCAGAAACTCTGTGTCGGTAGTGACCAGGTTCGCCCAGACAGAGGGAAGGAACCTACAACGTCTAGCAGAAATCTTGAATATAGCCCATTGGGTTGCATGTCCAGCTCACACTGCTTGAGGGTTCTTGCCTCTCCTCCAGTGCTTGATTGTGTTTCTTTTTTGTGCTTGTCTGTGTTCTCCTGCCATTGGTCCTCTCTCTGTGGGTTCTCCCCATGTTCTCCTGCTTGGGTTCTCTTCATGTTGTCCTGGCTTATCTGTGGAGGTTCTCGGTCATCCAGGTCATGGTGAATTCTTACCCAAATCTTCTTGTCGTGGCAACTGGACTTGAATTTCTCCATGTGAAGATGTTTTCACAGCTGAAGAAGCCTCTGGGATGAGGGGTGAAATCAAGTCCAGCTGCTACAACAAGAAGATTTCAACAAGAGTTCTACTGACTCATTTTCTCTCTCCATGTTCTCCACCTACGCGTCCAAATACTTATTAAAAGATAGCGTTCCCATGCTGACTGTAGCCAGTTTCTCAGTGGAACAGTAGCTGATCTCCACTTGGTCCAGGTGAGATGGTAGCTTGAACATGAGTGAAGGTCAGGACAACACCGACCGGGGGGAAAATCCACCACACGTTCTCGTCACTTATGTAACGTCTCCTTTCAGATGAGTTCCCAGTACTCGGAGTAGCGAGAGGGCACCATCATTCAGTCATCTGCAGCCACCTATTCCTCATCCCTCCTTTGTCCACCATCCTCCTGGTACGCCTGGACGACTTCATGTCTTCTTCTTCGTCCTTGGAAATGAAGAGCCGTCCAGCTTTCCAAGGCTTCCATGAAATTTTCACGCGTTCACATTGGCAGTCACTTCTGGTTGGACAATGAGAAGATGTGTCTTGCGACCCCTGCTGTCAATGAGGATGCACCACCACGCGTACATACCGCCTCCTGGAGCTGCTGTCCTCAAGGTCTTTGCTGTCCAGAAGTTTGTGACCATCAGGACCAGTTTGTGTGATTAATCCTCTTGCTCCTTCTGTAAAATACGACAGTCCACAGTTTATATTGGGTCATAAAGATGGTATTGTTTGTAATAAAGGTGTAATAAAGGTTGTCCTGGATCTCCAAACTTTCCAACCTGCCTAGAGGGGTTCAGCACAGGTTCTCTGCAGGATCTCTGCCGAAATTGTCCGTAGTTGTGAATGAATGAATGGTCGTGTCCATGTGTGGCCCACGTGTGTGACTGACAGGCAACCAGTCCGGCCCAAGTCCTGCCTCACGCAAGCGACCGCAGGGATTGGCTCCAGACAATCGCACCTACTATTAGCTTCCCCTTTTCACTTCCTCCTGCTCGGATACACTTTCCCCAGTCGCTCACTCTGAGGTTTACATCTTGATTGTCTCCAGACATCCCTAGTGCACCACCTTCCACACTGAAACACGTCTTTTCACTTCTAGTGCACCTCCTTCCACCCAGGTACACCTCTTTTCACTTCTAGTGCACCTCCTTCCACCGTGGTACACCTCCTTTCACACAGGTACATCTTGCAACTCCAGTCCACCTCCTTCATCCCAGGTTCCCCTTCCACACAGGTACACCTCCTTTGCCATAGGTACATCTTCCACCCATAGTAATCCTCCTTCCACCCTCGCACACCTTCCATACAGGTACAGCTCCTTCCACCCCTGGTATACCTCTTTCCACCCCTAGTATGCCTCTTTTCACCTCTAGTATGACTAGTTTCAGCCCTAATACAGCTCCTTCCACACAGGTACACCTCCTTCCAGCATTGGTACACCTCCTTGCAACCCTAGTTACACCTCCTTCCAGCCCTGGTACACCTCCTTCCACTCAGCTATACCCCCTTACCAGTCCAAGCTTCCCTTGTCCACCTCCTTCCAGTTCCTTCACCCCGTGACCTCACAGCCCCCTCTACGACATGACAGCCTCCCCCTTCACAGTGGGTGTTCGGGGACAGTGTGCGAGGGGGAAGTTGTGATGTCACACAGGGGAAGCTGTGAAGTTGGGTCCAGTGGGAGCTGTAAAAACACATAAATGCTTCTGATGTTTTAAGAGAGGAGCAGCAAAACCCCCGAAAAACTCCCAATTGGCTCCTCCATTCCCCCGGCAGCGGAACATCCCATCACGCTGATCGAGGTCATAGCGGTATCCATGGAGATGTTCCTGCTGAACAGCAGCAGCACGCCGGTGCAGGCGGCGTGACGAGCGGAGATCCTTCCAGAGTGTCTGGCGGCGACATGAGCTCGCCGGAGGACAAAGAGAGCGGTACAGACCGGAAGCATTCCGAAAACCCTCCCCGGGTGAGTTCTCTGGAGCAAGTGTTGTGTGTTCAGCCACAGCTGATGTTGGCGGGCTGGTTTCCGTGGCACGCCTCTTCAGGTGAACACACATCCACCAAAAACTAAAAACGCAAACGTGCTCTGTCCAGTTCTACAGGAAGCTGCGATGGCTGGAATCAGAACCCTCGTATTCACTGTTGCCACGGAGACCCAGAGGAGCTGAAGGAACCGGTAACAGTGAGAGAGCTATGTGTTTTGCCCAAAGAAGCTTCTTGAGCCCCTTGAGTGGTCTCCTTGTTTTCTGAGAATGTCAAAGCCACGTCTTCTGTTTGTAAACAATGTCTCTGATGTCAAAATGGAGGTCATTGGGAGCCTTCCTTTGTGCTATTGGGCCTCAGAAGTGCAGTGTGCAAAATCCAGAAAAACCTTCTTAACCACAGGGTTCTGTCCACGCCTCTGAAACATAATCTGGCGCTTCCTGCAAATCTGCAGGAGGAAAGTGTGCTTGTATGCAGACGATGTGATGAGATAGTGTTTTTCTTGTTTCTGGGTTTAATTTATTGTCACCCGATTCTGCTGCTCCGTGGCTAAGCTCCTGCACCTCCTAAAAAGTGCTACCTCTTTTTTGACAATCCATTGTTTTTCCTGTGGTACCACTCAGTTTCTATGGACAGATTGAAAATTAGCATATTAGCACAACGACAAGAGTTATATCAGGTGGGAGGAGTTGAGCTCCTCAGAGCGGAGCTGTGATGTGAATAAAGGTGCACAGGTTGGGGGTCAGCTTACGGTAGGGATTGGGGTTCAGCAGTGATGTCACACAGGGGGGCAGCGGTGACATCACACAGGGGCACTGCCACATCTAGTATTTCATTCTATGTTGACTTTTCTGTTTTAAGCAAATTGGAGTCACTTCCGTAGATTCAGAATGATACTAGCTATCCATCATTACAAAGCTAATGCTGCTGACCTGCATGCTTGTGCAAAGCTAACGTTACAGCCTGTGCACTTCTACAAAGCTAATATTACCGATCTGCAAGCTAATGCAAAGCTCACATTTCTGACCTTCATGATTGCACAATGTAACATTAATCACCTGCCCGCTGATACAAAGTTTATATTTTGAAATGTCAAGCTCACACAAAGCTAGCATCACCAACCTTTGCACTCATGCAAACTTACAATGACAACCTGCATGTTCGCACAATCTAACATTACCAACTTGCATGCTCGTACAAAGTTTACATAAGAAAATTGTGCGGTATTACAACTCTAAGGTTACCAACCTGTCCGCTCGTACAAAGCTAATGTTACTGACCAGGTAAAACTTGTCCCCCTGGGATCACAAGCACTGAGAAACATTATTTATTCATCAAAAATGTTCAATTTGGCTCCCTCTGTATCTCTTTGTCACCATGGTAACTGCCAGTCCCTCCCGATGGCGAAGATGGTGCAGCAGGTCTTGGCCGGGGCCGGATGTCGGTGCACAGCCGGCGCTGCCGCATCCACCGCAACAAGAAGCACATGACCCTCCGGGAGACGCTGGTCAAGCTGATATGGTGAGTCCGCTAACTGCTAAAATCAAAGCGGATGTTTGCTGTTTCTAACTCCTCTTCCTTCATTCTTTTTATTTTACTATGTTTTTAAAATCCCCAGCCAGCAGCTGGAGGAGGAGGACCAGGACGCCGACGTGGCAACGTCCTCCAAAATAAAAGCAAAGAATGACTTCAAGAAGGTAAAATGTTTCATCCTTTGAATTATTTTTAATAAATCTGAGGTTACTTTTATATCGATTGACCTGCATCTTATAAACGTATCTAACATACCTATTAGGGGTGGGACCCCCATTAAAATGATTAATCTAATTAATCAAAAGGCTTTAATTAATCAAGCAACATAAATTGATTTATTAAATGAGAAAGCTAACATTACCGACCGATGTGCTTGTACAAAGTTAGCAATCGTGACCTTTGTGTTAGTAGAAAGCTAGTATTACCAACCTGCATGCTCAGACAAAGTTAGCATTACACACATGCTTGCTTGAACAAAGTTAACATTACCAAACTGGGTGCTGTGCTAAGCTAACATTAGCAACCCGTGCTCTCATACAAAGCTTACATTAGCTACTTGTGCACTTGGACAAAGCCAAAGTTACTGACCCACGCACTCATACCAAGCTGACATGAGCGACTACGGTGCTCTTACGAAGCTAACATTAGAGACCTGCACAGTCGTTCAACGCTAGCGTTCCCATGCACGCTGATACCAAACCAACATTAGCGTAACATGACAAAAGAGTGAAGGCTATGTTCTTTCCCCCCCTTCAGAGGTTCAAGTGCTTCATCCAGCATGGCATCAACCTGGAGCACTTCATCCCGCCGCTGCAGGAGAACTGGATGATGAATATTATGGGACACGTGCCGGCGCATCTGCAGAGCCACAGCGCCATGTTGGCGTTGCTGCAGGGGGAGATCAAGGAGGGTTACGGTGGCAGCATGGAGACGGCAGTTGGTGCGTCCAAGGGCTGTTCTTCTCCAGAACCTTCTGCACTCAGACGTTTATTTGATGTTTATAATTATGTCACTTTGTGTTTGCAGTGAAGTATGCGTTCAGTGACTCCATGGAAGAGGGGGAACTGGCAGAGGTGCCCCCTCACCGATTGGAGTAAGCCCCCCCCTTTTTGAGATATCCCACTTTGGGAGAAGATCTCGCGAGCTGGTCGAACGTGTTCCCCTTCTCACCTTCTGTCTGTCTCACCTCCAGGATGGATGTGGTCCCAAAGCCGTGGCACCACTCCTTCTTGGTGGCCAGGAGGAAGATGAAGGAGAAGCTTCATGCCATCAACCCTACCATGCTGCAGGTTCTCGGCCTTTGGCAGGAGTCCTACAAGTACATCAGCCATCTTTGACTTGTTTCCTCTTTTAGTCATTTTCATGCTAACACGCTAATAGACTTTTTTCCCTTGTTCAATCATTTTCAAGCTAACAGGCTAATGATTTCCCATCTAGTTGTTTCCAAGCCCACGCTTGTTTCCTTATCCAGTTGTTCTGAAGATAACACGCTAATGACGCATTACCTCATCCAGTTGTTTTCAAGCTATCCCGCTAATGTCTCATTTCCCATGACAGGGATCTGCGTCTCATTGATGTGGCCGAGTTTCACCAGAGAAATGAGTCCATGGAGCTGTCAGAGTTCCAGCAGATCATCACCAGGCAGGTGGACGACGCCAGGGATGTTCTGATCAACACGTGAGTACAGAGCAATTATGGGTAACGGAACGGGAAGCGGCGCCAACATGTACTCCTGTCCGGCTTATGTGTGGCTTCCCTCCATGTTCTTCATCTTCTGTCCAAGAACAGCCAGGTTCATCGAAGTCTGTAGCTTGTCCATCAGTGTGAATGAGAGGATGAATGGTAGAATGATTGACAGCTGACCTGTTCAGGTTAAGCCTCGTCTCTTGCTCTAATTTCCATTGATTTTGACTCCACCCCTTCCCAGACCTGTGAGCAGAGGTATAGCTAGTGAATGAATGACATGATCCAAAAGTCATTGGTTGTCCAGATCAGTCCTGCAGGTATATAGTTCCACAAAGCAGGAATGCTAGAACCTGTCTAACATTCTTTGGACCCTGAAATGTCATCAGAACCAGACGGGTGAATCAGGAGAATTAAAGGTCCGAGACAGAATGAGCGGCACCATACTTGTAGCTCTATGTTTTTTTTTTTTTTGGACCACTAGAAATGCCTGCATCATCTCCCAGGTCTTCCTGTTTCCTCAGTCTTGGTCTTGTGGTTCCCTCCATCAGGTGGGTTCCGGAGGTGCAAAATATCTACTACAGAGGCAGCAGGCGCAAGATAGTGCCGCCGTCCAGCAACATGGCCGACCTCCAGCCGTTCTACAACTGTGCAGCGACGCTGATGACGTCACAGCTGCAGAACCTGGTGATCAACTCCATGAGGGACTTCACACACCTCATCTCCCCCGACCTGATGGGGCCGGTAGGTTTCATGTTCTCCTGCAGGGAAGGTTTGGTCCCGAAGGATCTGAGTTGAGGAGCAATTGCTGACAAACAAATGAAACAGCTGCACCTGGGAAATATGAATCTGAAAATTTGCCATATTTGGCTCCTGGATGTGTCATCTGTCAATAATGTTGAGACGTCCAACACCATTTCAAGTCCTCTGCACCTGCTGACCCATGTGGACAGTGGGAAGATATCAGAAAACATGGAGAGCAACCTGGACAGGAGAACATCACTGGATGTTCAACAACCCTGGGCCACAACCTGGAATTTTCCTGTTATAAAGCCACAGTGTTCAGACCCTGATGCTGCTGGTCCTTTTGGTCTTGCAGGAGACTGAGGGAACCTTCCAGCACTCGGGCTTCATCCTGCACCTAATCCTGGAGGACCGAGAGATCAAGTTTGTTCCGGACTTCTCACTGTACGAGGAGGCTCTGCTCAATGTCTACCAGCTGATGCTCACCTCCGTCAGCATGGTTCCTCGGGTGGAAACTAAACTCTACCCTGACTGGGTGAGTCCACACCAGCAAGCACAGCTTGACACCAAACCCCGAAAACATCAAGAGTCTCCCCCTAAAACAAGTTAGCCAAAGGCTCTTTTCCAGGACATACTGTAGTTGCAGACTCAACTGGGTTCTCATGGCTTTTCCATCAGGGATAGTACCTGATGCCTTGTATTTCTGTGACACCATATCTATAACCTGGTACCCTGTCTTTCTCTATAACATTGTACCCTGTCCTTCTTGAGTACGTAGTACCCTGTCTTTCTTTAGGATCTAGTCCCATGTCAATTAGGACCTGGTAGCTGGTCCTTCTTGAGTACCTGGTACTTCTTTGGGACCTGGTACCCAGTACTTTTTTGAGGACCTGGTACCCTGTCCTTTTTCATTCCTCGTAGTCTGTATTTTTTCCGTGCCTAGTCTGCTGACGTTCAGACTTGTTGTTTTCCCATCACGGCCTCTTGGCTCCACCACCAGCCCAGCACAGTACATGGCCGCAGCCTGAAGCCCACAGTGCTACCAGAGATCCTGGTGGCGCTACAGGACCAGTTGCGTGCTGTGACGCATTCCGAGTGCCAGAAGGCTAGCGACCATGTGCACGAGTACGATGGCTACACGCCGCTGGTGTCCCTTCAGGCGGAGGCCGACGTGGAGCGCTTTCTGGACGAGCGCCACTCCTTCCAGGAGTTCATGGCTGAGGTTCTCCACTACCAGCACCTGGCCGAGCAGATCCACTGTACACGCAAGGTAGGGCCTGAAAGACAATCGACATGGTAACAATATTTTTTAACATTTATGTATATCTTAAGGGTCTTTTTATCAGTCTAAGTTGGGTGTCTTAATAGTTTCGCATTTAACAAGCCAATTACAGCTGTCCTTGGGTTCAAGAGGCTGGGTTTAAGTTGGACGAGTCAGCTGCCACCAACAAAAAGGGTTTCTAACGCTAAATGATATCTTTCTGCTCCGTGGTGGTTCTGCCCGGCGGGTGTGGACCTCCAGGTGGCCCGGCTCGGTATGTTTGAGGTCCAGTCCCACCAGCTCCTACACACCCTGACCCAGAGAGCCCAGGAGCTACAACAGAGACTCACCAACCGGATGCTGGTGGACCACCTGGAGAACAACCAGAGGTGGGCCGGTTCTCTCAGTGCGCCAGAACATCCTGGTCTTGTCTCTCTTCTGTCCTGGAGAACCCAGGCTGTTCTGATCTTGTGCTGAAGCGGAGCAGGAGAAAGGACCCAGTCTCTGTCTTGGACTCTTCTTCAGATCAGGTCGTTGCAGACCCAAGAGGGCAGCAGTTTCAGGACCGCTGTTCTGCGGGGTTCTGTATTTGCAAATTAGCAGTTACCTGAAGTTCTTGTTCAGACTGAAGGAGAAACCGAGGTTTGGGGCTGAAAAGCCCAAGTCAGTGCTATGGAGCCACCTGGAACAGCAGCCCTCAAACTTCCTGCAGCAACCTGCCACTGACTCTCAGCTCCGATTCAGAAGAAGACAGATGAAACTCACCCTCCTCTTCCTCTTTCTTGGTGTGCTACAGGCTCAGCAGTGAGTTTGAGGAAATCTCCCAGACAGCCCTGACCACACCCACGGACACGCAGCACCTGATGGAGCTGAAGGTGCCGATTCTGCTGCAGGGCAAACGTAGAGATGAAAGTTAGCGGGCGACATCCCTCCTTTGACGCTCCTCCTCTTCCTCCCGCAGACCTACGTAGACAAGGTGAAGAGCACTGTGATGCCCCAGCTGGAGCAGAGGCTGGCCGACTCCAACTCGGAGCTGTGCTTCCTAATGAACCTGGTGGCGCTGCCAGTGTCAGACATGGAGGTCAACATCCAGACCATCCGCTGGCTCAACCGCATGCCGTCCATCTTCAAGAAGCACCAGCAGATCGTGGCCGAGAAGACTGAGCAGTTTCAGTGCAGCCTCAAGGTGGGCGGGCAAGAGCATCATGGGATGAAGTTATCAGGATGAAAGAGAAAACACGCTTACAGTTGGTCCTAAACCCCGGATGGTTAATTTCTGTAATCTAATCACCTCCCAGCTCTGCCGGGAGCACTTCGAGGAGGAGCTGGAGACTTACAGTGTCCAGGTGGAGGAGTTCACTGCCTTTGGGGAGGTGGCGGAGCTGAGCCGCTACTTGAGGAAAGCCCAGGCCCTCAACGCCAAATTGGACCTTGCAGCCGACAAGGTGACAAAGACGGGATGAGAAACGAGACTTGGGAGATTTGGAGATTAAGAGATTCTGAGATTCAGAATTTAAACATTCAAAGATTCAGAGATGTTGAGATTGTAAGATTCATAGATTCAAAGATTCTGAGACACAAAGATTCAAAGATGAAGATATTCTGACTCAAAGATTCAGTGATTCAGATTCAGAGATTCAGAGAATCAAAGATTTTAAGATTGTAAGATTTATAGATTCTTAGATACAAAGATTCAGTGATTGAGATGTTTGGACTCCAAGATTCCGAGATTCAGTGATTCAGACATTCAAAGATTCAGAGATTTTAAGATTTAAGATTCATAGATTCATGGTTTCTTGGATTCAAAGATTCTTAGATACAAAGATGCAGAGATTATGACGTTCAGACTCAAAGATTCCAGAATGGAAGTGCAGAAATGGAAGATTTTGTTGTGAAATCTTGAAAGGCCGCCACCTTGTGTCTGCTGCAGGACGTGCACCTTTATCAGGCTTGTTATGTTTGCCGGTTCCCTCCCACAGATCAATGACCTGAACATGGAGGAGGAGGCCTACGGCTGGTCCGTCTCCCAGTACCCGTTGAGAAAGAAGACCCAGGACCAGCTGACCCCGTTCCTGCGGCTCTACGAGACAGCCAATGACTTCCTGAGCCACCACGAGCGCTGGATGCACGGCCCCCTGTCCGGGGTCAACCCCGACAAGGTCCCAACCGCCTCCCAAAACAAATACACCCCTTTTTTGCGCTCAGTGTTTTTTATGCAAGTTTGTTTGTTTAGAATTTTATTTGGACAGTGTACAAATACATTAAGCACAGAGGCAGAGATGTTTGTACCAGATTATAGCTCATAGCTCATTTCTATCTGTAGTCTTGGACAATATAAATATAAAACTGTATAAAATAGACAATATATATAAAATATACAGATAGGCAATATAATAACTATACAATATATAAACAGGCAATAAAATATGTATTTTGCTGGTTGAAAGTGCTATTGTTGTGACATTGTTCCTTTGGTCATCAGATGTTACCCAGAAGGGTAACATCTGATGGCAAAATACCCGTCTGGCATTGTTAGTGTACAAATACAAGTACAAATACTTAAACCCCCTTCCTGTTTTAGCAGATCTGATACAAGTTATTTATTTGAATACTGTGATTCCCGTGACCCTGCCTCCTCCCTCCCCGCAGGTGGAAACAGAAGTTGGGAACTACTGGAGGACACTGTACAAGCTGGAGAAAGGCTTTGGAGACGTGCCCAATGCCCAGAACTTGGCCAGCATCATTAAGGTCCAGGTGGAGGAGTTCAAGGAGAACATCCCCATGGTCCAGGTAAGGCCTAAGCACGAAGCAGGGGTTATCCTCGCATGAGGAGATGGGTAACAAAGGGCCAATTGAATGGTTTTCCTGCTTGTATGAGGAAAGGTGATTGACCCACAACTTTTTCTGTCCCCAACAGGTTCTGTGCAACCCCGGCTTGTGCGACCGCCACTGGCGAGCCATGGAGGAGGTGGCTGGCATCTCGCTGAGGGTAGAAGAGGGCGAGGGCTTTCTGGCCCACTTCCTGGACATGCATCTGGAAGGGAACCTGGCTGCTTTTGAGACCATCAGCGAGGCGGCTAGCAAGGAGTACTCGCTGGAGAAGGCCATGGAGAAGATGATCAGCGAGTGGAGTGATATGGAGTTCCACCTGCTGCCCTACAGGGAGACAGGCACTTCCATCCTGTCGGCTGTGGACGAGGTGCAGATGCTGTTGGATGACCACATTGTCAAGACTCAGACCATGAAGGTTTCGCCCTTCAGCAAGCCATTCGAGGCCGAGATCGGGTGAGAGAACAATAACGATATTGTTAAGAGACAGCTGAGATCTTAAGGTCATCTCTTGATCTTCTAGCTGATTCCTATTTTCTGAGGATTTTGAGGTATCTTTCTAGAGTTCCATGTACCCTGAATATCTTTGATCAAAAAAAGGAAGGGAAACCAGGATCTTCTTCCTTGCAGGGACTGGGAGGGTAAGCTGCTGCTCCTGCAGGAGATCCTTGACGAGTGGCTGAAGGTCCAGTCCACCTGGCTCTACCTCGAGCCCATTTTCAGCTCACCCGACATCATGACCCAGATGCCCGAGGAAGGACGTCGCTTCACCTCGGTGGACAAAACCTGGAAGGACACCATGAAGGAAGTTGCCATGGTAACTGAATTAAATGGGAAGTTTTTATTTTCTTTCTGGGTGCAAGACAATCACACATCTTCTCAGCCCCTGTGAATGATTGAATAATGTCCCGCTCCTTTTTAGCTTGCTGAGTGTATTCGCTAGTGTCTAGCTAATTTCTTGCAATAGGCTAATCACAGGGACCAGTTCTTGGTACCACATTATTTGTCTGTTCTCATGTTTATCTGGGGTCAGATAGTCTGTAATCCCCTGAGACTAGCGGTTTGGAGGAAAGAGCTCTACCCACTGGCTTTTTGTTCTGCTCTGTCAGGACAAGCACGTGCTAGTGGTCATCGCTATCGACATGATGCTGGATAAGCTGAAGAAATCCAACGAGTTCCTGGAGATGATCCTCAAGGGTCTCAATAACTACCTGGAGAAGAAGCGACTATACTTTCCCCGTTTTTTCTTCCTGTCCAACGAGGAGCTGCTTGAAATCCTGTCCGAGACCAAGGACCCCACAAGGTGAGTCGGCTGAAGCCATTATCGTCTATTCATGTTGCAGTGTTTCAGACATATTGGTAAGTCAGTTGACTTCTTACTCCACCCCTCCAGGGTGCAGCGTCACTTGAAGAAGTGCTTTGAAGGCATCGCCAGCGTGGTGTTCACTGACATTCAGGACATCACACACATGAGGAGCAGCGAGGGGGAGATGGTGCAGCTACTGGAAATCATCTCCACTGCCAAGGCCCGTGGTGCTGTGGAGAAGTGGCTCCTGGAACTGGAGAACGGCATGGTTGCCTCACTGCACAAGGTACCACGTCTGCTTTCAAATGTGCGCTGCAGCCGATACCTGCACTCACTCTCTGTATGCTACTGCAGGGGTTTGACCTCTGACCAGACAAAACCGAAATAGAGAAGTAACTGGTGCCATCTGTGCCAAAAACAGATTACACCAAAGTGGCATTTTTAAAAATATGGCTTGCAGGAGCATCTTGAGAGATGAGTGATACCCTGATTCTTCACCAAGAAGAAGACTTGTAGTTGTCACGTGACTTAAAGTGACCGGCAGGCTGGATTCATTTGTCAATAAAGCTTGAGTTCAGCATTTTAAAGCTGAAGAAGAGACTTGTCAGACAACCCGCCATGTTGATCCGCCCTCTATCTATCCAAATTTTCCGCTCGAATTTTTCAACACCAGAAAAAGTTCACTTCATTAACACAATAAGCCTGAAGTTCCTACGACTGTTCCAGCAGCCTCTACCTGCCAACCTTCATGGAACAGCTAGCACTACCCATACCTTGACGGGCTGCCCCCTAACCCAGTCCAACTCCGGGTAACCGATCAATCATGCTTGTCTGATTGAAGCTCAACTTGACGTATCGTCGCCATGATCTACCACGTTCCAAAAGCTGATACAAGATAGGTGTGGGTTATGAAAGACCTTGTTTCTTGCCACTTCAGGTGATCGGCGAGGCCATCGTGGCCTACCCCAATGAGCTGAGGACCGATTGGGTTCGAGCCTGGCCTGGCCAGACAGTTCTGTGCGTCTCACAGGTCTACTGGACCAAGTACATCCACGAGGCCATTGTTTCTGGACAAGAGGTGATCCGATGTTTGTGCGTTTTGAGCTTCGGGTCTGTCTCGGCCCCGTTTAACCTGGACTGCTTCCCTCCAGGCCCTGCAAGCCTACCTGGACCAAAACAACCAGCAGATTGACGACATCGTCGGGCTGGTCCGTGGAAAGCTGTCCAAGCAGAACCGTGTGAGCCTTGAAGCCCTGGTGGTGCTGGACGTGCACGCCCGTGACGTGCTGGCTGTGCTGGTGCAGAAGAAGATCAGTGATGAGAATGACTTCGAGTGGCTCAGCCAGCTGCGATACTACTGGGTGGTACGAGACGCCTCTGGGGGGGCAGGGGGGAGCGCCATCACTCCCAATGACCTATGATCTCCGTGCAGGAAAACCAACTCCAGACCAAGATGATCAATGCCGGTTTGGCGTACGGTTACGAATATCTCGGCAACACGCCGCGCCTGGTCATCACGCCGCTCACAGATCGCTGCTACCGGTAAAATCCCGACGTTCTCCATTTTTAGTTTTCGAAGAGAAAAAGGGGAACTGCTTCCTAGGGGTGGATCAACTTTTGGCATCAGGTGACCTGTAACCTCCAGGGGCAGTAACAAGCACCCTTGACCCCCCATGGCCTGCAGGGGGAGGGAAAGTAACTCCATCTGCTGCCAGAATTCTGACATCTTTATTTTACAATGTCTTGGAACAACGATATTTCAAACTGTTGATTTTGTCCATGATGAATTTATGACAGAAATTGGCTAACAGTTACCTTAGGGTGCCATTTGTTGTTCTAAGCTAACCTGTGACAGCAAAAACTCTGTGCACCTTTTTTTTTTTTTTTTTGAATCGCCCCATTGCCCTGGGCACCTCTTGACCTTGTCTTTACAGTACTTTATTCGGCGCCCTCCACCTCCACCTGGGCGGGGCCCCTGAGGGCCCAGCCGGCACGGGGAAGACAGAGACCACCAAGGACTTGGCCAAAGCCGTGGCCAAGCAGTGCGTGGTCTTCAACTGCTCCGATGGGCTGGACTACATCGCCCTGGGGAAGTTCTTCAAGGTCAGTGGGACCCAGTTGCAGTACTTCTGTCTTGATCACAATTTAAACAAGTACTACTGAAATGTATTCCCAAAGTGTCACGAGTACCACTATGCAGAAACATCTACTACTATAGTACATTGTGTAGTGCAGTAGATGCAATGTACTCTTAACAAATACACGTGAGAGCACTATACTACTATATGTGGAGGTTCTCATTAGTACTATAGTACATCTAACAGATTGGACTACATTGCCCTGGGGAAGTTCTTCAAGGTCAGTGGGACCTGGATGTAGTACTTCTGTCCCCAACTGCTCAATCACAAGTTAAATGAATACTACTGAAGTATACCCCCCAACTGCCATGCTAAAAAGTGCTACCATGCAGATGCATCTACTACTACAGAACCTTGATTACCATGTTCAGTAATCTAACAAATATATCTGAGAACATCTCAGTACCACAGTACTTCTGATAGGCTGGACTGCATCGCCCTGGGGAAGTTCATGAAGGTCAGCGGGACCCGGATGTAGTACTTCAGTCTCCCCCTTCTTGTTCACAAATTAAATGAGTACTACTGAAATATATCCCAAAAGTACCTCATGCATCTGCTACTGTAGTACATTGTGTTATATAGTACATGGTACGTACTCTTAACAAATACATTTGAGAACATCTACAGTACTACAGTACTTCACCTAAGAAGGTCAACAGGTTAATTAATGGTACAAGTACTTTATACTGTGGTATTTCAGTGTCTCATGAAAAAAATGTATCTTTGCCGTAGATTAAAGTTGATGAAGCGATCTATCTGTGTGTGTGTGTGTGTGTGTGTGTGTGTGTGTGTGTGTGTGTGTGTGTCCAGGGCCTGTTGTCATGCGGTGCCTGGGCCTGCTTTGACGAGTTCAACAGAATTGACCTGGAGGTCCTGTCGGTGGTGGCCCAGCAGATCCTCACCATCCAGAGAGGTTGGCTCTGGCTCCGGGGGCTCCTCTGGATTTCCAGGACTTTCCGGGACTTTGCGTAACTTTCTAGGACATTCGATGATTCCCAGGATTCCTGGAGAAGCTTGAAAACACAGCACCAATTTGTCCCCTTTCACAAACTCCTTTATGTCCTGGAAAGTCCATGAGAGGGTGCTCTTGAACACAACACACACTCACACATTCACACACAGGACACAACCAGGGAGTGACATACAGTCACGTGTGACTCATGTGCATAACATGCTCACATGCAAGACAAAATTCATGTGCACTGATGTGCAAAACACACTAACGTGCACGACACACTCGCATGCACATCATGTCATATCTACGTGCATGTGGATGACACGCTCAGGTGCACTGCCGTGCGCAGCATGCTGATGCACGAATGTGCGCAACATGCTCACATACACAAAACACTCATGTGCACACTCAAGCATGCCATGCCCACATGCACGCTTTGGTGCACGTGATGTGCATGACACGTATGCTGTCAGCAGTATGTTTCTAACTCAGGTTACTCAGAGTTCTGTGAGCTTGTGTGTGACTTAACACGTGTGCATGTGGCTTAACTAGTGTGTGTGTGTGTGTGTGTGTGTGTGTGTGTGTGCGTGCGCAGGCATTGCTGCCCACAGCGAGATGCTGATGTTCGAGGGCACGGAGCTGAGGCTGGACCCGTCCTGCGCAGTCTTTATCACCATGAACCCGGGCTACGCAGGACGTTCTGAGCTGCCCGACAACCTGAAGGTACTCCCCAGGCTCTTCTTGGGGTCATCAGAGCAGAGAACCTGACCTGAGTCCTCCTGCTCTCCTTCTCCAGGCCCTGTTCAGGACGGTGGCCATGATGGTCCCGGACTACGCCATGATCGCCGAGATCGTCCTTTACTCATGCGGCTTTGTGACGGCGCGGCCGCTGTCGGTGAAGATCGTGGCCACGTACCGCCTCTGCTCCGAGCAGCTCTCCTCGCAGCACCACTATGACTACGGCATGAGGGCCGTCAAGTCGGTGCTCACCGCCGCTGGAAACCTGAAGGTGCGCCTTGTAGAACCTCGAGGTTCACGCCGGTCCTCTGCGCCGTTCTCATGCCGGTTGCCCCACAGCTCAGCTTCCCGGAGGAGAACGAAGACACGCTCCTGCTGAGGTCCATCATCGACGTCAACCTGCCCAAGTTCCTGTCCCATGACCTGAAGCTCTTCGAGGTGAGCTCAGTGGTGCCACACGGTTGCCTCAGGTAGTGCTTGAGACGGTGAGATCGTGTTTCACCAATGGTCTTACGCCCCCCTCCTGCAGGGAATCACCTCGGATCTCTTCCCGGGGGTCACACTCCCCAAGCGCGACTACAATGTCCTGCTGGCGGCCATCAGGGAGAAATGCGACCTCATGAACCTGCAGGTCACCGAGTTCTTCATCGAGAAGATCCTGCAGATCTACGAGATGATGATCGTGCGCCATGGCTTCATGCTGGTTGGCGAGCCGTGCGGTGGCAAGACCTGCGCCTACCGCGTACTCTCGGCTGCGCTGCACGACGTCAGCACCAAGGTGAGGATTTGAAAGTCTCGATTTGAAGGTCAACATCCAGATGGTGGGAGGAGGTGGAGGTGAGAGCAGGTGGAATCTGGTTTGGAAAAACAGAGCAGGTGGAGGTGGAGGCAGCAGGGACTTAGATGTGTCGGTAGATGTGGAGGGGATCAGGAGTGAGTCCATCAGAGGGACAGCACATGGTAGATGTTCTGGAGATGCAGTCATGCTGAGATGTTTTTGGACGTGGACAGAGGGGGGGATGGAGAGGATCTGGGCAAAAGTAGGCTGATGGGGCTGCCAGGCAGGAGGTCTACAGGAAGAACAGCGAGAAGGATTCTGGATGGAAGGCAGAGAGTTAGATGGAGGCAGATTACTGTCCGTCAAACTTCTACACAAACAAGAAATTCAACAAGAAATCCTTCAGTCATCCATTTTCATGTTGACCCGAACCCGGGAGAAGGACTATCTTCTCCTCCCGACATTGTGACGCCTCCTCTCCAACTCTTCTCCACCCCTCCAGGGCCTGATGGAAGAGAACAGCGTCCAGATCACGGTCATCAACCCCAAGTCCATCACCATGGGAGAGCTGTATGGGCAGTTCGACCCCATCTCCCACGAGTGGTCCGATGGCATCCTAGCTGTCAGCTACCGCTCCTTCGCCGCCTCCTCGGTACGGGATATTATGGGATTTTGCAGATGGATTTGATCTTCAAATGAATGATCCGAAGTCTCGGCTGAACGTGTCGAATGGATTACCCCACCCTCTCAGAGTCCCGACAGGAAGTGGCTGATCTTCGACGGGCCGGTGGACGCCGTGTGGATCGAGAACATGAACACGGTGCTGGACGACAACAAGAAGCTCTGCCTGATGAGTGGCGAGATCATCCAGATGTCGCCGCAGATGAGCCTCATCTTTGAGCCCATGGACCTGGAGGTGGCATCTCCAGCGACGGTGAGGAGGCGGCCATCGGTCCTTGGACGAGTACGTGAACACATCTACATCTTCATTTCCCTTCCGTGGGTGCAGGTGTCTCGCTGCGGGATGATCTACATGGAGCCCCACATGCTGGGGTGGCGCCCCCTGCTGCTCTCTTGGATCAACACCCTACCGCCCTCGGTCACAGCGGCACACAAGGAGCTGATTGTCGGCATGTTCGACCGTGTCCTGCCGGCGCTACTGCAGCTTGTCCGCAAAGCCACCAAGGTGAGGGGGCGGGGTAACGTCGCAGGTTGAACATCTGTGGTTTCTTCTGAATGTCCTTCGATTCATCCTGGACAAATATGCGGTTGTTGGAGGAGGGTCTCTCGCTCAAGGTCATTGAGCGGACTGACCCTTAAGTGGTTTGAGGCTTCGTTTAGGTCTGTGACATAGAAGGTCCTTAAACCCATCGCCCGGCTTACTACTTGGTTCGGTGCCCACAAATTAAAGGTTCTTCAGAACATGACTCAGAAGAAGACTCCCACGCCTCGGACATGTCGTTCCATCCATATCTGCTTGTGAGTCTAAAATTTGCCTGCTTGAATTCCAGGAGCTGTCGCCAACCTCGGATACCAACCTGGCCAAGTCCCTGATGAACCTGATGGACTGTATGATGGACGAGTTCCATGACGAGGCCAAGATGAAGAACATGAAAGACAAGGAGATCAGTGCCTGGCTGGAGGTTTGAAGATACCATGACTGCCGATGTGTCTGGTCCGCTTCATTGTCAGGACAGAAACTCCACTCATTGTTGTGATTTGATTGTATCGCCATTAGGTGGCACTCAAATTCTATTGGTAATGTCCTCCTATAGAGGTCTGAGTAAAAAAAATAATCCAGTTGGTTGATGTTCTCCTGATAATACGGCGATTGAGGAATTAAGTAGCCCAGACACCTCATGATAAGATGGGAAAAATCAAGAGTAATGTCCAGTTAGAGCTTGGATGACTCCGGCCACCGTCACCCTTAGGGCATCTTCGTCTTCTGCCTGGTGTGGTCCGTGGGTGCCAGCTGCGATGATGTGGGCCGCACCAAGTTCGATGCCATGGCAAGGGAGGTACTAAAGGGTCCCCTGAGCGAGGAGACCCGCAATCTTCACGGGATCCTGGTCACCGCCGAAGCTCCGGACAAGCAGCTGACAGTGCCCCTGCCCTCGGAGGGCACGCTATACCAGTACCGCTTCATCAAAGAGGTACCACCGCCTCGACTCGACACCGGCGCTAAGTTAACACTGCTGCGTAGTGTAGCCGAACGCAGCGACCGTGTCCCCGCTGGATTGTTGCGGCTCACCTGACGCTCTCGTCCCCCGTCAGGGGCAGGGCCGCTGGGAGCTGTGGACAGACGAGCTGAAGAAGGCCCCACCCATTTCAAAGGATATGCAGTTCAACCAGATCATTGTTCCCACGGAGAACACGGTTCGGTACATGGCGCTGATGGACCTCCTCATCACTCACCAGAAGCCCACCATCTTCATCGGCCCCACCGGCACGGGCAAGAGCGTCTACATCACCGTGAGCGAAGTTGTTATCAAACAGACATCAAGAAATTGATTACAATATTGGCAAAATGAGGTAGTTTATTTATTTATTTTTTTATGAAAGGCTACTTCCTGTATGTTCTCCCGTAGGACTTCCTGTTGAATCAGCTGCAGAAGGACATCTACAAGCCCTTATTCATCAACTTCTCAGCCCAAACCACTGCTGCACAGACACAGAATATCATCATGTCCAAGTTGGACAAGCGACGTAAAGGTGTCTTCGGACCCCCGTCTGGCAAGAAAATGGTACGAGCTGCGCTGGATGTTGTAGCTGCATGCTCTCCGGGCTTGGAGCAAGACATTACAGAGAGTTTTGACAAATACCATGAAAATGCTGAAAAGAATAACTAAAATCAGTTACTCAATAAACTAGCCGCTAACAACATGAAGCTGACTAAGCACTGGGAGCTGGGTCTAACAGGGCCGACGCCGCCATTTGTCCGCAGATCGTGTTTGTGGATGATGTGAACATGCCGGCGCGGGAGGTGTATGGCGCCCAGCCACCCGTGGAACTGCTGCGCCAGTGGCTGGACCACTGGAACTGGTATGACATGAAGGACTGCTCCATGATCAAACTAGTGGACATCCAGATCATCTGCGCCATGGGACCACCCGGTGAGTTGCCCTGGGCTTTGCTTGATGCTAGCATACCAAAAATAAATCTATTTATTTTATATATACTGCAAATAAAGTACTCTCGCATGAAGTTTCAAGCAAACTTAGACTCCTCCTTGGATGCTTACCAGAGATATGTGTTAACAAACGTGTGACACATAATTGCTTGTGATTGATTCCCTCCTTTTTTTGTGCCTCTTGTTAGATACATCACGCCATATTAACGTTTTAACGTTATATCATTGTCTTCACCAATTTTTGAGACCATACCCTAAAAACGGATACTTTTTCATATATGTACAGAAATGGAAACCTGACCAAAATGACACCTGTGGTTCTGCACTGCAGAAGGTGGTCCTGGTTAAGAGAACCACTGCTTGACAGACATGTTAACATGTTCCTTGATGTCCCTCAGGTGGAGGGCGAAACCCGGTTACCCCCCGCTACCTGCGCCACTTCAACACCATCACCATCAATGACTTTGACGAGAGGACCATGTACACCATCTTCTCCAGGATCATGAACTGGCACTTCACCACACGGTAATCGGAAATCCGGCAGCTCCACTCAGACACACGCAGGGACGGTTAAATAAAGAACGTCCAATACAACTTCATTGGCTTTTAATTCCAGCTCATGGTAACACCGTGGCGATTCTCCGATCTTCAACCCATCCATCTTGTCCACAGCTTTTCTTTTCCCAAGCTGTTTGCTGAGCTGACGCCACAGGTCGTCAACAGCACCATGTCGGTTTACCAGGAGGCCTCAAAGAACCTGCTTCCCACCCCGGCCAAGTCCCACTACCTCTTCAACCTGCGCGACATTTCTCGCGTCATCCAGGGCATCAGCCTGTCGCGGCCAGAGACGGCAGAGGAGCCCTGCGTCATCAAACGGCTATGGGTGCATGAGGTACAGCCGCTGCCCAGATTATTGGGTTGAAGTGGCCAAAAAGTGCTGATAAACCTGAATCATGCTGTGGTAGCACCAGCGGTTTTGTTGCACTAGCTGGTCAAAATGGGTGACTACCTTCATCTTCCTCAACTCTTCTCAGAGATCCTCAAAATCACTTGTCTGTCATCAGGTCTTGAGGGTCTACTATGACCGCCTGGTCCAGGACACGGACCGGTCCTGGCTGGTCGGCCACTTGAAGGTGGTGTTCCAGAGCCACATGAAGGAGGACTTCAATCAGCTCTTCAAGCATCTGGACCAGGATGCCGATGGGAAGGTCACGGAGGATGATCTGCGCAGCCTGATGTTCTGCGACTTCCATGACCCAAAGGGCGAGGACCGTAGCTACCGCGAGGTGCACGATCTGATCCAGCTCCGACAGGTGGTGGAGACCCATCTGGAGGAGTACAACCAAGTCAGCAAGGCTCCCATGAATCTGGTGCTCTTCCGCTTTGCCATCGAGCACGTCTGCCGCATTTCCCGCATCCTAAAGCAGCCGAGCGGGCACGTCCTGCTGGTGGGCGTGGGGGGCAGCGGGCGCCAATCGCTGACCCGGCTGGCCGCCTACATGGCAGAGGCGGAGCTTTTCCAGGTGGAGATTACCAAGACATATGGCACCGGTGAGTGGCACGACGACTTGAAGCAGATCATGAGGAAGTCCACGCAGGGCGAGGCGCACGGCGTCTTCCTCTTCACAGACACTCAGATCAAACTGGAGTCGTTCCTGGAGGACATCAGCAACCTGCTCAACACTGGTGAGGTGAGAACTCGGGGGAGGGGGAAGGATGTAATGGAAGGGTGGATGGATGGGGTGTCTTACAGAATTTTCCCCCCAAAATATATGGACTCAAAAATTGTGGGCCTACAGGGAACAGCGACTCACACCCCTTCTGTCTCCCTGTGTTTTCCGTCTTCAGGTGCCGAACTTGTTTGCTGTCGACGAGAAGCAAGAAATCTGCGAGCGGATGCGTGTGCTGGACCGCCAGCGTGACCGCGACAAGCAGACGGATGGCACGCCACTGGCTCTCTTCAACATGTTCGTTGAGCGTTGTCGCGCTCAGCTGCACGTGGTCTTGGCCATGAGCCCCATAGGGGAGGCCTTCAGGAGCCGATTGAGGCGTTTCCCTGCCCTCATCAACTGCTGCACCATTGACTGGTTCCAGGTGGGTCTGTGAGCTACTGTGTTTCTGGAAGGGTTCAAGCCTTTGGTTCCAGACAGATGCAATTGGCACCTTGAGATATTGTAGGTGATCCATTTAAAGTCTTCACAAGGTCAGCGCCCAAAGAGGAAGTGTCTTCCTTTGTAGCTGCCGAGCAGCTGAAGCTGCATAGGACATCCAGGTGCAGACATCTGTGTCGTAGCTCTGGTAAATTCCTGCTAATCATTCTTGCCTTGCTTCAACTTACTTTTGAGTCCATCAGCAGACACACAGTCAATGAGATACTTGCAATTCCACTATCTGGCCACTAGTAACATCTCACTGACACTCCGGGGTATTCGCCCCTTCATGCACCCTAAAGACATGACTATCATGGAACCATAAATGTAGAATAACGAGCAGAGGTGGTATGGAAACAAATAATCTCGCAGTAGCATGGGTGATGTGAAGTAGTACGATACGGTAAACTCACAGCATATACTTCCTGTTAGAGCTGGCCCGAGGATGCCCTGCAGGCGGTGGCCAGCCGCTTTCTGGAGGACGTGGAAATGACGGAAGAGTCACGCGAAGGTTGCATCAACATGTGCAAGATCTTCCACACATCGACCATTGACCTGTCAGCGCGCTTCCTGAACGAACTGCAGCGCCACAACTACGTCACCCCAACCTCGTACCTGGAGCTCATCTCCACCTTCAAGGCCTTGCTGAAGACAAAAAGAGCGTAGGATTATATTTTCTAAATAACTCTTTTCAGTATTTGATCGGAACTCAAGTCCTGGTATCATGGCCTTCTTTGCCTTTGCCAGTGAAGTGATGAAACTGAAGCGTCGTTATGAGGTGGGTCTGGAGAAGCTGGAGTCGGCTGCAGACCAGGTGGCCACCATGCAAATCGAGCTGGAGGCCTTGCAGCCACAGCTGCTGGTGGCAAGCAAGGAGGTGGACGAGATGATGGTGGTGATCGAGCACGAGTCGGTGGAGGTGGCCGAGACAGAGAAGGTGGTGAAGGTGGACGAGGCCATAGCCAATGAGCAAGCCATGGCCGCCAAGGCCATCAAGGATGAGTGCGATGCCGACCTGGCAGAGGCTGTGCCTATCCTGGAGTCTGCTTTGGCCGCGCTGAACACGCTCACCACCCAGGTACGAACCCGTTGACACCTGAGCCTTGGCGAGGCGAAAGGCAAGTTCTGACGGGAATAAATGACAGAAGTGCAATTGAGGGGCTCGTGATTCCATGTGGCTAAAACTAAGTTAGCTAAATCTCAGAGTTGCGCAACATTAGAGGAGTTCTGGATCACCACTTTGAGGGTTAGATGAAATTTCCTGGTTAGAAACCAGCTTCACATCTTCTACTATACCATAGCATGGTATGGTCCCCATAACACCGATTTGCTGGGTTGGTGAAGTCCACAGCAGACTAGGGTATGGGTGGAGTTTTTAAATGTTGCTCCATGTTCTCGTCCCCAGGACATCACCGTGGTGAAGTCCATGAAAAACCCGCCACCTGCCGTCAAACTGGTGATGGAAGCCATCTGTATTCTCAAAGGCATCAAGCCAGACCGGGTCCCAGACCCATCTGGGACTGGCAAGAAAGTGGAGGACTTCTGGGGTCCAGCCAAGAAGCTCCTGGGAGATATTCGCTTCTTGGCAAACCTGCACGAGTATGACAAAGACAACATCCCACCGAACCGCATGGCCATTATCCGCAACAAGTACATCACCAACCCTGACTTTGTGCCCGAGAAGATCCGCACGGCATCCACGGCTGCCGAGGGCCTCTGCAAGTGGGTGTGTGCCATGGACAAGTACGACAAGTAAGTGAGCCAACCTGCAACCTGGCAACTGGGGTTAGTGTTGAATTTGTTGGCGTGACCATGCAGGCACTGGCTGTCACCTCTGAATGAGACTGCATCACAATTTACAATCGGTCCAAGTGTAGCCCCTTCAACAGCCAATGGTCAGTCCACCCCTGTTAGCGAGCCAAACAAGCTGGTGTAGCTTTTATATTAAAAGTTCCAACCTCTCAGAGGGAGGAAACAGGTAAGTGACGCTGTCGCCGGTGGCGAAATCACATAACCTCATACACATTTTGAAAAGGTCGCAGAGGTCATAGGATACTACCGTGAATCAAAGTGCTCACAGAAGTACCTATGGTACTTACATTAAGACTCCAGACATAGGATTCCCAACCCACAGCCTTTCTGGGTTCTGCTCAGATCCATAGAAGGTGCAGGTGCTTCCTGTGCAATAACCATTGCATGACGCGTCCCCCCATAGAGTGGCCAAGGTGGTAGCTCCAAAGAAGGAGAAGCTGGCTCAGGCGGAGGGGGAGCTGGCTGTGGCCATGGAGGGGCTGAGCAAGAAGCAGGCGGCCCTGAAGGAGGTGCAGGACAAGCTGGCCAAGCTGCAGGAGACGCTGGACGCCAACAAGAACAAGAAGGCCGACCTGGAGAACCAGGTGTGTGCCAGGGGTATTACCTGATCACACACACACCAGGAGCTAATCAAAAATGAGAGATATATAAAACGATTAATGCCCTCCCAAAGGTGGACCTGTGCAGCAAGAAGCTGGAACGCGCCGAGCAGCTGATCGGCGGCCTTGGCGGTGAGAAGACGCGCTGGAGCGAGATGGCGGTGAGCCTTGGTGAGCTGTACGACAACCTGACGGGGGACATCCTGGTCTCTGCTGGTGTGGTGGCTTACCTGGGCGCCTTCACCTCCAGCTTCAGACAGGTGGGTACCATCTCCTGGTGGTGTTGTGTGTGGTACCCTGCTCCGCTAACTCCACCTCCCACCCCTGGTGTCCAGGAGCAGACGGAGCAGTGGATGGACCTTTGTAAGACCAGGGAGATCCCTTGTTCCCCCAACATTTGCCTGATGACCTCCCTGGGTGACCCGGTGAAGATCCGGGCCTGGACTATCGCTGGCCTGCCCTCAGACAGCTTCTCTATCGACAACGGCATCATCATCAGGTGGGATCAGGAGATCCCAGATCATCTCACACCATCTGCTCAAGGACTAATAATACTTATTTTAGATAGTTCAGTGATCAATAATCAGGTTTGGGATTTTGTGTGTGTGTGTTTGTGTGCGTGCAGTAATGCTCGTCGCTGGCCCCTAATGATCGACCCCCAGGGTCAGGCAAACAAGTGGGTAAAGAACATGGAGAAGTCCAACAGCCTCCACGTGATCAAGCTGAGCGACAGCGACTTTGTGCGGACGCTGGAGAACTGCATCCAGTTTGGAACCCCAGGTGGGTGGAAGCTCCCCCACCCCCTGAGGAGAACCTGTGAGTCCTGATGTTGGCAAAGAACCCCTCCTTTCTCCCCTGTCTTTCAGTGCTACTGGAGAATGTGGGCGAGGAGCTGGATCCCATCCTGGAACCGCTGCTGCTGCGACAGACCTTCAAGCAGAGCGGTGCCCTCTGCATCCGCCTGGGCGACTCAACCATCGAGTACTCGCCCGAGTTTCGCTTCTACATCACCACCAAGCTACGGAACCCCCACTACCTGCCAGAGACCTCCGTCAAGGTTGCAAAGAACCTTAGCTCCTCAAGAAATGGTTCCTCCGTGGACGTTATGTACTAACAGCTGGGTTCTTCTTGCTGCACGGCCAACCAGGTGACCTTACTGAACTTCATGATCACACCGGAGGGCATCCAGGACCAGCTTCTGGGGATCGTGGTAGCCCGGGAGCGTCCTGATCTGGAGGAAGAGAAGCAGGCACTCATCCTGCAGGGGGCGGAGAACAAGAGGTAGAAGTCATGTTTCCAGATGGTCAGGACCTTTGCACCCCTTCTGGTGAAGATCTGCTGACATGCCTGTTTCCTGGCAGACAACTAAAAGACATTGAGGACAAGATCCTGGAGGTGCTGTCCTCCTCCGAGGGCAACATTTTGGAGGACGAGACGGCGGTGAAGATCCTTTCCTGCTCCAAGGTGCTAGCCAATGAGATCACAGAGAAGCAGGCGGTCGCCGAGGTGACGGAGCTGAAAATTGACGAGACCCGCATGGGCTACACGCCCATCGCCATCCACTCCGCCATCCTCTTCTTCTCCATCGCCGACCTGGCCAACATCGAGCCCATGTACCAGTACTCACTCACCTGGTTCATCAACCTCTTCATCGGATCCATAGACAACTCGGACAAGAGCGACGACCTGGAAGAGAGGTGAGACCCCTTTCTGTCTTCTGGGTCGCCACAGGACTCTTGGGGTCTCTTTCCATTCGAGCCCTGTGGAGAAGTCCAGCAGGCAAGAACTCCTCAGTACCCCTCAGTAAACCATGGATGATCCATTCATACTGTTGAGAAGATCTGTCCGTTGCTCGGGAACACTGGGGTATGATCGTGTCCCAAAAATGTGTCCCTTCCCAGATGTGCTTTTTGATCATGTACATTCGTCAGCAGAAAGTAATTCTTTTCTGAACCTGAACATTATGTTCTTGCACCTCGATTGGACATTCCATCGCACCCCAAATTAGTTCCAAGTAGGACTGGAGGTCCAGTCTGAACCTAGTCTGGGCTGTTCTTGACATCTAACAGGACTCGACATGTAGTGACTATAGAGTAACCAGAACTCAGACCCTGTTGGTTCCACCTCCACCAAAACACTTGCTTCTGTTCCTTAGGCTTCAAATCCTGAGGGATCACTTCACTTACAACCTCTACGTCAATGTCTGCCGCTCGCTGTTTGAGAAGGACAAGCTGCTCTTTTCATTCTGTCTCAACGTCAACCTGCTGATGCACCAGCACCTGGTAGGCGCACACACACACACACACACACACACACACACACACGCGCGCGCACACACACACACACACACACGCGCGCACACACACACACTCTGAACCGGTCGACGCCTTTGTCGCGGTTAAGCCGGCGACCCCTTCCGCAGATCAAGGACTCGGAGTGGCGCTTCCTGCTGACCGGTGGTGTGGGCCTGGACAACCCGCACTCCAACCCGTGCACGTGGCTCCCCAAGAAGTCCTGGGATGAGATCTGCCGCCTGGACGAGATAGAGCAGTTCAAGGACCTACGGCGGGACATGGCCCGCCTCCGCAATGAGTGGAAGCAGGTGTACGACAGTCCGGTGGGTGTCGGCAGGCTGGGTGGCACGCAGGATAATCAATAAGAATTTACCTGATAATGAATAGCAACGGACACGATCATCAATAATGACCTGAAAATCAGGCCCTGAAAGCATGTTGGCCAACCCAAACAAGCAGGAAGCTGTGTGAAATTGGCTAGAAGTTATTGGAAACTAACAAGATAAGACATGAAGCTAGCAAGAAGTTACCCTAAACTAGCGTGATGATGCCTGAGACTAGCAGGAAATTGCATGAAACTAACAGGAAGTTGCCTTAAACTTGTAAGAAGTTACCTAAAACTTGCAGTAAGCTAACTGAAACCAGTAGGAAGTTATCTGAAACTAGCAAGAAGTTACCTGAAACTAGCTGGAAGTAATCTGAAACTAAAAGGAAGTTATGTGAAACTAGCTGGAAGTTACTAGCAGGAAGTTGCCTTGAAGTAGCAGGAAATTGCCTTAAACTTACAGGAAGTTACCTGAAATTAACTTAAAATTGACCGAAACTAGCATGAAATGTGGAAAAAGGAAGTGCTTGGGTTTTCTACTTCCTGTCGTCGACTCCTTTGACCTTTATTACTGCGAACCTGAAGATGTGCCTGGTTCCTCTGCGGGTTCTCCCTGTCCTTCCAGAACCCTCACCAGATGCCCTTCCCCGGAGACTGGGAGGACAGGCTCAGCCAGTTCCAGAAGATGCTGGTTGTCCGATGCCTCAGACCCGACAAGGTCCGTTTCCTCATTATCCCCTCCCAGCCCCTCCTCCCCCTGCAGCCTTTCCTGAATCGGGTATCTCCTGCAGATTATCCCCATGGTGCAGAAGTTCGTCTCGGACAGCCTGGGCCGCCTCTTCATCGAAGCTCCGCCCTTCAACCTGAGCAAAGCCTTCGTGGACAGCCACTGCTGCGCCCCCCTCATCTTCATCCTCTCTCCGGGCTCAGACCCCATGGCTGCGCTCCTCAAGTTTGGGGACGAGAAGGTGCGGCGTCTCTGCGGCTAGTTAGCATAGCATGATGAATGGAACTTAGTGTTTAGCTGCTAACAGCTAACAAGTGAACAGTTAGCTTCCCTCCAGGAAGCTTCTTGAGAAAGTGACTTTTCTCGACACATTTTTTAACATGTGTGTGTGTGTGTGTGTGTGTGTGTGTGTGTGTGTGTGTGCTGTAGGGTTTCACCGGCGACAGGTTGACTTCCCTGTCTTTGGGTCAAGGTCAAGGTCCCATCGCTATGCAGATGATTGAGACGGGCATCAAGGAAGGAACCTGGGTGGTGCTGCAGAACTGCCATCTGGCCACATCATGGATGTCCACCCTGGAGAGGGTTTGCGAGGTTGGACACACACACACACACACACACACACAGAGTTAGCTTAGTAAATATCTGCTTAGTTCTTTAAGCAGATATTTCCAGGTGTCATGAGTGAGTCTGGTGACCTTTGACCCTCTGGGACTACTTCATGACCTTCTTCTCTGTGTGTCCTTGATCAGGAGCTGAACCCGGACTCCACCCACCCAGAGTTTCGCCTCTGGCTGACCAGCTACCCCTCACCCACCTTCCCTGTGGCCGTGCTGCAGAACGGCGTGAAGATGACCAATGAGGCCCCGAAGGGCCTGCGTGCAAACATCGCCCGCTCCTTCTTGATGGACCCCATCTCTGACCCAGAGTTCTTCGACAGCTCCAGCAAGCCGGTCAGTCCGCCTGGAGGAACCGTTTGTGCCGTGAGCAGGAGATGCCATATTGAGATGATCAGCACAGATGAAGATGTTGGAGGTTCTCTTTGGATGTAAAGGGGGATGGAGAGGATCAGGAAGGAGTCCATCAGAGAGCCAGCATCTGTTAGATGGTCTGAAGATAAATTTAAACTGAAATGGTTTGGACGTGGACAGAGCAAGGATGGAGAAGATCCGGGTAGAAGGAATGTGAGGATGGAGCTATCAGGCAGAAGGTCTAGACGAAGACCAGGAAAGAAGTTTACGGAAGGAGATTTGAGGGTTAGATGGAAGCAGATGATTGGCTGAGGTCTAGCTGGAGGTAGATGATGGACTGATGGAGGCAGATGATTGGCCAATGGAGGCAAATGGTTAGATGAAGGTAGCTGATTGATCTCTGGACTTCTGACTTTTACTTGTGTGTGTGTGTGTGTCTGTTTGTGTGTGTGTTCCTCCCAGGACGTCTTCAAGAAGCTCCTGTACGGCCTGTGCTTCTTCCATGCTCTGACCCAGGAGAGGAGGAAGTTCGGCCCCCTGGGCTGGAACATCCCCTACGAGTTCAATGAGACGGACCTGAGGATCTCGGTGCAGCAGCTGCACATGTTCCTGGAGCAGTATGAGGTGGGCCACCGATCAATACATCCATCGATCGAGCCATCGATCCATCACACTCACTCCTGACACCTCTGGATGATTCATTTTCAGCGGTCATTTCAAGCTTCTTCTTCAGTTTTGTGGCTACTGTCTGCCTGATCGGTCAATCACAGCTGATCCATAATCAACTCATCAATGATCCATTGATTGATTGATCGCCAGTTGATTTCAGCCTGATGGATTTTAAAACATCACGCTTTTTTTGATAATTTTAAACTTTTTCAGGGTGTTTTGTAATGTCCCTGCAATACGTCTGGAAGTTATTAAGAGTATTTTGGAAGTTTGAGTACTATCTGTGAGAGTTTTTGCAGTATTTTTGTAATTCATGTGACTTCTACCTGTATTTTGTAAGCTTGCAGTATTCATATAAGTTATTACAATATTCATGTAAGTTCCTTCAGTGTTTTTGCAAGTTCTTGCAGTATTTTGTAAGTTACTGCAGTATTCATGTAAGTTTTTGCAGTATTTTGTAAGTTCCTGTCCTATTTACTTCCTTTTTTTCGATAAGCCATTGCAGTATTTAGGAATGTTATGTAGTATTCTGTAAGTCCCTGCAGAATTTGTGTAAATGCTTGCAGTATTCATGTACATTTTTGCAGTTGTGGAAGTTCCTGTGGTCTTTTTGTAAGTTTCTGCCACATTTACTTACATTTTGCAGCACTTTTTTAAGATCTTGGAGCATTTACTCATGTTTAGCAGTATTCTGTAAGTCCCTGCTCAATTTTCTTAAGTGCCTGCAGTATTCATGTAATTACTTGCAGTATACTTACAGTTCTTGCAAGTTCTCATGGAAGTTCTAGCAGTGCTTCCCAGAGCCAGTCTGTTGGGTGAGGTAGTCCTGGTGGTTGAACCAGACTGTGTGAAGGTTTTGGGGAGTCGCACACATCCGGCTCACACATCCTGGTCACCCCCCTTGTGCAGGAGGTCCCGTTCGACGCCCTGCGCTACATGACGGGCGAGTGTAACTACGGCGGTCGTGTGACGGACGACTGGGACCGGCGGACGCTGCGGACCATCCTGTCCATCTTCTATACCCCGCAGATCAAGGACCCAGAGTACAAGTTTGACCCCAGCGGCCTGTACTATGCCCCCCCCGAGGGAGACGTGAGTATACCCCGGTTCCCAAACAAGGCTTTTAAGTGTTTCAAAAAAAAAAAAAAAAAAATGTATCTGTTTTCTTCAAAGTTTCTGCAGAATTGATGTCAAATTTTTGCAGTATTTCTGAAAGTTCTTGCAGAATTTTTGTAAGATTTCGCAGTCTTTGGTAAGGTATTGTGGTATTTTTGCCATTTCCTGCAATATTTTGTTAGTTCCTGTCATATGGAGGGAAGTTTTTGCAAGATCCTGTACTATTTTTCTAATTCCTGCAGTAAGTCCTTGCAGTATTTTGTACGCTCTTGCAGCATTTACCTAAATTCCTGCAGCTATTTAATGTTCTTGCTGTATTTTGTATGTTCTTGCATTATTTTTTAAGTTCTTGCAGTATTCACTCACAGTCTTTGATGTTTGCTGTAGTTATGTACAAAGACAAAGCCTAAAACTAAAAAAAATAAATAAGAAAAATTACTCAATTATTATTATTTGCATTTCTGTAAATAAAGGGCAAGGGAAAGATTGGCCGGTGGTGTGCTGTCCGTCAGTGGCAGGCGCCACCGGTCATGTGACCTTTGTCCTGTATCAGTGTGACAGCTACATCAACTACACCAAGGCGCTGCCGCTCAACCCGTCACCCGAGATCTTCGGCATGAACGCCAACGCTGACATCACTAAGGACCAGGCCGAGACGCAGCTGCTGTTTGACAGCATCTTGCTCACACAGGTAACCATGACAACATCTGCGCCGTTGCGTAGCAACCCCGCACCAGCCAGATACAGGCTAACAGTGCCTGACGACCATCTTAAATCAACAAGATGGCCGCGGCCACCGAGACAAGGTGAGGTTTGTTTACGTTGAGGCTCTGATTGGCTGCTCAGGTTTATGTTTAGTTGCTCTGATTGGCTCTCAGGGTGAACGGTCCTTCCCTGTAATTGGTTGTTTGTTATGGTTCCTTCACTCTTATTGGTTGTTGAGTTAATGGCTGCTTCTATCTGATTGGTTTTTGAGTTAAAGGATCTGTCACCCTGATTTGTCGCTCAGTTAAAAGTTCCTTCACTCTGATTGGTTGTTGGGTAAAGGTTCCCTAAGTCTGATTGGATGTTGAGTTAAATTGTCCTTTTTTTTCTGATTGGCTGTTAGGTTCCCAGCACCTAAAGTCTGATTGGTTGTTAATGATTAATAATGCTTCAATTTAACGGATTGTTGAGTTAAACATTCTTGGCTGATTAACTGAGTTAAAGGTTCCTCATCCTGGTTGGTTGTTCATTCAAGGTTCCTGCACTCTGATTGGTTGTTGGTTAAAGGTGCTTTTATCCCAACTGGTTGTCAGCTTTAAGGATCCTTCACTTCGATTAGTTGACTTAAACTTTATTTAAAGGTTCCTTTAGTCTGATTCGATGTTAAATTAAATTGTACTTTTTGGGATTGGCTGTTAGGTGAGCAGCTCTTTAAGTCTGATTGGTTGTTAAAGGTTCTTGTAGTCTTGTTGATTGGTTGGTTAGTTAGTTCAAGGTTCCTTCACCCTGCTTGTTAGTTGGCTGATAGTCCCATTTATCTGATTGGTTGTTCGTGATTGGTTCCTTCTATTTGATTGGTCCCTAGAGTCAAGGTTCCCTCACTCTAATTTGCTGTTGGTTAAAGCGTCCTTCTATGTGATTGGCTGTTCTATCACACCTCCATCTTTGACCCACACAGTCCTGTGTGTGTGTGTGTGTGTGTGTGTGTGTGTTTGTGTGTGTGTGTTTGTGTGTGTGTAGACACCACCCAAATGTTTCTTGAAGTTACAGATTGGAACCTTAATTCGATTTAATTTCCATTAAAAAAAAAAAGAAAAAAAGTCAGACGAGGCCTATTGTAACGACAATAACAAACTTCCTGCCCTTTGCAGTCACGGTCATCAGGTGGCGACGCCAAGTCATCAGACGACATGGTATTCGAGGTGGCGGCGGATGTCCTCAGCAAGTTGCCGGCAGACTTCGACCTGGAGGCGGTGATGCTGCGCTTCCCCACCAGCTACAATCAGAGCATGAACACGGTGCTGGTCCAGGAGATGGGACGCTTCAACAACCTTCTGGTCACCATCAGAGACTCCTGTGCCAACCTGCAGAAGGCCATCAAGGTTCTCCACCACCACGTCCTTCACATTCATCCAGCCCACTGCCAAAGTATCTTTCGTGATTTTTTTTTTTTTTTTTTGAGTTCATGCAGTTTTTTTGTAAGTTCTTGCAGTATTTTGTAAGTTCCCACAGTGTTCAAGCACATTCGTGCACTATTTTTTCCTTTTTCCTGCATCATATGTTTGCTCAGTCACCACGGTTATTTACACGCATGACCTAAAAATATCAAAATGATTATTAATTGATTGTTAAAAACCAATTCGAATAAATGAATAAATAAATACAATTAAAAAATGATTAATATTATAGAATGATCTAAACAAAATTACATTTAAATGATCAATATTTTTAAGATTAATAACGATCACATAATTGTTAAATAAATAAAAATATTATTAAATTATTATTGCTTTCTTTAAACAATCAATATGAATTGCCATAAATTATCCAAAAATAATCATGATATCGCCAGCACGCTTAGGTCATACGTGTGTGTGTGTGTGTGTCTGTAGGGTCTGGTGGTGATGTCGGCAGAGCTGGAGGAGGTGGTCAGCAGCATCCTGAAGGGGAAGATCCCGGGGATGTGGATGAAGAAGTCTTATCCAAGCCTGAAGCCACTGGGCAGCTACATCAACGACTTCCTGGAGAGGCTGGAGTTCCTGCAGGTCAGACACACACACACACACACACACACACACACACACACACACACACACACACACACACACACACACACACACACAGTGTTTACATATATTTTAACGGGTAAACTTTATTTCACAAGTTGAGGTATTAGGAAGATTTCTTTCCTCTTCTTTCAGCTGCAGGGAGTCTTCAAATCTTTGTACTTAAGACCTTAAAATACTTTATAGCCTTGACTTTGACACTTTATAGTTTTATTTGTATTTCTTATCCCCCCCTTTTTTTAACTTTTTTACAATTTCCTTCTATTATTTATTATTGTTATGTTTTACTTGAAACTCTGGCACAGCAATTTCCTTCAGGATAAATAAAGTTGTTCTTATTCTTAAGATTTTTTCATAATGGAACACCTTGGATTTTTTTTTCTTTAGGAATGGTACGACAACGGCACGCCAGCCGTCTTCTGGGTGTCGGGCTTCTTCTTCACGCAGGCGTTCCTCACGGGCAGCCAGCAGAACTACGCCCGCAAACACACCGTCCCCATTGACCTGCTTGGCTTCGACTATGAGGTCTTGGAGGACAAGAAGTACAAGAAGCCTCCGAAGGACGGTAGGAGACGGGTCTCCCATCCCGGGACAAGGGGGCGCCGTCCCGGGGTTCTCATGTGTGTTCTCCCCACAGGTGTGTACATCAGGGGTCTGTTCCTGGACGGCGCCCGCTGGGACCGGAAGGCCAAAGTCCTCGCCGAGTCCTACCCCAAAGTCCTGCATGACACCATGCCTGTGGTCAGCACAAATACATACACATACACACCCACACACACCCTGCATGGCGTTGAGTATGTGTGTGTGTGTGTGGTTCCTCAGATGTGGTTGAAGCCCATCAAGCGTCAGGACATCCCGGAGAGGATGTGCTACCTGGCGCCCGTCTACAAGACCAGCGAGCGTCGGGGAACGCTGTCCACCACGGGACACTCCACCAACTACGTCATCGCCATGACGCTAAATGCCAACCTGCCTGCCGAGCACTGGATCCGCCGCGGCGTGGCGCTGCTCTGCCAGCTCAGCGCCTGATTGGTCGCAGATTGATCCAATCCCCGCTGCTTTTCTTTCTTGTGATGTCAAAAAAAAAACTTTTTACTGGTTTCTAAGATTAAAAAATAAAAAAGCTGGCATGCTGCTAGGTAAGCTATGCTAACTGCTAACAGGGACAATCCACAAGGTGACGCTGAAGCAGAAAAAAAAACAAACAAGTGAATGTGATTCATTAAAGGTGCCCATGTTTTACCTCCTGCCCTCCTTTCATTTGAGGTTGAAAGTTCCAAACCGGACCCACACACACACCTGAAGCCTCTTGTTTCCCAAAAAATGTCATTATCTCTTTTCTTTGCAGTATTTCCTGCAGTATTTTTGCAACGTCTCGCAGCTTTTTGGAAATTCCTACAGAAGTTTTGCAAGTCCTCATAGTATACATCTAAGTTCCTGCAGTATGTTTGCATAAAGCCCTCTGATGGAATGCCAGTGCCTCTGGGACTACATCCATCATGGCTGTCCTCGTCACCTCCAGTCATCTTCCCCCAACCTTCTTCTAAATTGTCTGTAGGACTGAATGAGGTGAACAGCTACATGCAGTACCCCGAATGGCCGCATGGGGGCGCTGTTGACCGTGGCTGTCAGCAGCTGTTGCTTAACAAAGGACAAGATGAATGAATAACAATTGTTTGCATCCACGAATAAATGAATTAAAATAACCATATGATGATACTATTAGTATCTCATTGTTTTTATGATTTAATTTCACTTTTTGATGATGTGATGAGAGGATGAATGGTTGTATGACGCCTATGTATGTATATGTTGGAATTTGAATTAATGAATTCATGAGACATGGCCACACTGTAATATTTCATGTCGACTCTCCAGACGCCCAGAGACGCTCATTTGTTTGCTTTGAGCTCGAGAGGACCAGGAGAACATCTCAGTATTCCGGTGCAGGTTTGTCCTTGTCTGACCCAGTCCCCGACGCTCACACACACACACACACACACACATGCAGGCAAAACATTCTTGTGTATTTTTAAACTTAATTTTAATCAAATTCAGATATTTAGCAGCTGAAGATCCAAAAATTAATAGCTGATTTAATATGTAATCCTTAAACGCTTTGGCTGCAGCTTTAACTGGGTTGTTGTAGTACTGCATTTTCACCACTTGGCGAGGGTAGCGAGCACGAAACGAAGCCCGCCGTTCCCTCGGCTTGGACCTGCAGCTAATGAAGCTTCTAGCCTTCTAGAACCTTCTAGCCTTGTTCTATCAAAGATCATTGGAACCATGTTGCTTAGACCAGCTTTACCCAGAAACATGACATGGATGAAAACCTTCCTGGTGGAATTTTGGAGCTAGATTAAGAGGCTGAACGAGAGGAGTTAACAGGACGAGGAGGCGGAGCTAGCTGCTAGCCGCAAAGTTAACCACTAGCCGAGGCGCTACCTGCTTAGCCGCGGCCAAAAGAGCTCGGCACTAACCCCCGCTTCTTAGTGGAAAGAAGCGGGCTAATTGCTAACAGACAACAACTGGACTGACAGCAAACAATGGAGCTGGCAGATAGCCGCTGACTTTCTAGCTATGTGCAAACTGTAAGGCACACTGCAAGCATGGGTCAAGACTCAAAGTACAGGGCAAATTCCAACTGTTAATGATGGGAGCTAACAGCTAGTGTTCTAGAGCTAGCTAGAGGTAACAAAAAATGCTGATTTGACCAATTTGATTCTGGGAGGGCGACGACAAGGCGACGACAACCACAAAGCTGTACTCAATAGGACAGGCTAAGTGTTCGCTACTAACCAAGGCACAAAATAAAAGGCTAATTTCAAACTGCTTGTAATCTGGACTAACAGCGAACCATGGACCGTTTAGCCAAGCTTTAATGATAGGCTAACATCTGGCTGCTAACTCTGAGCTGGTTGAGGCGCAAAGTAGAGGGCAAATTTCCAACTGCTAATGATCAGGACTAACAGCTGGGCGTGGACTACATAGCCAAGATCTGATGAAAGGCTAGCTGCTCGCCACCAACTCTAGAGTTAGGCGCAAAGTAGAGGTCAAACCTCCAACTGCTAGTGATGGGAGCTTACAGCAAGAATGCTAGAGCTAACACAGAATGCTGATTTTATAAATTTTCACCTTTCATTTACTCTAAAATTCATGAGACGTGACGGGAGCTGGCTCTGAGGAAGGGGCACCCCCTGGTGGACACTCTGGGGGGGGAGGACAAGCAAATGCCCCGTGTGTTGCTATGGCTACCACCACCTCTGCGCTTCTTCATGTCAAAAAGAGTAGATTTGAATGAAATTACTCCATAGGGCGGAGAAGCCCCCCTGCCTCCACCCAGCAGCTAAAGCCCAGCGAGGCCCAACCATTCTTCCTATTAAGGCCGTTTGAAATGCAATGCGAACCGCGGGAGAGGCATCTATTAAAGAGCCGCCCCCGAGGAAAGATGGCAGGAAGTGAAGATGAAGAGGGTGCCTGTGCAATGCAGGCTGAATGGGCTGACTTCTCAGAGGAAGGAGGGGGTCTCTGTCTTCTCCGCCGCCTGGCGGAGTGGCTCAATGGAAATGAGTTTAGGCCCCGCAGAAGTGCACTCGTTCATCAGGAGGCACATGTAGGCTTTTAGAGCCCCGTCGGGTAACCCAGCTCTTGGCCCAGATACTTTTTATAGACCAGGACGTCCATCAGCTGCCAGGAGACAACGCTCACCCACATTTATTACGGAGCTGCGTCGGGGGTCCCGGTGTTCCCCCCCGCCCAGGGCTGCTTGCAGAAGGAGGGCAGATGAGACGTTCACCTGAACGACTGCAACGACCGACCCAGTAAAATCTACCTCTTTTTTTTTTTTTTTTTTAAGAATTTAGCTGTAAATTAGTGGGAATTTTTCCTAAAGAATTGCAGGAATTCATGGAAAAAGTGGCAGAAATGTATGTGCAAATGTATAAGAATAAGAACAACTTTATTTATCCCGAAGGAAATTGTTGTGCCAGAGTTACAAGAAAAACAACAATAATCAATAATAAATAATAGTAGAAAATTGTACAAACAGTAAAAAAAAAAAAAAAAAAAAACTAAACTATAAAGTGTCAAAGTAACAAGTCAAGGCTATAAAGTGTCTTAAGGTCTTAAGTACCAGGTGAAAGATAAGGAGTGCACAAGAGTATGAAAAAATATTGCACATGCAGCTGTTATGAAATGTAATATTGCACAGTTATGAATATTATACAGATAAATGATTACAATTTACAGTAAGTGGGTGAGTTGTTTTTTTTTTAAGGTTTAAGATTTTTAGATTCCCTGTGGCTGAAGGGAGAGGAATTAAAAAGTCTGATAGCCTCAGGCAGGAAAGACCTCCTGTGGCGTTCAGTGGACTCCTCTATGCGGAGGAACAGGGCTCTACTCAGAGCTACTCCCGGATGACCGAACTTCTCCCCCTACCTCCAAGGGAGAGTTGGGCCACCCTGTGGTGAAAACTCATTTCGGCTGCTTGTATCTGCAGTCTGGTCCTTTTGGTCACTATCCACAGTTCCTGACCATAGGTGAGAGTGGGAATGTAGATTGACCAGTAAATTGAGAGCTTTGAGTCTGCATCACTGAAGACGCCACACCGATCCGCCTGTTGATCCCACTCCATCATCCCCTTGTGAACAAGACCCCGAGATACTTGAAGTCCTCCACTTGGGGCAGGACCTCTTCCCTGACCCGGAGTGGGCATTCCACCCGTTTCAGGTTGAGCACCATGGTCTCGGATTTGGAGGTGCTGATCCTCATCCTGGCCGCTTCACACTCGGCTGCGATCCGCTCCGATGAGAGCTGGAGATCATGGCCTGATTAAGCCAACAAAACCACATTATCTACAAAAAGCAGAGATTCGATCCTGCGGCCAGGAGTTATGAACAGAATCTGTGCAGTCCTGGCGGACTCCAACTCTCACCGGAAATGGGTCAGACTTACCGTACATCCGGCAATGCAGACCAAGCTCCAACATCGATCATACAGGGACCGAGCAGTCCGTATGATGGGATTCGGTATACCATACTCCAGGAGCACCCACCACAGGATTACCCGCGGTACACTGTCCTATGCCCTCCACAAAACACATGTAGACTGGTCGGACAAACTCCCATAACCCTCGAGGACCCTGCCGAGGGTATAGAGCCGGTCCACTGTTCCAAGACCAGGACGAAAACCAATGATGAAACCCCTCCACCGCGGTAAGGTGAAAGCTCTCAGAGGGGAATGTATAACTGAGCATGATGTTTTTGTGATTAACTGAAAAAAATGAATGGATACATATTAACGTGGAATCTCCAGAACGAACGAAAACAAACGGGAGGAGGGAAAAGTGGACATTTGAGGGAAACGTTCAGAAGCTGAGGTTCTCTCAGCAAAGGGACGCGATGCCATGTTGTTGCAAATGAAAAGCAGGAAGGAGGTCAGTAGGAGGAGGGCCGGGCCCTTTTCAAGGTCACGGCTCTGGAGTTTCCTCTGGAGCAGCAGGAGGAGGTGCCTGAACCTTCACCACTGTTACTATGGAGAAGTAGGTCCTCCAGAATTTCTATCTTCATCTCTTTTATTATCTGAAGTACTTCTATGGCCTTCTGTAGGACTTAACTGGCAGACCAAATGAATCAGTGAACGGTGGGAACGGTTCCTCTACAGGAAAGGTGGACTCGGGGTCCGAGGATGGACTTCTTCATAGCAGGAGGAGCTTTGAGAATAAAATGGAGTAGAATGCCCTTTACTGTCATCATACCGAATGTACAACCAGATCTGAGAAAATACCCTCTTGACATTTTTTTACGACGCCCCCCCCTTCAGAACCCCAACTGTGGAGCTTTTTCATTTTTTTCATGCGGTGACATTTCTGCTGTAGCAGCAACGAGCGTCTCTGGGTCTCTGAAGCCCAGGGGGATTGTTAGGGGAGGCTTCATGAGGGGGTCCTTCATAGGGTGGGGGTGGGTTGTTGACTTCTGCCCAATTAAAAAAAAATTAAATACTTTTAAAACCCAGATTTCATTCATTCAATTAAATTTCCTCTTAATTAGTCAAATGAACAAAATGGCAATGAATAAAAGCTGTTTTTTCAAAGGTGAAATAAACTTAAGACAGTTAAAAATGAAACAATATTCTTTTAAAGTATGTTAAATTTTCTTAATCAAACAAAATAAATAAAAAACTAGAGAATTTTGAAAAAAAAAAACAAAAAACTAACAAATTATTAAATAATTAATTGGTTGAAATATTTCAAACCCTTTATGTAACTTTAAAAACTAGCCAAATATATATATATATCCTTATTCTAAGTCTTCATGGAAGGTTAGGGTTAGTGGGTGGCCTGGCAGCAGACAGGAAGCGATGTCATTAGCCCCGTCCCCCCGAAGCCAAGCGCTCCGACTTCCCACCTATTTCTTTGGAAGCCCTCGTTCCTGTTGCTTGGAGCGCTTGTCCTCTCCTTACTGTTTGACATTCGGTTCGACCTTCAGGTCACCTCAGTTCTATGGCGACTTGGTTCTGGATCAGGACAGGGATGCTGATAGTCGCTGAGGAAGTGACTTTTCTATATTCTAATATGAAACAAGGTTGGTGGTGAAGATGTGAGTGTGAGACAAGAAGGGACAGACCAGGATTTCAACCCTTGACTTTATTCTAGGCGCCGTGAAGAAACGCTGCCAACATTTTTTCGTCCACATCAGGAAACAAAGGAGATGGAGTGGCGTTCTCCGGTTCGGTTCACACACCCACGTCTCGCTGTGACAACCCGAACGCCTCGGTGGGAAGAGGGTGAACATTGCAGGCTATTTGTCTCGAGGTTCGACGGGACACCGACCTCTTCATCCCATCCCATCAACCAAACTCAAAGAAGATATTTTTAGCCTCGACTCTGACACCTGATTGGTTCCGAAGAAGGAGAAGGTCCACAACAGAAGACTTCATGAGACATTGATTAAAAAACAAAGTACCTAATTTTTCCTGTCCCGCTGCTTAGCTTAGCACAATGAATGACAGCCTATGGAAAGTGTTAGCATGGCTTTGGCAAAAATTGAGCTCTTCGTGTCATGAAATACCAATGTGCCTTCTAAGGTGCTCGGCCAATTTTTAACTACATTTTGGGGGAAAAAAAAGTCAAAATTAAAGACGCGACGTATAAAATGAAGGAGTCACATCGTCGACACCGGGTTGGGTCTGAGTGGGAGCTAACTCTTATCATTAACCACCAGTTATTATGCTAAGCTAATGCGCCGTCTTCTCATCACAGCAGAGGACGAAGGGCAAGCGATTAATCTCACTGATTGGATCGTAATTTTAAACTACAACCTTGGATACTTCCTGTCTGATGAGCCCGTTCCACAGGTTTCCTATACTTTCATTTTGCAGGACATAGAACGAGGACACACAGCCGATGGAGGTGCCATGACAAAGGTGACGATGTCACACAGTGACAGGTTAAATGATCACACACACACACACACACACACACACACACACATCTGTGAGCTCCAGCAGCTAGCATAGCTAGCATGGCATGTGAGCAGCAAACAGCCAATGGAATGTTTGGGGCAGGAAGAGGTGGTAGTGGGGGGGGGAGGTGTCTGTCAAGCACCAGCCACTGAAAATCCACGCAGTTGGCTCACTGTACCCTCCCCGCACCCCCATTAAGTGCCAGGAATGGTTTGGTCCGCCTCCCAGATTGTCTGGAGAGAAAAGTAAACGGATTCTTCCACTGAGGTGAATTAACATAAATAGATTCATAGCTGCTCAATTACTGGCGGCCCCAGGGTTAAGGGGACATCGGAACCAGACCCGGACCTTGCTGCGGATGTTTGGTTTTTTTCCCCAGGTAATGACAATCACCTGGACCCAATCACCCAAACATCCACGCCAAATGTACAGACCCGCCCTGCGCCGGCCGGTCTCCACAGCAACGCCATGTGTTTACAGTACAGAGATTTGCATGAGTGACTGGACCTTTGACTGCGGCGGTTATAGGCAGATGGCCCCCCTGGGGTAACACACCTGGTAAACTACAAATCTCCGTCGACGACAAGACAGAACTACAATTTCACAGTTTATGGCGGTCGTCGTGGCCACAACGTCTCCTGGCCACAGATTGTTGAGCCCTGTGACTGTTGGGTCATGTGACCTGCACTTCGGGCGGGCCTCTGAACAGGAACACTGATTGGTCAAAAGGTGCAGATAGCGAGTGCGGCGACAGCGTCCGTCTCCAAGGAGACGCCAATTAAATAAGTTGTTAGTAGAAGGAGGAGGGTGTTGCAGAAAGAAAGAGTAAAATAACACCTGGCCTCTTAGGCCATTTCCTACAGGATTAAATAATCCAGAATATTCTAATAACCATAAATATCACAATGTCGCTCTTCATCACTCCCGAGGTCCCATTACAACTGATTGCAAGCTAACGCTCAGCTTATGCTAACTTCAAGGTTCTAAACTACCGAAAATTTTATGCTAACCACAAGGTTCTGATGTGACATTCAAGTTATGCTCACTGCCGGGTTCCACCACACCACTCCTGGTACCGATGCATTATCTCAGTTTACTGTAACTCAAATGTGCCTCTCGAATCATGCGGTTAGCATGGTTTCAATGTGACATTAATTCATAGTAACCAGCCGGTTCTAAAAAAAACAAACCGTTTATGCTAAACTCATGGTTTTAACATATCGCTCATAATATGCAAATTGCCTGGTTCTGACATACAGCTCAGTTGATGCTAACCATATGGTTCCGATGTGACATTCAATTAATATGAACTGGCTGGTTCCTATATAACACTCAGTTTGTACTAACCAGCTGGTGCTGACAAATTATCTAGGTTTATGCCAACCCGTTGGCTCTGATATACTGCTCAGTTAATACTAACCGCTCGTTTCTGGGGTTTGTGCTAGCCGCCTGGTCCTGCCTTTACGTTTAGTTCGTACTAACCACCTAATTCTACAATACTGTCATTTATGCTAACTGCCTGGTTCTAAAATGGCCCTCAGTTTATGTTAAGCGCCTGGTTCTAACATACCGTTCAGTTTTCAGGCTAATGATTAGCTTAACCCTTGTGTGGTGTTTGGGTCTGTGGGACCCATTTTCACTTTTGTGTGTGTGTGTATGCCCACAGAGCCGAACACCACACAAGGGTCAATGTACGGCTAATTCGCTGATTTAAATTTGTTTTAGTCGATATAAAGAGAAAAAGTTCTTGTTAATCTTCTGGAAAGTTGCCGTTTCCTCACGAAAATCGGGGTAAATGAGCTAGTAGAACGATGGAAGAGTTGTGGCCGTGACAGTGCTCCAGTGGCCGGGGCTTGGGGGAAGACGGTGACACTGATGATGGATGGCGGGGTGAAGGACACCACGGATGGAGCAGGCATGGATCTTGGGACAGGGTGTTGAGGGGTGGGGTTACGGGGACAAGACTTACACCAGAAAGCGACAAAGAGCGACTGGCGCCCCGCCGCCTCACAGTTTGTCCTACTCGTGATGAGCGGACAGGAGGTGACCGGGCACAATGTAGACGGCGTGAGCAGCGTTGAAGTGTTCATGATGGAGGCCATGGAGGAGACACATGCAGGGCTAAGGCTGGTGGCGGCGGCTATGCCGCAGCTAGAGGCTGAAGTCGAAGACGATGCGGTCCTCAAAGATGGCGATGAGCAGCATGATAGCGAAGCCCGTCAGCATGCCGAGGTTCTGCAGGACAAAATGGCCCAGCTGGCAGCGCTTGTGCTCCTCGCTGTCACCATGGAGCATCTCTGGGAGCTGATGGGACACAGTGACCACAACGACCGCCATTAGACAGGGCTTCTTCCAATAGCCCAAACTCACTTTTACGATCGCCTCACCATGTCAACCAGCGCCACGTAAAGGAACATGCCGGCAGTGATGGCGAAGATCCAGTTGGTGACGTTGTGCGTGTACTGGCCCACCGTGGTGCCGATCAGCATTCCCACGTACGCCATGAGTGCCGACAGCAGGTTGTAGACGATGGCCTGCTTCACTGTCATCCCCGCTTTCAGCAGCACCGCAAAGTCACCTGGTGAGGAAGAGAACCACAAACATGCTTTATTATTAACCTAGAAGAACCATCCTCCTCCTGTGGCTCTTTGGCCCTTCCGTTCTCCTCATTTTCTCCCCCATGACCTCGATCCGAAACCTTCCCCATCATTTTTCATCATTTTGTCACGTTAATTCTGGGATGGCACCCGTTCCGTGTGGAAATGGGAGTTGGGTGGACATGATGGCGTGATCCATCTCCGACTGACAGGATATTGATCGTTTATTGGTGCGTTCCAGGAGCTGACGCTGTCCCCGGCGTTTTCTGTCCACAAAAATTCTCGCGGCTGCCTCTTCATCACGGCGGGTCGACGGCGTGGAGCGACGGCGGATCTCTTGAGAATGAGGAGGGGAGGAACGGCGACCTATATTTCCCGCAGCCTGAGACGAGCCGCTAATTACCTCAATGAATACATTACCTCGGCTGTCAGCCATCAATCAGAGGCAAGACACCGGCAGCGGTGTCGTCGGAGCCTGCTCGACACGCCTGTCGCCGCCTTATCACCTCAGACGCAGCAATTAAATCGGCCCTCATCGCCAATTAGCTTCAATGTTGGCTACTAGAAACTTATCATCACCATCGCCGTCGTCATCAAGCTGCCTCCAGTCCTCATCAAAGTGACAGGCGTCACGGCGGCAGCAACGCTGGGGTCAGAGTGGGAAGGAGCTTCACGCCCTCTGCAATTCTCCTCAGGGTTTGGAAATATCCCGGAACAGAGAGAGTGAAACCACAACTCTTCATCTTAACCATCAGATAAACACCATTTTAGTGTGAGACAACAGCGAACCGGCTGATAAATCAACAACTACCCTTAGAGACAACCCTTTAGGAAACTATCTGGAGAGCCAGCAGGGGAGTACGTGTAGAGACGACTTGAAAGTACCTTGAAAAGCAGGAAAGTACATGGAGGGGGCAACAGGAAACTACCCAGGGGCAAACTTGAAACCATGTCAAGAGACAACAGGAAAGTATCTACAGAAGCAACGGGAAACTACATGTAGAGGCAACAGTAAAGTGCCTGGATAAGCAACAAGAAAATACCTAAAGAGACAACAACAAAGTGCCCTGCAAAGACAAAAGGGACGCTACCTTGAGAGAAAAGTTGGAACCACCTTGAGAGACACCAGGGAAACCACTTGATAAATCAACAGGAAACTACCTGATATATCAGGGAATGATGGGAACCCCCTCCAACAAATCAGCGGAAGGTCAGCTATATGTTACCTCTGCTGAAAATGACCTCAAAATAACTATCATGACAAGACCCTAAGAAGTCTCGGTCTTTGGAAGACCACTGGAGGAATCTCTCAAGAAACAAGTGAACTAATCTAGCTCACTGAAAATACACTGAGCGTCTGTCCAATCTGACAAATATGGTTATTTTCCCCAGAAACCATCTTCAGATCTCCATTTTATAATACAGTTTATAGTTAGCATTAGCCTAGCCCCTAGTGATGCTGCCATGGGCTTACTCTGCTGAGGGATATCCCATGATGTACCTCTCTCATGCCGATCCCATCTGCACTCATGTCCCGTCTTCAGTGCATGATAGTAACCTCTTCTTCCAAGTCCCAACACCCTCATGCTGCAGGTTCCCAGGGGGGAGTGGCTTGAGCGATTGCAGCATCTCCCCAGGCATCCACCATTGCTATTTCTCTTATTAAAGCTATCATTGCATCATTTCAATTACTGGTATGTAACTGTTCAAACTCCCAGCCCCCACACCTCCTCTGTCTCCATTACGCTCTTGCTTTCTGTCTCTCCCGGTCGAGGCAGAAGGCTGCCCATATCTGTCCAAGGTTCCTGCTCATCAGAAGGCAGCGTTTCCTCGCTGTTGTTGCAGAGTGCTTGCTCCGAGAGGGGGAATTAAGGGTTTCTGTAGATCATCTTAAAGAGTGGTGGTCCAGACCCTCTACATGGAGAGGGTCATCAGACAACTGGGTCGTGATTTGATACAGTATGGATAAAATCTCCATTAATAAACTCTGACCCTACTATTTTCAGGAAGGATACATTTAAAAATAAGGGCAAAAGAGTCTTTGAAGTTTCAGATGAATGACTTAAAACAGCTGAAAGCTATTTGTCTGGGTTAAGGAGCTGGACAATCGAGGACAACACAAGTTCCTCAAGGACATTTTTCCAGGTTCTCCAAGGCAGGCGGGGGGAATCACTTACCCAGCTCATGAGGTAACTCGTGGCAGAAGACAGCCACTGATGTGCTGATTCCTCCTGTCAGGTTGGCACTGAAGGCAGCACCTGTGGAGACAACAACCGCACCATTACACTTGGGATGAAGCACAACTCTGGCCTCCAGAGTTTCCAAAGACAGACCAAGCAGAGCCATGATGAGCCAGGATGGACCTGGACATTAAGAAAGAATTTCCAACTGTCAGGACATCCCCTCTAAAATTCAGCAGTAAATCTAGACCGCATGAGCTCCAAACACCTGGGACTAACAAGAGGGGGGTGACGAGCAGACACTTTGACCTTCCTCAGGGTGTCCAGGGGGATACAGTATACCCGTCCAGGGGGATACAGTATACCCTACCCTGCTCCCGCTAAAACCTCACCGATGGCAAGGCCGTCGCTGAAGTTGTGCATGCCGTCGCCCATGATGACCATCCAGGCGATGCTGGCGATACCGGCGTCCTTCATCTCCTGGTCTGAGTGGCAGTTGCCTCCATGCGAGTGTCCGTGACCCTTGGCCTTGTGTCCATTGACCTTCCCAGGCATCTGCTGCCCCGTGTGATCGGAGGGCTTCAGCGGCGCTTTTGTAGGGGAGTCGGGTGCCTGGAGCTCAGACAGCTGTGTGTCGTTGTGCTCGTTGTCGCAGGAGGCGCCAGCGTTTTCGCCACCTGGAGGTGGGAGACCATACGTTAAAATGTGTGTGTTTGTGTGTGTGTGTGGGAAAAGGCAGGATTCACCTCACCTTCGCCGAAGGGCTTGAGGTGTAGCCACTCTGCATCCGAGCGGCGGTTCAGCTTGTGATCTGACAGCTTCCTGCCGATCTTCCCCTCCTCACCGGCCTTCCTTAGGTGCTGACATTAAACACAAGGGTCCTTAACATCGCCTCAGGTGACTCATTCATCACACCTTCATCGTGTGTTCATCTCCTGGCCTCACCCTCTGGTCCCGGTAGTGTTTGTACATGCCGATGCAGTGCTCGATGATGAAGAGGAGGTAGATGCCCGCTAGCGCCGTCAGCCCCTTCCACACGCCGTCAAACTCTGACGCCAGGTCGCCGTGGTGATGCCCACCGCCGTCCTCGCTGTGGTCATGCTGCCCCTGGGACTGGAGACAAAGCGGGACATTCGACACTTACTCATTCACACATTTACACATAATGATGTTCCGGCTTCTCGATCATCTAGAGATCAATACATCCATAACATTTACAGAGCAAATGGAAACCGCAGGGATCACACAAGCCGCCTGGAGATGAGCAGGAGTGCTCGATATTGACCCGGTGGAGGGATGACAACCGTTAATCATTGATCAATCGGATGTGTCGACGACACAAACTCTGCTGATTGCTCTAGGAAATAGCTTTTCAATGATTAACCCATCGCCACATTATTTACCCTTAAAGCAGGGCGCTGTACCGGTCTTCACCACTAGCGTATTATGTGTGTGTGAGACTGAGAGACAGGCTGCTAAACATGGCAAAATCATCTGTTATTAGCCGCTGTTTTCATTTTCATTTTTGATTAAAATCAAATGAGCCTCATTATCTCTCTGAGTCCGAGTGTCCTTCAGCGCCGCACCCCGCTGTGTTTGTGCATGTGTGTGGATGGCTTTTAAACGTCCTTGATATATTCAATACATGAACCATTTATTTAATGGGTAATTACTGGAGTGCAGCTGGCTGGGATCGGCCCAGGGTGAGGAGTCACGTCTCCACCAGGGGGGTTCCTGCTGCTTCCAGGGAGATGTTTGGATATCTGGATATATTTTGTGGCACTATTCACATCATCTGTTTTCAGGAAATAATCTGCGCTGCTTCTCAGGGATAGATTGGCTGATTCTTTTCTGTCACTCATTCTTTCATTATCTACATCGCTTATCTTGCCAACTGGGTCGCAGGGGTACAGGGGCAGATCCCAGCTGTGATGGACAGGAGAGCTTCACCGTGGACCACGTATGGAGACATAGAATGCAGGGTCTCCAATGAACCTCCTGCATGCGCTTGAACTTTAGGAGGAACCCAGAGAACCCTGTGGAATTCCATGTAGTTACGGGAAGCTCCTAAGCACTGCACCATCGTGCTGCCTGCTGGTTCTTGTAAACCATTATCAATGGAAGAGCAGCCCCTCAACATGTGTACACTTTCCTATTTTCAGTGAAGATGACTGTGTGTGTTACTGACATGAGGCAGCAGGTGCAGCAGGGCGTCCCCGCTGAGCGTGCCCACCGCCAGCGCCACAAGGAAGGTGAGCAGGAACTTGAAGCAGGACTGGTTAAGGATGGGAACCAGGACCACCCCCAGCAGCGACAGCAGGCTGATGATGGTGATGGAGACGAAGCCCCACAGCCAAATCCACACTGGAGGGGAACACACACATATACGACTTTCATTATTGATCACTGAATGTGTTTCTAGAAGGTCACGGTGGTCTCTGGAGGACGAAGATTCCTCTCCCTCAGAGAACTGAGATGTCACTCAGAAGGAACAACATGAAAAGAAAAAAGGCCTGGATGCTCTGATTTGGCGGAAGTGTTCGGGATGATGCGTACAGTTGCCACAGCAACGCGGACCACTGAGATGCCAATCACCGGTCCCCCTTTAGTGAGAGAACTTTTCTCTTTATCACCCTGCTGCCCCTGAGTGGTGGCTAGTGGAGGTGCATCTCCAGTTCATTATCCCCCCCCACGGTCTTTGATATGTGTGCGTGTGTGTTTGTGGATGGGGATCCGTCCAATTATATTCCTTCTGCGAGTCAAGGCTCGGGGAAAAAGCCCCCCCAACTCCTCCTAGTGTCCCTGGGTTCCTAATTGGCATCGTACAGGAAGTAAAATAACGGGAGGAAAACACACACACACACACAGAGACACACGCCCCAGGCGTAGGGGCGGGGGGAGGCTGCGCCTGCGGTTCCGGCCCTCGTGCAACTCACCGGTTGCCTCTAATAAGCAGACTCCTGACCTTTGATCCACTTCCTCCTTTTTTTTTTTTTTTTTTAAAATCACTCTTTAAGGTAGAGGTAGTTTGGTTCACAGTGGCGTGACGTTTGACAGATTCACTTCTCGCATTCGCATCGGAGGTGTGTTATTTTCCTCTGTCGGGGAAAATAAAACCGATTGGGAGTGGGAGGTAGGAGCCCATAAAATGAGCATTGTTCAAGGGTCTTGGCCGATGAGAACCAACAGTGCAGCGGAGGGGACCTTTGAGAACTGTCCGGCCTCCAGCAGGGGAACGTTTTAGTTTTGCATTCACAAACAAAAACAAACAATCAAAGAATACAACATGGACAACGTGGCGGTGGAAGCTGCCACAGCGTACATGGAATAACCACGGGCTATCAGATGGCTGGAGTGTTTTTATCTTCTCCCCGCACTGCTTGGCCGTGTGAAGAACCCTGTTAGCTAACGCCACACTTATTCTGGTCTAAAGTGTTGGAACAACGAACACTGAAGTGTTGAAACAGCTCCATGTTGTGGCAAGAAAACATCTGACCAGTGCCCATGATGGCTTGAAATGAATGGTGCTCAGTGAGAAGTATCTGCTAATGGGCAAGGCTTATTGGCTCCCCCAATCATCAAACGGAACAATAAAAAGACCCTGCCTCGGAGAAGGAGCTTAGATGGTTTTAGGAGCTAAAGGTCCTTGTTCCTCTGCTGTCCAAATTCATCAAGAAACAGACTATTTCCTGGAATTTTTCTAGGAACTGCAAGAAGTTCTTGCAGTATGATAGGGTCATATACACTTCTAAGCATGGATGACTCCTCTGTGGGAACAGTTAAAAACCTCTTGCACTTCCAAAAGGACTTTAATTTTATGAGCTTCTTCTCCATTGATGTTACTCATTAACTTTAAACTCATCTTCAGGCCTCAGGGCCTCAATTAAAGAATAGTTTGCTGATTACTTTGTGCTTGTTAGATTGTTTTACCCGTTTTTCCTCCTTGCCCCACAAAAAAAAGCATTTTCTCACCCTGACAGTTCTTTGATTAGAGCAACATGAACGTGATTCAGAATCAACCCAGACAATCCCTGTGAATGGGAGGAAGTTTACAAGCAGCCCGGCATGAGCGGGTCAAAGGTCACGGTGGATCAGTCAAAGGGACAGCGCGTTAGCATGAGACAAAAATTTTATTTTATGCTCAAACCCGGCTCTGCTGGGGTCTGGTTTGGGAAAATGTGACAAATAAAGAGTGGGTGGAACTTATATCAGCTAATAATTTTTACTCTGTATGTAGAAAAGGGATTTTAAGTACGCTAAAAGGGTGCAGAAATGAGGGAGGTGGGTCTTGCCTGAGCTGGGGGGGCTGAGGGCCTCCTGCTTGACGTCCACGTGGTGGTAGTGGCGGATGCAGACGCGGCTGTCAATCTGGTAGAGCAGCGCAGGGCACAGGTAGGTGAACTGGCGGGGGGAGATGAGCGCGTCCGGGCTGAGGCCATAGTAAGTGAGCAGCTGCGTCAGGTTCAGACACTGTGGGGGGCAAGGGGACAGCGAACGTACAGTCAGAAAAGGAGGAAACACAATAATAATGAGTTCAGGTGTAAAGGTCGACGTGAAGGTTCCACCTCCTCGTGATTGTGAGAAGACCCCTCCCTGTGTGCAGGCATGGCATGGGCAAGTGACGAGGGCGTGGCTGCCCCTCCTGACGCCTCCCTCTTCTTCTTATGCCCATGATGGTGTCCATCAGCTACCTCATCGGACGGCGTTGCCTGAGTTGACGGGGCTCTGTCCCGCCCACGCTGACCTCTGACCCTGCCAGGTTTCCTGGGCTTCTTGGGGCGGGCCGCTGTTGGGGAGGGCGTTGAGCCCGTCTCCTCCAGGTCCTGGATTTGGTTGTGGTTGGCAGTCGGGGTGGGGAGAGCCGTGCCGGTCTGGTCAACGCGGTTCAAGTCGTGTCCATGATCATGGTGATCATGGTGGGCATGGTCGGCGTGTTTATGACTGCCCTGGGCGTGCACAGAATATTCGTGGTCCCTGTGAGGCCGAGAGGCCTCATCTGTGTGCGCGTTCCCCTCGTCGTGATGGTGTTTGTGTTCAGCGGTGGAGGTGGGCTGCTGGCCGCACCTTGTGGTGGCTCGCTCTGTGTGTGGCCTATGCGTGGCGGGCCTGTGGGGATGAGTGTGACCATGCTCCTCGCCCTCAGCGCCGTCCTGGGAATGCATATGAAGACCCTCTTGCACGTCCAGGAGGTCCAGGTGTGCGACATGGTCATGACCCAGGTCCTCGTGGTCCACACTGACCACCTTGACCTCGCCCAGGCCCAGACTGAGCAGCAGGCTCTGGAAGCCCTGGAAGTCCAGCCGGTCCTTCTGGCCGTGGCGTCTGAATAGCTGCTGTATGTAGAAGGTTTGCTCCTCTTCGAGGGCATTGCCTCCCTGCTGTGTCGCCGACTCGGTTGTTGGCGCCTCCCTCCTCACGTACGGCGCCTCGGAGATCTGAAGGTCGCTGTGGGTGTGGTTGCCATGGTGACTGGCCCGACGGCGGTCATGTCCGTCCCCGTGGCAGTGGCCGGACTGCGGGAAGAGGAAGGTGAGCACACACAGGAAACAGAACTTGGTGTGGACGTGGACTCGCATTGTCCCCAAACTTCTGGTCCCTGTCAAGAGAGGGATGAGATAATTAGGAAGTGATTCACATAAATGAAGAGAAGGAAGAAGAAGAGACCATCTAGAAATCAGCTGAGTCGGTGGAGACCAAACAAGGAAACAACCGGAAAATAAGCGGGAAATTACCAAAACAGAGAGAATGAGGATGACAAGCCTGTCCTTCACACACACACACACACATAAAATCAATTCACACTCCTTGGACGCTTGTGTAACCCCTCAACTGCCTGGGCACTGCAAACACACACACCCACCACTCCACTCTAAAAAAGCTTGAAGCAGCAATACCATTACAGTCAAATGATCCTCATAAGGTCTGCTGTGTAGCCCCCGGGAGGGGAAGGCCCGTGTGTGTATGTGTGTGTGTGTGTCAGATGAGCATCCACGCACGCGCACACACTGTGTGTGTGTGTGTGTGTTAACAGTGTGAGTCACGAGTGAATGGACACGGCCTCTGCTCCTCAACCATAGACGGCCAGTGGATTCACACGGCTCAGGAAACAGGAAGTGGCACGTCAAGACGTGCAGGCGTTCACACCACTTCTGCCAGGTCACGTCCGTGCTTTGGATTCAAAGACATTACTCTTATCCTAAAATCCCTCAAATGCATCAGAAATATTTTAATAAAAAGCTGTGGAAAGGATTAAGAAAACAGCAGACAAAATACCTTTAAAAGTACCAAATAATTAAACAAAACGGTTCCTGTCAATATGGTAAGTCTGATACAAGTTAAACAAAGTTTTAAAAAAAAGAAAAAAAAGAATGAATTTTCCCTGAAAATTGAAGTAAATATCAAAATTGTAAAGGGGGTAGGGGGGAAAAAACTAAATCAATTACCTGAAAATTCAATATGATTAGAGTGAGTTGATCCCCTGCAAACAAAGTTCCAGCAGAGCTGGTGTGTCTCTATGTATTTATATGCTCTTGACTGCGTGAGCGCTTTCATTTAAAAACAAAGCCCTTGTCTTTTCTTTTTTCATCACAATATCCTTATCAGCAACCTGCCATTGATCCCCGACAGACTTCCTCCTCACGGTGTGACACAATCAGTCCACACGCTGAGTGACATTATCTTCTTTTCAAAAGGGGAACCCGATAAACACGTCAAAAAGCCTGAATCACATTTTCTTTGAAATCACTACAATTTAAATGCCTATGAAATAATTACATTTACAGAGAAATTAGTTTTTAAACTGCAAGGCGTTGAGCGCTTCTCACAGCTCGTCTTTCTCTATGAGCAGCGTTTGCGTTTCGATTCAAGAAGATAGAAGCCAGGACTTACCGGTGTGCGTCGTTTGTTTGCATGTGTGTGTGTGTGATGGCGCTCAGCCTGTGTGTGCTTACACACCACCTACAGCAACACACTGTTTATAAACATGAGACAGTGGTGACCTTTGAACCAAACGGTAGGCCCACGCCTTCTGATGGCCACAAAGGAGGCTTTATTGGGGCCTCGGGGGGGTTAAACCTCGGGAAGAAGAGCAGAGGTTTGGATCTTTTTAATCACCGTGATGAAACAGGACGGGAACTTCTAAGCTGTGGGCCGTTCTGCTGATTCATTGCTGGTTTTCCGGTCGTTTAACGGCAACTTTCTGGGTATTTCAGATTTTGAAGGAACTACAGGCGGCCGAGGACGATGAGGCACCTCCTGCTGGCAGGCTGGAGATTTGCATAAAAACCCACTATGGCATCGATTACACCGTTTTTTTAACATTAGTGAATGTCTGGGCTGATTAGCAGCTGTGAACGCCCCCCTTTAGGTGCTGGAGTCTCTGTTTGGATGGGTTGTAACTAGACAACAGAACCCAGTCATTTCTGACAGGGGTGGGGGGGTAATGTCCTCTGGCCCTCTAAGCCTCTTCATATGATCCTCATGCCACCGTGCACGTCATGAACATCATGGCCAGTGTCTGCAGGGAGCCCGGTGAGGAATGTGGCTTTCAAGTCAGGTGGACTTTCAACCGCAGCTCTTCCACAAAACATGTTTTGTGGTTAAAGCGGCTTCAGGAGATACGGCTACAGCAGTTGTGATTTACAACCGTACAACACTCACACAAACCATAAAAGCATAGGCTATGAGTTGTTCTGCCGTTCTCCACGTGAGCTTTACTGAACCTCAGCTCCTATGGCTGTGTCGTAAACCCAAACAGGGTAACCAACCCAACCAACCCAAAAAAAAAGGAAAAAAAAAATCTTGCAGAATCATATTGGTTGGTAAAGTCGACACTTATGCAAGAGTCGGGCCCTTGATTGCTTTGTTTTTTCAAATCTGAACTTCAAATTTAAATTTTTATTTTAAAATTGAAATGAAGGCGTCAAATTCACTTCTCCCTCATTGTTGTGCAAAAGGAGGCTGGGGGAGAATGTTTGTGTGTTTTGGTACTGTCAGATTCACTGTTGCATCTGATGGCGATAATAGCACATCAACGTTGATAGCATCCGCTAACAACAGGAAAACAATAACTTTAGCTCCCCTCAACAGAGTCAGAAATTTATTTCTTGCAAATCTTCCACCTAACTTGCTGTGCTGTTGCAAAAATGAACCTTGGACGACATTCAGCAGGTGTCCAGGCATCCCGCAGTGCTATCGGAGCCAAATAAATGTAAAACCAAAAGACGGGTCGCTGCTGTGTGATAGTAGACAACAACAGAAGGCTGCTACTAAGAAGCACTCTTGCATGCTAGATGTTCCCTGGCGAAGCCCTGAGGTGGAACCGGAGGGCCAGATGTGGGCGGTTATCAGCAACAATAGCTCTGCTGGTTCAACGAGGCCAAGGCGAACCTGAAGGCAGCGCAACGGACAACCTGCCTCGTGTCCTTCTGATCTTCTTAGAGGACCGCAGCCACCCCGGCGATGGAGACATGTTTTCACGTGAAGTCGTGGGAGAAGCTGGTGGCAACGATACACCAAAACATAAGAGGGCTACCGGTGATCATCTCCACGGCCAGACATGACCATCTGTGGGTTGATCTTTACACATGCACACACACACACGACTTTGAACGGCAGACTTAAAGCGGCTCTCAAGGCAAAGTTGCCATGCTTGTGGAGGCCACCAAGTTCACGGCAAAGGAGGCGCCGACAGGAGGGGGGGGCGAGCGATGGCTATGCTGCCACACACACGCGCAAGAAAAATCCAATATATCACAATGAAGTAATCACACTGATTACACGTGTCTGGCTGGGATCAGGATTTAAAACCATCCACCTCCTTGCTGCGGAATGTTTTCAGCTCCTCACCCCCGAAATGTGTGTTTGAACGCCATGCCGACTGGGGGAGGGATTAATCCAGGACTAATCATTCCTTAATCCCCTCATGGACTTACACAGTCATATTATCTTTTGCAGTAACTTTCCACTAATCCCGAAGGAAATAAAAAAAAAAAAAAAAAAAAAACAGACCGTGGGGTCCCTGAATGTCTCATCTGCATTACATGAGGGCCTGGAGACTGAAGCTATGGGTAGCCCAAGTTGGGATTAACGAGCAGAAAAGCCACAGACCACAGATAATGATGGAGTCTCAGGGAACAAAAAAAAGACGACAAACAAACGAACAAAACCCATATCTGTGGGGTTATGAGAGGGGGAAAAAAAAAGATGGCTCTTCCTACCTCTGGTCCTGAGCGGCCCGACGAAAATGTTTTTCGCCAATGCTAGGGCTGAATGTTTGATGTTCAATGACTTTACTATTTTGTACAGAAGGGGAGGGAGGCAGGGCGAGGAAGTGTGTGTGTAGGGTGGGTGTGTGTCGTGTCTGGGATGAAGCACATGACTAGCTTCTTATGAAGGATGTTTGTGTAACTTCAGGTGAACTTCTGCCTGTCTTACTCTTAGCAGAGTATTGTTAACATTCATATCCTTTGTCTTTCCTGTACAGTGTTCATAAATATATAAAAAAATATATGAATATGATATATAGTGGAAACTCGCACACACGCACACTTGATATAGATCTGCCAGCCTCCCCGAGTTGCATTCCTTTATCAACAACAATATTTCTATCTTAAGACCAAACACAAATCTCTGGTTAAAGTTGTGACCATTGATTGGCATTATTACAATTCCTATTGTTTTGCAGACACATGCACACGGATCCACTAAGAACACTTCTGCTTGCCTTCCTTCCATGGCTTCATCCCACCCACACACTTTTCTGCCTCTGTGGTGTCACAGCAACACTGGAACCAGGAAGTAGAAACGGGTGGTGTCGTGGAGTGATGACGAGCCCCTGCCACGAGGCTCAAACACAACAAACTGTCTGCCCCATTGAGACAACAGATGGGATGAAGGTCGCGGTTCACACACAGACAGACACAGACACACAGACACACACTGGATAAACAACCCTAAAGTGTCTGAGTTGAGACTTCGAGGGCTGATTGCTCGAACCTTCTGAGCACCACTGCGGCCTAACTTAAGGAAGCTGAGAGCTTCAGGCTTGTTGAATGACAATAAAATTACGACTATGACCAAAAATCCATCTTGACAAAAGACCTTCAAATTGACACTCCTTCTGGATGTTCTAACCTACAGGATGAGGCGTGAGTGTGAAGGCAGGTGGTGTTTTCACATGTAAGATTGTGTGTGTGTGTGTGTACTCGCCTATGGAGAAACATTACAACAAACACCGCCGCCATATTGGAAGCTGTCAGATTTAAAAATAAATACATTTTTTTTAAGTGAACACCAACAGATCTTTGTTTTTGGAGGTCACCTTGAAGAAGGGTGACCTTGCCGATGGGATCCGACACTGGAACACTTAAAGAACATAAACAAATACGTTTGAAAGGCTCCTGGCCTGTTTCCCAAGCCCAGCCCTCTATAAACAACAAATATGTGCTTCTGTCAAACACATCCATCTCCCCGGGAAGAAAATCTGCTTAATGTGGGATCATATGTACACACCCCATTACCATGGCAACATGTAGCAAGGTTATTTAAAAAGAAAAAAAAAGGAGATAAAATTCACAATCGCACAACTGTAGTGTGCCAAAATGCTCCGGGGGTCGCAATCTTTGGAAACCATCGGTGGAATGTACCAACTGCTTACCAATGCAACTCTCCCACACTCTCTTGACACACAAACACACAGTCTGTTTCATAAACAACACAACTGTATTTACCATGAGAAGCCTGACCAAAGGCTTTTATTGCTGGTTTCAGGCTGTTAAGAAACTTACACGTTACATAAAGGGGGAAATATCAGTACAACATTGGCTGGAGGTTGGGGCCCATGAGGTCAAAAGGTCCTCTAAAGGTCCAGAAGATATGAGCCAGACATCAGATAAAGATGAGCAACAAGAATGGTGTTTTCTGTCAAAGATGTTTTCTCGACTTGGGAGATATAGAATCAAGTAGTTAAGAGTTACACAAAGTGAAAACAAGTAGTTACAAACGTGGAAATGTGATTTGTGATTCTGTCAGATGTGTGACGGTGAGAAGTCGCTCAGGTGTCTTGTCAGGGAGACTACCGTTGCAGGTGAACACCTGTCAGCCATTAGCCCAGCTCACTGGGCCACCCTAGTGGCCACGGCTGGAACTACAGCAGGGGAGAATTTACACGAGGGGGCACTATCTTCTTCCTCTTTCTGCTTTTCCCTTTAGGGGTCGCCACAGCATATCAACTTTCTCCATCTAACCCTATTTTCTGTATCCTCCTCTATCACACCAACTACTTTCATATCCCCTCTCACTACGACCATAAATCTTCTGAGCGTGCACTATAATCCAACTAAATTATAAACTGCAAAATAAATCACAAAATGACAGAATATTAAAAAAAAAAGTAAATAATCATAAGTTGTTCACTTATATTCCCAATTTAAAAATGCAAAATGCAGAGATAAAGGGTTATTTCGCATAGGAATAATCCTGATTTTCTTTATAATTGTTTTATTAAATATTAATACAATTTAATAATAACTCAAGTGTTGAGTTAATAGTTAGAAGAGCTGCCTGGCCCTGCAGGATATTCCAGGATCAGGGACAATGAAACTGCCCAGTAGAATAAGTATACATAAATATATCTAATTCAATGAATGTCTTCCCTACTGTTGTTACCTAATATTATTCTAAATAATGTATAGTCCAGTCATTTAAATGCTTTCTCTTTGGGTGAACTGATAATTTCCCAGCGTGGGTTAAAATGCACCCCCCAACCCGAGGTTGGAAAACTCTGCCAAATTCAAATTTCCGATGACAATTTGAGTTACACTGGAATAGTCGTACAAATTAATTATTGATAGATTTCAGGAATATTTCAGTGTCTTTTTTTGGGCACTTGTGACTCAATTTCAATTTTTTTCCAATAACCTGCTTATCTGAAACTTCTTACAATTAGATGTTATGTTAAGTAGACATTAATCGAGTGGTTTTCAGCTGGAAATATATATATTGTCCAGGGATGAACTTAGAAACGTCGCTTAGAATGGCCCTCAAGTCCCGCGGATGGGAACCACAAAACCCGCCGCATTTCCAGGCTGGGGGACTCGAGGACACGAGCGGCTACGACGGCACGTGGCGATGCGACAGCTAGCCGGGGTTCGGGGGGAGGAAAATAAACCGTGAAAACCGAACAGAAAAGCGGGGCCGTTTGACCTGGACGACGCCCGTCCCTCCCCAAAGCACACATCCACACAGACCCGACGTTAAAAAGAACCCGGGTGAAAACCAACGCGCCCCCTCCTCCTCGTAGTCGGGCTGCTAACGCTAGCTAGCTCAATAACCAACATCGCCCCGGCTGCTAAGCTAGCAAGACGTCACACTGGAAACTAGCTCGCCTCCGACAATCGCCCCCGAATAAGGCGGCGGTGGGACACTCTGTCGCCGGCGTTCCGGGAGAGAAAACCGGCGGAGAGCGTCTGCGTCGTCGGCGAAACGCCACCCGTTGTCCATGTTGTGGGAGTGAATGAAAATAAATGTGTGTTTTTTTTTAAAGCAGTTACCTCACTCGAGTGCCGTGTGCATTTCCTCTCCGCTCGGTACCAAAAAGAAAAAAAACAAAAAAAAAATCCTCGACTTTACGTCAACACCGATTCATCAACGGCTCTTACGCAATGGACGTCACGCACTTCCGGGACCTTTGGCGGCAGTCTACGCCGTTTGCGTAGAGCTCCGGAAGACAGGCGCACACGGCGCGGGCGTTTTCCTTGAGCGCTCGCTGTCTGGACGTCACGTGACCGCTGCCGCTGCATCAACCGCTTTAATTGACGCGCGTCCCCGCCGCGGACTCGTCGCGGACACGCGCACGGCGGCCATATTGGCAAAAGCGTGGGTAAAGGAAAGAAATAAAAAGATGATTTAACGCTAGCTATGGGTTTATGAGTCAGTCAACAAAAATAATCGAATTTTTGAATCATTTGAATCACTCGCCCGTTTTCCGAGTGGGGATGGCTGATATGTTTGTGGAGTTACTGAATGAGTCGTTCGTTTTATGAATGGGGAAGGCTAATCTGAGCCAGCGAGTGATTCTGAGTGAGTTGTTCGCTTTGTGACTTGAGTGATTTGTTCATTTAGCTAATGAGAACTGCGTTCGTTGTGTCACTAAACGAGCAGTTGGTTTTGTGGATGGTAAGGGTCACTCTTCGTTACTTAGTGATTAGTTCATTGAGTTGCTGAATGAGTCATTCATTTTTTTTGAATGGAGACGGTTGCTCTGAGCAGGTCAGTGATTCGTTCACAGAGTAGTTGAAGAACTGAATAGAAAAGCCTCTTGGATGAGAAGTGAAACATCTTCAATGGAAGAAATCCAAATCCATTTGCCATGAAAAGATTTTGACAGGTGCTACTGAGTATTTCGGTTGTTGAATTACTTCATGAGTTGGTGAGTTGTTTGTTTTGTGAGTGGGAAGAGTACCTCTTAGCTACTGAGTGATTCATAGATCGAGCGACTGAGCATTTCTTTGAGTTACTGATTGAGTTGTTTGTCTTGTGAGGGTGAAGGGTCACTCTTAGTTACCGAGTATTCGTTCTTTGAGTTGCCGAGTGAGTCACTCATTTTGTGAGTGGGGAGGGCTACTCCGAACTACTGCATGATTTGTTTGTTGAGTTGCTGAGTGAACCGTTCTTTTTTGTGGGTGGGGATGGCTACTCTGAGCTATAGAGAGATTTGTTCATTGAGCAACAGAGTACTTTTTTTGCTGAGTTGTTCATTTTGTGAATGGGGAGACCAACCCTTACCTACTGGACGATTCATTTGTTGAGTATCTGAATGAATGGTTTTGTGAGTGGGAAGGGCGATTCTTGGTTACGAAGTGATTCGTTCGTTGAGTTGCAGAGTAAGTCATTTGTTTTTTGATGGAGGATGGCATCTCTGAGCCACTACATGGTTCGTTTCTGCGGGAATCATTCATTTTGCAAGTGGGGATGGCAACTCTGAGCTACTAAATTATTAGTTTGTCAAACTACTGAGTAAGTTGTTCATTTTTTTGAGCTGGGGATGCAACTCTGAGCTACTGAGTGATTTGTTTGTTTTGTGAATGGGTTGGGCCACTCTGATTTGCCATTCACAGCTCATAGCAGGGAGGGAAAGGGGGCACATGAGTTGAAACAGGAAACCAGAGCTATTTCTCTTCCCACAGGGCTCATTCACTGAAGAACTGGATATATTGATACAAATGCAGCTAGAATAGCAATTGCACAACTGACTCACGAGTCAGTAAAATGACCCAAGTTTATGAACAATCCGTTCACATCAAAGATGTATGAGATAAGCTGGCACAAGATAAACAAAGATTAGTCTCAGCTGTCACAGATTAAGGTGGAGTGTATTTTATTCATAGCGCTCTTCAGCATGTCAGTAATTGGGAATACATGACTTTTGTACAAGTTAATCCCTAATTTGTGTCATAATGTGAAGGAATACAGGTATTAATGAGTGTTCCCTGGATGTGGCTCATTAACCTGACAGCCTGTGCATGCCCCGCAGGACTGAAAGGGGTAAAATAAAGAAAATCTGAAGACACATAAATGGTGGATTTACACCATGGATTTATTCATATTCAACAATTCACACACACATACACACAACACACACACTCGTGGCGGCAGAAGTGCCATGCAAGGCGCTAACCAGGCTATTTTGGAGCAACAGGGGGTGGGTGGGAGGTGCAATGTCTTGCTTAAGGGAACTTCGGCAAGTAGTTCCACACAAACCGGCAATCCTTGGCATGAACAAGGTTTATAGTCATGGATGTTACCGACAAACGTTTTTTCCGCTGCAGCTTAACAATTTTGTGTGTGTGTGTGTGTGTGTGTGTGTGTGTGAGAGTGAGAGACACAGTTGTAGCCTCCGGGGTTGATTCCCATCCTCCTGCAGCAGCAGCTGCGTCCACCTCGTCGCGTCTGGAGATAAAGACAGCATGATGGACGGAGAGAGGGAAACGGGAAGAGAGATAGAAAGGGAGAGGGGAGAAAGAGAGAGACACTGGCCGTCAGTTCATTAACCACCTGTAAAGCCTGGTAATGAACCTCATGGATTTTTCATTCTCTTTAATGGGACAGAGAAACACACACACACACACACACACACACAAGGTTGGGACTTTTTGTGTGGAAATTTGTCTGATTGTTTTTAAGGACAGTTAAAAGTGCAACCAAACTTGTGTGTGTGTGTGTGTGTGTGTGTGTGTGTGTGTGTGTGTGTGTGTGTGTTTCTCTGCCCCATTGAAAGCAATGGAAAATCCAAATGATTGGCTGTGGGTTAGTTGGGGGCAGCTGATAGGCTGTGGAGATCCCAGAAGGGAGCCACCCAAAGGAGAGGAAGAAGATACTTCCTGTGTATTGTGATGTTACTTCCTGGTTTTTTTGTTGGTCTACTTCCTGGTTATTGTCAGGTTACTTCCTGGTTATCGTCAGGTTACTTCCTCATTATTGGCAAGTTACTTCCTATTTATTGTCAGGCTTACTTCCTGGCTGTTGTCGGGCTTGCTTCCTGGTTATTGTAAGGTAACTTCCTGTTTTTTTTATCGGGCTACTTCCTGGTCATTGTGGGGTTACTTCTTTGTCATTGTCGGGGTACCCCCTGGTTATTGTGGGGTTACTTCCTGGTCATTACGGCGTCACTTTATATTTTTGGTTGGGCTACTTCTTGGTTATTGTTGGCTACATCCTGCTCATTGCCAGGTTACCTCCTGATCTTTGTGGATCTAATTCCTACTCTTTGTCGGGGTACTTCCTGGTCTTTGTGGGGCTACTTCCGGGATATTTCCCAGGGTCACATTAGGTAGCGTCTCCCCTGCCCTCAGGTGATCTCCCCTCACTTAAAGTTTCCTCTCATCCTTTCTCCCCATTGACTCGACGGTAAACATCACCTCCTGGTCGTTTGAAGGCCAAGTGTTTGTCAGATAATGAGAGGTGGGAAATATAGGAGACACACACACACATGGAGGATGAAAGCAGGTGTTTACTGGTGTCAGAGTCTGCCTGTGACTCAGAGACATGTAGTAATAACAAGAGAAGAAAAGAAATGGGGGAAAAATAAGACGACAACAACCTTTTTTCTTTTTTCTTTCTGGCTCTTAAACGAGCTGGCAGATGAATCGTCTCCGGTCCCTGAACACTCAGCAGGACGGAGAGGAGGAGGAGGAGGCAAATAGGACTGTCAGACATCATAGGTGATAACAAGGCTCTTAAGCTGTCGTTTGTGTGTTTGTGTCAGGTGTGTGTGTGCGCACGCTTCATTCCACACCAAACACACACAATCTGCGCACTGCTAATCTTTTGATCATTTCAAGTTGATATTTCATCTCATTTGGCCGCTGTGTTGTCTCGCTGTTCGGTGGAGTGTGTATGTGTGTGTTGTTATGAAGATTAAAAGCTACACTGGCTAAACAACATGAGCTTCAAGGCGCAGAATCTATCGATTTCACACCTACACACACACACACACACACATCAAATACGATCACCAATCAGTTTTGAACGCGATGAAATGATGAGGGAACCACAGAGTGTGGAGAAGCTGGTGGAGAAGATGGACCGTGAGGACCACGACCTGTCTGAAGACGGAGTATCCCGCGTGCCGCCGGGTCTCGCCATTAATCCCAGTGTCCTTGACCAGGATGGACGTCCCCGCCCTTGCACAGGTAGTAGAATCTCCTCAGGGTTCCTCTTATTGGCTGGGCCGCTTTACAAAAAAACGGGAACGAAATTTGAAAAAAAGGCACCGCCTCGAATTTGTGACTGTTATTGATCAGAGAGTCTGGAAAAACCTATGATCCAGAAACTCAGAAACCTTCGGAATCTTCTGATCATCCAGAGAGTCTCTCATGGACCACAAAAACAATAGTCCAGGAACAGTCTGATAATACAGACCTCTGACAATCCTGGAGAGCAACTGATCTAGAAATTCTCTGAGAATCTAGAAACCTGATAATCATGCAAATGTTTGATAGTCAAGAAAAACTTCTGATAATCCAGAAACTGTCTGATAATCTAGAAAACCTTGGATAATCCAAAACCCCTCAGATAGTCCTGAAACTGGTAATCATGAAGCCCTCTGATATTTCAGGAACTGTCTGATAAACTGCAAACTTTTTGACAATCCAGAAACCACCAGGTAGTCCAGTAAACTGTCTGATACTCTAGAAATCTTGAACCCCCCCCAAATCTCTGGATTATAATCCAGATACTGATCAATAAAAATCTATAAAACCGCCTAGCCACAAATCATTGGAGGGTCTGAAACCTCCCAGAAAATCAAGAAGGTGACAGTTAATCCAGAAGACCTCTTGTAGTCCAGGCACTGTCTGATAATAAAGAATCTGATGCTGCAGAAATCCTCAGATAATCCTGAAGATCCTAAAAGAATCCGGAAACTGATCGGTGGGCAATCCAGCAACCCTTTGACACCCCGGTAATCTAGAAACTGACTGATAATCTAGAAACCCTTTGCAAACAGGGAAATTTCTGTAGAAACGGAAAAAAGACCAACCAACATATTGATGGACCACACACACACACACACACACACACACACACAATGTTTGAGAGACCTGAAGCAGTGAAAGGATTAATCTTAGGATTGTGCCACTTTTGGAGGTCAGAGAAGCATCATGTGACTGTCTTTGATGAACGACCCAGTTCTTCGTAACCGCAAATCCTACGATGGCCGGGGGGCTGATGGGGGGGGACGTGACCGCGACCGCCATCGCTTGGTGATCAATCACATCCCGCGGAGGAACCAGCAGCAGTTTTGCGTCCACCAAAATACAAACCCAGATAATCTAGAAATCTCCAAATTATCCAAAACCCCCTAAAATAATCTACTAACTGATTGGTGATAATCCAGAAACACTCAGATAATTTATGATAACTTTTGGATAATCCAGAAACCCTCTATTAATGTTCACACACCTGAGGAAATGGAGGTGAGCAAGCAGGAAGTGACTCCATTGCGGACGCAGCCTTCAAAACACAACAGGGAGGAGGTGAAGCGAGAAACAAATATGATCAATCAATGAATGAATGAATGACAGATTACTGTGGCCCACACCTACTCCACCTTCTTGATGTCCTCCTTGTTCTTGTCCCCCCCCCGAAGTTGAGGAACATTTGGCCGCCGTTGTGGCCGATAACCGATCAATAATGCCAGACTGCCACAGTGAGCTGCCATCAGAGGGGGCGTCTCAATGTGCTGTTATTGGAAATGTCGTGCATGGATCAAGTCAAGTGGTTCTTTATCGCCGAGGCGACGCTCCCACGGTGTGCGCGGCAGCTATCCATTAGGCCCTGATGGTGCTTTATAAGCTTTTGTTGTTTATTTGAATGAAAAATTTAGAAAATGTTGAAGAGGATTCATAATTTAAATTCTCATCAGATAATTGTTGATAAAATACTTATATTTATTTAAACTTTTTCTAGTTTCTCACTTTTTTTTTCAATATGTATAGTGATCTCTGAGGTGCCTGAAATTAAATGTATCATCACTATGAATTTTCTGATTATTATTATAAATTTATGTTAATTTTGAGTTGATTTTTCCCTGCGAGTGGCGTCCCTCGGGGGTCTCCGAGTCTCGGACACCTGAACACCTCCTGAGAACCCTGAATCTGTCTGGCGGCAGGAAGAGGAACCCGCTCCGTTGCGTTAATTAAACACGTCAATTAAAACACAGCGTGATAAAGGATTTATGACACCGGCTTGTTCATTGGGAAGGGGATGAGCAGGCTTTTTTATACTTAGAAGATAATTGAGTCACCAGACAGGCCTCCGAATGCCTCACCAAGCCTCGGAGGACAGTGTGACACCCCCTGCCTTCATCGCCGCCATGCAAAATGCAAATATGAACTTTGCAGACGGCAGCTTGGAGGAGCACGGTGCTTCCAAAAGAGAGAGGAGGCCGGGCTGCGCGGGAAAGAGGCCGATAAGAAGACGCCTTAAGGTCGGCGGGAGTTTGTGCCTCACACACTTGAATGTCTGTGAAGAGCCTGGGTGGGATTAACGCTGGATTAGACAGCGGCGGGGAGGAAGGAGAGGGAATTATCAGCAAATCAAATCAGAAATCAATGACCTGAACCTCGGGGCTATTCAACATCTCAGTTGGAATCATCAATAAGCTAGTGCTAACGGCATGCTAAGAGTGGAGCAGAATGTTGTCCCCCACGGGTGATGTCTCTCCGCGCCGCAAAATGCACGCTATTCACGCCGTTCACGCCACATCCATCAGACTCCCATCAGTTATCGCTGATTGTCATAGCCTGTGGTGAAGAGATAGCCCCCGCCCTGCTGCCGTGAAATCCGTCATCATTTACTGCCATCGAGCGCCAGGGGACCGTTGGCCCGCTATCGGTTCGACTTAAACAATGTTAATGTTTTCGCATCAGGCTGGTGTTCGCGCTGCGGATGATATGATCAGAGGGAGGAGGTAGGTGTGTAGGTTGAGCAAATGCAATCGTGATCTGGTTAAAATGCTTTTTTTTTTTTTAGCTTGAAGTGTGTCACGGTGCTAAGTTGTGATCCCAGTTGAAAACCTGCTTTAGCTTTGTGTAGTTTGAAGACGCTAAATTGTGATCTGGTTAACACCTTTCGCTTCGTGTAGTTTGACATTGCTATATTGTGATCCAGATGGAAAACCCTCCCTGGCTTTGTGTAGTTTGAGGTTGCTAAATTGTGATCCTGGTTGAAAACCCTCCCTAGCTTTGGTCTCCTTGGAACATGCTAAATTGTGATCTTGATTGAAAACCCTCCTTGCCTTTGTGTAGTTTGACGTTGCTAAATTGTGATCCTGGTTGAAAACCTCTTTCAGCTCCACGAAAAGCGTCACTCTGCCTGGTTTGGGCTTTGCCCGGCCCTCGAAGGATCCCGCAGTGCGAGAAGACAAAAAGAAGAGCGGGCCGACGTTTTGTTTTGAAACGATGAAGGCGTCGCTGAGCATCAGCTAACTCCCGGCTGGCGCATCTGAATTCCCGCCTCCGTCTGCCGACGGCTCGTTTCAGGATGCCGCCGCTTGGATCTCTGCGATCCATCGATCAAAACCGCGCTCTGTCTCTGCGGATGCCACTTTCTTCTTCCTTGTCCTCGCCGCTGGCTCCCTGGAGATGTTCCAGTATCGCCGCTGCATATTTTTTTTTCCGGGATTATCCACTTTTGTTTCAGACAGAAAGCAAGAAGACTCTGATTATCACTGCATTTTTATTATAAAAACACACAACCCTTTATTTTTGTCACACTAGAATCAATTTATTTTTCTTGACGTCTGCTTGGTGGCGCCCCCTGCTGACCCGTGCGGGGATCTCGCTTTGTAGAAGAGCAAAGCGCGGGGGTGGATTAGCAGAATGTAAACCAGCGGGGGGTCGTCATCCTTCTTCATCGGCAGTAGAAATCTGGTTGGAGGTGGTGCAGGTCTGACCAGGCGCGGGGGTTGGGGGGGGTCGGACACCTGGTGGCCGGACCCTGTCGGGACGCCTGACAGCCCTGACAGCCCCCCCGCCACTGCCGCCGCCGCCGTCTGGCTCCATTCCTGAATAATGCCTCCTATCTAATCTTCAGCAGGAATGGTTAGGCCCATTTTAGGGGTGTTTAGGGCTTGTAATGATAATCAGATCGAATTATCTTTTATCATCATGATTTGATTGGTGAGTGGTCAGCGTTAGCTGGTCTGTTTGTCTGTTTTGGCATCTTTTTAGCGTTCATTAGCCTTTGCTCCACGCATTTGATTATACCCCATCAGAGGTATATTAGCTACACGTTTGCCTAAAATGTAAAAATAACGGGGCGGTTATGTCGGTAACCATGCAAAAAACATCCAGATGCTATTAGCCCGTGTTGGTTAGGTGCTGCATTCAGCATCTGTTGGTCATTGGTTGAATTCTATTAGCCACGATGAGCTAACGATTCCAACATTAGTTGGACAAAGCCGTCTGTTAGCCAGCGCTAACTGTGCTGTACCACATGGTAAAAAAAGGCTTTGTTAGCATCCTAAGGGCAGGTACAAGCATCTTGTTGCTGGCATTCATCACGACATGAATGGCTTTATTAGCCATTTCTTGGCCTGGTTTTGGAGTCTCCAGGTTCTCCTGCCTGGGGAGTATTCTTATAGTTTTCCTGTAGTACTCCTGTGGTTTCCTTGTCGTTTTTTTTTTTTGTAATTTTCTTGTAGTATTCTTGTTGTATGCTTGTAGTATTCGCCGGGTGTTCATGTAGTTTTCCTCTTGTATTCTTGTAGTTTTCATTTTTTGTCCTTTTAGTATACTTTTCATGTCGTTGTCCTTGAGTAGTTTTTTGTAGTATTTTTTCTGTTCTCTTGAAGTTTTCAGGTAGTTATCCTGTAGTTTTCATGTCGTTCTCGTGTAGTACTCATTCAGTAATCTTGCACTGCTCTTGTACAACTCTTGAAGTTTTCTTGTAGTATTCATGCAGTATTCTTGTACTTTTCATGTAGCTTTCCTTGGATATTCTTGCAGTTTTCTTGTACTTTTCATGCAGTATTCTCGAAATTTTCTTGTAGTATTCTTTAGTTTACTTGAAGTTTTCAGGTAGTTTTCCTGTCGTTATCTTGCAGTTTTCTTGTAGTATTCTTCTTATATTCTTGTCATTTTTTTTACCGTAGTCTTGTAATATTCTTGTAGTTTTCTTCGGGCATGCTTGTAGTTTTCTACAAGATCTCTTGTAACTTTCTTGCAGCTTCAGGTGGTTCCAACTTTTCCTCTGGTCCTTCTGCATCAGCACTTTTTAGGTAGTTTTCTTATAGTTTTCTTGTTGTGCTCTTGTCATTTTCATGTTTTTTTCAGTCAGTGATCTTGTACTGCTCTTGTACTACTCCTCAAATATTGTTATAGTTTTCTTGTAGTATTCTTATAGTTTTCATTTTATGTTCTTGTAGCTTTCATGTAGTATTCCTTGGGTATTCTCGTCATTTTCTTGCAGCTTTCCAGCAGCTCCAGGTGGTCCTCTGGTCCTTCTGCATCAGCAGTAAGGTGTGTGTGTGTTTCATTGTCCAAACCCTGTCCCCCTCTTCATCGGACGGTGACAGTTGACCAGGCTGTCGCCACGGTAACCAAACCAAGATGTTGATTCCTCAGAGACGTCAGATGAAATGCCAACCTTCTCCTCTCCGCTTGTTCTCCTCCTTCCCTCTCTCCTCTCCTCCTCTGACCTGCAGAGGGAGCTGTGGTTCTTCTCCAGCCCATCTGAGATCGACGCGTGATGAAGATGAAGATGATGAGGAGGAGAGGATGAAGACTCTCTTCCTCCTCCTCTTCATCCCTCTGTCCTTTTGTTTTCCCGAAGTCTGTGATTGATCTTTGATATTTCGCTGCCGATCAAACAGCGTAATCTCTGATCAGGAAACTTTCATCGGAAGAGGGAACGCAAACAAGATGCGCACACACACACACACACACCAGCAGACACATGCACACACATCCAGACAGACAAACACACACTGACACACACTTTTTCTCTCACACAAATACACACACACTTTCTCTCTTACATACATGCACACATTGACACACACAGACTGGTCGAGACACACACACTGACACACACTTTTTCTCTCACACAGATACACACACACACACACTGGCAGACACACACACACTTGCACACACCTTTCTCTCACACAGATTCATGCACACATAAACTGAGAAACACACACTTTCTCTTTTTCTTACAAACATACACCCCCCTCAATACGGACACTCCGAGACACACACACTTTATCTCTCTCTCTCTGTCACACACACTGAAAGACATTCACAGACACACACAGGTATACATTCAGAAATACACGCATACACAGAAACACAAACACACACTTTCTCTCACACGGATCCACGTACAAATACACACATACTTTCTCTCTAACACACACACACACACACACACACTGAAATCCACATACAGAAACACACCCACACTCACACACACACATACACTTGCACTCAGCCTTACATGCATGCATGCGCACACGCACGCACACACACACACACACACACACACACACACACACACGCACACACACACCCTTTGATGCAGGTCCAGGTCCATTTGTCTGTGTAAACAGGAAGGTGCGTGCGGCGACAGGAAGTGAAAGTGCTCTGGTCCTCCAGGGACCTCCTTCTGTTCCCACCTCGCAGAACATCCACGTTCTTCTGGAAGGTGGCGGAACCTGCTGACCTTCCCCCCCGTCCATCACCAGGGAGATCACAATTTCACTTCCTTTCGTTTGAGGGATTGTTGTATGGGTTTATTTGTAGAAATAATTTCTGTCAATGTTTTATTCTTTGCGATCTCTGAGGATGTGTGAAATTCTCTGCATGTATCTAAAGAACTGGTTCAGGAACATTTCTTCATTCAGTCATTTAAATTAAATTTTAATTTAATTCAATTTAAGCGATTCAATTTTCATTTTTTTTAACATTCATTTAAACTTTAGTCAAATTTTCTCAAGATGCCTCTAGTAAACATTTTACATTTCCAAATTATTTTCCTGAGATTTTGAAATTAGGTCAATTTATTGTTTTTCCTCAATTTTTACCAGATTATTTCCTCCGGTCCTTGTATTAATCTCCATGCTAATCTCCTGATGCTACTCACCCCACATAAATCTGTTGATCTCTCTATAAAGATATACATGTGATAATCTCAATGTTAGAATCTCCTGATGCTAATCTCCAGTTGCTAATCCCTGTAAAATAATCTCCAGATGCTAATCTCTGGATGCTAATCTCCAGATAGCAATCTCAATCTGCTAATACACCTAGAAAATGTCCTGATACTATTCTCCAGACTCTAACCCCCCATGATAATGGCCAGAAGCTACTCTCCAGATGCTAATCCCCCTATAATAATCTCCAGATGCTAATATCCAGGTAGTAATCGCCACATTCTAATCACCCCTAAAAAATCCAAACGCTAATCTTTATATAATAATCTGTAGATGCTAATATCCAGATGCTAATATCAAGATTGTAATTGTCAAATGCTAATCTCTATAAGAAAATATTCAGATGCTATTCTCCAAATTCTTATCTCTAGATGACTATCCCCCTATAATATTATCCAGACGCTAACCTCTGGATGCTGATCTTCAGATCGTAATCTCCACATGCTAATACCCCTAAAAAAGACCAGATGCTAATCTCCCAATTATAATTTCCAGACGCTAATCCCCCTGTCATAATACTCAGATGCTATTCTCTTGCTGCTAATCTCCAGACGGTAATCTCCAGATGCTATTCCCCAGATGGAAATCTCCAAATGCTAATGTCCAGATGCTAATCCCCCCCCTATAACAACCACCATATTAATCCCGTTGAACATATTTACGGACGACAATAAACTGTATTCTCAAAGTCAATCGGGCCCTAATTGCCGATCAATAAGTCCAATGAGGGATCGCTAACGAGCCCCCCCGACCTGTCGAGCAGACGTTGGCCACCCTGATAGAATCTCCAGTCGGCCACCATAAACCACCTGACCTCCTCCCTCCCCCTCTACTACTGATGGAGTAAGAGTGTGTGTGTGTGTGTGTGCGTGTGCTGTACCCCCTACACTCGGACCGCCGGCTGGTCTGGGATATAAATCGTGAGGTTGGACAATCGGCGGATATAAATGCCAGTAATCGTAGCGGAGTGATTCACTGCCGATTCGCGGCAAATGAACAAACTACTGTGGCGATTGGAAAATAGCGCTTTGGGATGGAGTCCATTTTTGACCCCCCCTTTCGTCCATTAATCACCCCCCCCCCCCCCCCCCCCCCATGTTTCCCCCCATAAAGAATGAATGAAACACGGCAATGTGAAAATTCTTTGTTCGTCTTCGAGGAAACTTTTAAGAAATTTGCAAAAACATGAAAGAAGTTATGAATAAGACGAGTAAAATGGGAAGATGTGCAGACACAGCTTTCAACACCACATGTTTGGATCTTATTGTTAATTCATTCATTCATTTGTTCATTTAATTATTTTGTTCCTTTGTTCATTTATTTCATTCATTTGCTCATACATTTCATTCAATCATTCATTCGTTTGTTCACGGGTTCATTCGTTCATTTGTTTATTCATTCATTCGTTCTCCATACTGTTTATATCTGGACAGTGTATGGTCTCCATGAAGCTCCTGCATGTGTTTGGACTGTGTGAGGAACCCGGAGAACCTCGAAGAACCCCGCCCAGACACGGGGGAAACATGGAGCCTCCACACAGGAAGACCTCCCGTGGGAATTCACCCAGGGACCTTCTGGCTGCCAGAGATGTAGAAGATCTAGATCGGGAGGTCCAGACACTGGAGGAAGACGAGAGGAGGTTCTGGCTCAGACCAGTGTGTCTTTACACCCCCAAGGTCGGACGAAGGAAATGGCGGGGATTACTGGGGCTCGGAGACCTGCTCCCCCCTCCTGCCCCCCACCTCCTCCACCATGACGGAGCAGAGTTAATGGCTCGGACAGTCGGGGAGGTGGCCAATCTCCCTGTCACCGGCCGTGAACGCCGATGCTTTTTTACTGCAGATTGACCTCACAGGCAGTGGATAGGGACCGCCGTGTGTGTGTGTGTGTGTGTGTGTGTGTGTGTGTGTGTGTGTGTGTGTGAAGCTGGACTCACAGTTAATGTCCCGTCGTTAATGAAGCCGTCACGCTCCGCTGGATGCGTCCATCCCCTTGTTGATCTCTGTGGTTCAGGAGTGTCCATTGGCCACGCCCCCTCCAACCCCAACCTTGCCTCCCCACTTTAGCCCCACCCCCTCCAGGAAGTCACATGACTTGGGTCACCTTTGGAAGTGAAAAGTAGCGAGGGCTCCCTCCATCCAGGAAACAGCACTGATGGCTTGATGATCGATTATTGATCTTATTAATCTGTGTCTGTAACGGTTTCCCCCATTATTGATCCAGGAAGTGAATGAAAACCAAACTTTTAATGCTCACCAGTCACACCTACTTCCTGTTTCCACGGCTGACAGGAAACAAGAAGTCAAGAAGTTTTTGTGTGTGTGTGTGTGTGTGTGTGTGTGTGTGTGAGTATATATATATATATATATATATATATATATATATATATATATATACTCTCATATATATATATATATATATATATATATATATATATATATATATATATATATATATATATATATATATATATATATATAGGCATATGTATATATATATATATATACATACATGTATGTGTGTGTGAGGATGCTGTAAACACACAGGCAGAGACACACTCATACTCACTGACACAAACTCTGTCATGCATGCAAACACACTTACATTTTTTCTCCTTCACACAGATAAACACACAAGCACGCACAAAGTGACACACACACACACATACTCACTGACAGAAAGACACACACACACACACACACACACACACACACAAATTCTCTCTCTCACACACACACACACACACACACACACACACACACACACCTTTTCTCTTTCACACAGATAAAAACACACAAACACTTTAAGGAGTTTATTCCTTTATTGTCTCCTTTACTTCCTCAGGTCCTTCACAATAAAACTACAAAAATGGTTGTCACTGTGAACGGGTTCTCATCCAAACACTTTCAGTTCTTCTCCTGCGATGGTGTTGCTCAGTAATTACCCTGATAGCAGCCGTGAATATGATCTTCATGTTATTGCAGCGTTGTCATGGCGACGAGCGGCAGGTCAGGGCAGCGGCGCCCCCGGGGCTTGCTTTTAATTGGTGAGAAATTCGGAGTCGTCGTCTTCTTCTACTTCTCCTTTGGGCTGGTCCCTTCAGGGGTCTCTACAGCCAATCATCTCCTTCCATCTAACTCTCCAGTCCTCTTTCCCTCCATCCATGAACCTTCTCCAGACCTCCAGCCTGGCAGCTCCAACCTCAGGGTCCTTCTACTCAGATGGTCCAAACAAACTCGGTGTAACTTCATCTCCAGAACATCTAACACGCCCTGTCCCTCGGATGAACCTATTGCCAATCCTTTCCATCCTCCTTGCTCCCAACGAGGAACCTCCTTCATTTCTTCTGCCTCCTGTCTTGGAGACACCACGGCTGCTCTCACTTCCATCTTCTCTGCTTTTCCTTTCATACTCTCTTATCAGCCGTTCTTCCACCTCCTCTCCAGCCCTTTGCAGCCTCATCATGAGTTCTTCTCAATCACCTCATGTATTCTAAGCTCCCCTCCTCTCCAGGTCCATACCTCCTCTTCTTTAGATGTTCCTCCACCTGCTCCCTTCTCTCAAAAGAGATCACAGCGTCATCTGCAAACATCGGAGTCAACATGAAATGGCGTGAACTTCAGGTGAAAACACACAAGCGTGTGTGTAGACTTATACATACGCACACACTCTTGGGTCCATCTGCGTCTGTGACCTGACTGGCCGAAATCCATTAGGGGTTCAAAATCGGCAGAAAGGGACATGAAAAAAAAGAGCGTCAAAAATCACAGAGAAATTAAAGAGACGTTTGTTTGAAATGAGCAAGAAATTGGCTGCCAGGTTTCTCCCTTGTGCTTGTCTATGTGTGTGTGTGTGTGTGTGTGTGTGCGCGTGCACACGTACACACAGACAAGCACCCCTCCCACCACCACCACCTGCCCATCTGGTCGGATGGAGCCCACAAATGGCTGGAAAATTATTTGGAAACTTGAAATAACTGACCGGAAAGTTTAATTAAAAATAAAACAAAAAGTGAAATAAATAAAAAAAGGCTAGAAATTTTGCGAGACACGGAATATTTGGCAAGTTGCAGCGCGAAACATACTGATATGTATGTGTGTGTGAGTGAGTGTGTATTTGCAAACGCCCCCTTCCCTCCCCCTCCCTTGGCCAGAATGGCTGGACTCCAGTGGTGGAGATCTGCCAGCTGTGAGCGCTTCTGAGCGCCACTGGAAGCACCATCTGTAGCTGCTAATAGGGTGGGGATGGGGGGGCTAATGTACTGCTAAATAATTGTATGGGGGGTGGGGTTCAGGTTGGGGGGGGGGGGCATTGGCTATATCCGCCCCTCAGATGTCCCTGATCGCCCAAACAACCTCCTACCCCACCCTAAACACCTGCGATTGTGATGTGACATCGCTTTTATCTTCTGAACAGAAGGTTGTCATCGGCGTACAATGACATTTTCAATCCACGAACAGCATTCTATTTTTCTTCATGGGTGGAAGCCAAATACCTTGAATTACATCTACAGAATATTGAGCTAGTTTTCAGGGAATTTCTTGAAAATTCACATAGTGGAGTGGCTAGCGACTCATTTTTTTTTCAAACATTTTTATTTTGGAACAAAGACATGGATGTCTGGATGTGGACGACCAACAGTTGTTTGGATCATGTAACACTATCCTGAATGACCAAAAACAGAAGGGTGTTGGTGGCGTACGATGACATTTTTAACTGACCATGTTTACGAGCAGCGTTCTTCCGTTCTTTATGGGTGGAACCGAAAACTCTGGAGGACAGAACTTATTCAGAGCTATGAAATATTTAGCTAATTTTCAGGGAATTTCTCGACAATTCACGTAGCGGAGAGGCTATGCCAGATGCTAGCAGAGGGAAACTTTGGGGGGTGGGGGTGGGGGGCAAAAACATGGAATTCCAACGATTGCCTCGATCATGTAACATTCTCTAGGATGTCATGGGCGCCGCCCCCAAGGCCACTTCCAGTCCCATTACACAACTACAGTCTTTAACAACCCCCCCCCCCCCAAAACATGCCTCTTTCGAGCTTTTGTCCAGATGATTGGGATCAGGAACACTGCATCCAGAACCACGGGTCCAATGCTGAGTGGTGCTCTTAGAAAAGGAGAATGTGTCACCTGCAGAAAAATGTCCCTGCAGCACAGAAAACCATCATTATGGCTGCTGCCACTGCCAATTAGGAGCCCCGTTGAGCTCAGCTACGCTAACGAACCACCGCGAGCGAGAGCCCTGGCGAGGAGGAGCGAGGCGAGCGGCCGTTAATGGCCGACCGGCGGCCATGATGGCGCTCCGCTCACAAAGGTTTATTAATATCGCTCCTCAGGGCCAGAGGCTTCGCTCGATAACAAAGATCCTCCAGAGGGAGCGCAAAGAAATGGACCGCTCCTCAGAAAAGTAGGGCGAGGGGGGAGAGCCCCCGCCGCTCGCTGAATGGTTCACTCTGACCATCACAAGGACTTCCTGTCGATTCTTCTTTGTTCTCTATTTTTATTCCTAATTTAAGCTTGATATATATATTTTCTCTGTGGGCGGCCATTTTAAGATGAATTCATGGCATCAAGTTTGTGTTTTGTGCTGATGTTTCCTTCCTATGTGTCTGAAAGGTCAAAAAAAACGTCCACTCCGTGATGTGCTGATCCGCCATGCTTATCTCAGGCCACCAGGGGCACCAGCGAGCACGCTGGTGAGACACGGAAAAGCAGCAGACACTCACTCATATACACTTCTACCAATTATCAGGGGCGGTAGAATAAAAAATGAATCATTATATAATTCAATTTGGATTTTTTTTTTATTAAAAATATGCCAGGGGATTACTTTTTAAATAAAACTTAAAAAAAAATGGGAGGAAGTGTTTAAAATTGTGTTATTTAGATACATCATGATCATTTTAAGATTTTTTCTATATTTTTAATGTTATTTCTTAATTTGGGGATGACTTAAAATGCAAAAATTGTTTAATCACAAATTAATTGTATTTTGGATTTTTTTTGTTCAATATTTGGTTTTGGGGGGCTGGGATTATTTACTATTACTATTATTATAATCACTAAAATCAATTCATTTCAGTGAATTTTGGGGGAACATTGGCTTCAATTTGAATCATTTTTGCATGTTTACAAGTTAATCATAATAATTTATCCTTTATTAATCCCCATGGGGAAATTTGTTCTCTGCAATTAACCTATCATGGATGAACCATGAGCAGTTCACCAGGGGAGCAGTTAGGGGTTTAGTGTCTTGCTCAACAACACTTCAACACACAAGGAGGAGCTGGGAATCGAACAAGGACTGTTCAGTTTCAAAAACGATTAATCTACCTCCTGCGCCACGCCACCATTGGTCAAAATAAATACGACATGGCTTTTTGCAAACGTAATTTTTGGATGTTATGTTTCTGCTGGTCGAGGCAGATGGCTGCCCACACCCGTCTGGTCCCGTCTAGCTTCTTCTGGACGATGTTCCACAGTGCACCTTTGATCAGGTCTTTCAGAGATCATCGGGGTCATCCCCCGTCCAATCCCTCCGGCAAAAGAGCACTTTTTTTGACAAAACAACGGGCCCCTGCTGAGTGCTCTGACATGGAAGACATCAAAAGCAAGAACAAAGCTTGTGGTTCCTCTTTGTTCCGGATTAATCTCTTCATCTTCCAGCGCCAGACTCTTCATCAGAAGCGCTTTTTTTTAGCTGATTGAAAAAAAAAAAATCCAACCCACTCTATTAAAAGTTAGTTTTTTTTCCAAGCAGAATATGAAGCGCCCGCTGGGGGGGAAGGACATCGGCAGACAGCCGTTGCCATACTCTGTCGACGAAGACTCATTTTCGACTTTGTACGATATCGATTTTGGTTAGCATTTCAGCTAGCAAGGCTGACAACATCAACGTGATCTAGCACTGGGACTGGCTTCAAGCTACTATTAGCTTGGCTGGAATTAACTGCTGCTCAGTACCCAACCTCAGCCCCCCTTCTCACCAATGACGACTGGACTTGAGTTCCTTCTGCCATTGTATCAGAGATTCAGACACCCGGTACTTCTTTAGTACGTGACACTTTGGTACCTGGCAACCTTTACTCTCAAGGACTCTGTCCTCATTTAGTACTTGGTTTGTTAAGGGTCCAACCGAGCTGAACTGATACTCAAACCCCAGACCCTTGGGCAGCCCCCCTGCAGAGACCCCGCCCCTCGTGTCAATGAGCACTGAACTCAAATTTAAGTTCCCTCTGTGTTTGCATGAGGGATAGTATCTGATACCCAGTACTTCTTCAGTACCTGGTACCCCGCACTTCTTTAGTACCTTGTACCCAATAATGCTGTAATTCCTGATCTACAGTATCTGGTACACTGTACTATAATACCTGGCAATTAGTGCTTCTTTGGTACCTGGTAACCACTCTTTCAGTACTTTGGACGTGGTTCATCTTTGGCACCTGTTCTGTAGAGACTCCAAGTGAGCTGAACTGATACTCAAACCCTGGGGCCCCTGCACACTTGCTAATAACAATTGACCACTAAACCTGAATCTCCCATTGTTCCGCTGTACTGCAACACCACCATCTTTGTTGTATTTCAAGCGCCAAAAAACGAGGTCAGACAGGAGGAGGATCATGTGGGAACCCAGAAGGCCCCCCCTCCCCCGTCCTGCCAATGACCTGCCATTAATACGCCGGCATGGTGTCCTGTTTGTGTGCTGATACCTTTATTTATTTATCGGTGTTTAGCATGCGGTGCCGCTTTGGCAGCCCACCCCCCCACCCCACGATGTAAATTATAGAGAGTCAATATTCCGATTTCTTCGCCAGCGCTTGTCGCTATACGGAGCTGGAGCCCCGCCAGGCACGATACCCGGGGTATTGACGTGGTGGGGTGGGCGGGTTGGGTGGGGGTTGGGGGGTCAGGTGGAGACGGCGGGTGGAATACTGATGGGGAAATACAGTAAGAAATAGTGTCTGCTTATCTGCTCTGAAGGGACGTCGATACGCAGCGCCCCCACCCATCGACCGGCGGTGACATTTTTGACTTGAAGGTTAGTCCTGATACACAGACCTTCTGATGGGACGTGGCAGTTGGAGGGGGTGGAGAAGGAGGCTAAGGTGTTTCAAAGTGCTATTTCGCTCAGGGTGATGTGTTGCTCCCAGGGTTCGGTCCAAAGCGGGGGGGGGACTGTTCGGTAACAAGGCGTGTGATTAGTGTGTTGTTAGCCTCACAGCGAGAAGGTCCCTGGTTTCATTCCCAACAGGGGTTCCTTTCTGTGTGGAGTCTCCATGTTCTCCCTGTGTCTGAAAGGGGGGCTCCTTGTAGTCATAACACATGCAGGAGGTTCATTGGAGACCCTACATTGTCCAGATGTGTGAACAAGAGGGTGAACGGTTGAATGTCTCTGACAAAATTACCAGGGGGCAAATTTTTGCAATGATGACTAAGGTGACCCAATAAGTAGGTAAATCTACAGGTGACTGTAAGCTCACTGTTCAGCTCACTGAGTAGACCATTTATTCATAGCAGAGTTGTCAGTGTACCTTCAGATATTTTTGAATATGAAGAGAGAAGCCTGTTTGACCATAACCGGCAAATCGGGCCGGAGTCATTTCAGAGCAAAGGTTGCTCCTTTCTCCGCTCTGGGATAGATGATCTATGTCAGGTCCCGGTTCCGTCTGGTTCCCTGCTGCCGTTTGACACCCGTAAACCCTCCTCCACTTACTCCGGGTAGTCAGGTGGAAAACGAGGCGGCGGAGGTCAGGTGATTGGACAGGCGCGGGGGTGTGGCTGACCTCCAAGCAGGACACTGGAGTTAATGTTCCGTCACAAACCTGCAATTATCGGTTCTCTCTCCATCATAAAGCAGGGGAACATGCAGCCCTATCTCAACGGAACCTCAGCTAGCAGAGGTGGCTAGCTGGGACTATAATGTTGAGTTTAATCAGGAACATGCTTTTGTACATCCCACAGAAAAGCTGAGGGGTTATGTGACCTGTCAATGACAGGGCCACATACAACAGACCGTTCACTCATTCACAACTATGGACAGTTAATGCTTCTCCCACGGCACTGATCTGCACGGTTGGCCAGTACTTCAAAAGTAACTGATACCCAGTAGGCCTGCTTCTTTAGTACCTGATGCCATGTACTTCTTTCATACCTGATACCCCGTACGTTCTTTGTACCTGATAGCCAGTAGGTCTACTTTTATAGTACCTGATAACCAGTAGGACTATTTCTTTTGTACCTGATACCCTGTACCTCTTTAGTACCTGATAGCGTGCATTTCTATTGTACCTGGGACCAATTCCTCTCTAGTACCTGGTACCCAGTATGTTTGTCATACCTCATGTCATACCCCATGACAGCCAGTACTTCTTTAGTGCCTGATACCCAAAAGGCCTACTTTAGTAGTTGATACCCGGTATTTCTTTAGTATCTGATACCAGTTCTTCTTTAGTGCCTGATACCCAGTATTTCTACTGTGGCTGGTACCCAACTCTTGTTTTGCACCTTGAAGTCAAGTAATTATTTAGTACATGATACGGAGTAGTTCTTCAGCACTTCATGAGACATGCATGTAAACACACCACTCCGGATTGTAGCCATGGGCTAATTTGTATCCGTTGTCCCACAACTGTGCCCACAAACACAATCTCATTCATCCTAATTCAGCCGCTTATTTTATGTGTGTTTAGTGGTAGGGAAAACCGGAGTATCCGGAGGAAACCTACGGCAACACAGGGAGAACATGCAAAATCCACACCGAGAGGGAATCGAACACGGGACCTCCAAGCTGTGAAGCACGAACACTAACCGCTGCACTACCTATGTGATTCCCAGTTCTTCTTCATACCCGATAGCCAATACTCTGTTAGTACTAAATACCGAGTAGGACTACTTTGTACTTGATAACCAGTATCTCTTTTATATTTGACATCCAGTACTTCTGTGGTACCTGATACCCAGTACTTCTATTGAAACCCGGTACCCAGTTCGTGTTTTGTACTTCATACCCAGTATGTTTTTAAGACTTCATACTCAATACTACTTTGTTACCTGATACCAAGTTTCTCATTCGTACCTGATACCCAGTACGTCTATATTACCTGATACGCCTACTTCTACAATACCTGGTATCCAGTTCTTGTTTTGTACCTGAAGTCCAGTAATTATTTAGTACATGATACCCAGTGCCTCTTTAGTACCTCATATCCAGTTCTCCTTTAGTACGTGATATCCATAACTCCTCTCGTACTGCCTATGAAGTACATCTTTTGTGCCTCACACAGTGTGTTTTTAGTACTTCATACCCCATACTTCTTTGTTAGCTGATACCAAGTTCATCTTTAGTACATGATAGCCCACACTTCTTCAGCACCTGATCCCCAGTAGGCCAACTTTTTTAGTTCATGACAGCCAGTACTTATTCAGCTGATACCCAGTTCTGCTGCTCTTGTACCAGATTCCAGGTATTTCTTTAGTACTTCATTCTGAGTGCTTCTTTCGCACCTGATACCCAGCACTTCTTTTGTACCTGATAGCCGGTACTTCGATAGTACCTGTTCCCTCAGACATCATTAGCACCTGATACCCCAGTATTTCTTTAGTACTTCATACCCAACACTTGTGCAGTACCTGGTACCCAGTTCTTGTTTTGTACCCGAAGTCGAGTAATTATTTAATACATGATAACAGGTGGTTCTTGAGTACCTCATATCCAGTTCTCCTTTAGTACGTGATATCCATAACTCCTCTTGTACTGCGAATGAAGTACATCTTTTGTGCCTCACACAGTGTGTTTTTAGTACTTCATACCCCATACTTCTTTGTTAGCTGATACCAAGTTCATCTTTAGTACATGATAGCCCACACTTCTTCAGCACCTGATCACCAGTAGGCCAACTACTTTAGTTCATGACAGCCAATACCTATTCAGCTGATACCCAGTTCTGCTGCTCTTGTACCAGATTCAAGGTATTTCTTTCGTACTTCATTTTCAATACTCATGCAGTACCTTGGACCCTGCTTTTTTTTTTTTTTTTTTGTACCTGGTGTCCATTCCTTATTTTATACCTCATACTCAGTACTTCTACAGTACCTGGTATCCAGGTCATGTTTTGTACCGGATTTCCAGAAACTATTTAGTACATGACACCCAGTACTTTAGTACTTCATACCCAAAATGTTTTTTGTACTTTATTTCCAATACCTCTTTAGTACTTGACACCCAGTACTTTATTAGTGCCTGATATCCAGTGTTTATCAGTGCTTCATACCCTTTCTTTTTTAGTACCTGATGTTGTAAGTACTTACTCAGTACATACTCATTACTTCTTTATTACCTGATATCCAGTACTTCTATGGTACCTTATACGAAGTTCTTTTTGTACCTTATATCACAATGTTTTTGGTACTTCATACCCAATACTTCTTTATTACCCGATTCCCAGTTCTTCTTTCATACCCGATAGCAAATAGTTTTGTACGTGGTACCTAGTAGGCCTCCTTCTTCACTACCTGATATGCGATTCTTCTGTCGTACCGGATACCACGTACTTCTTTAGTACTTCATAAGCAGTTCTTCTTCGGTACCTGGGACCCAATACTTCTTTCGTACTTCATATCAGGTGTGTTTTTAGTACATCATACCCAATACTTCTTTATTACTTGATACCCTGTTCTTCTTTAGTACCTGAAGGCTTGTACTTCTTTCATACCAGATACCCGTATTTCTTTTGTACCTGATACCCAGTACTTCTTTTGTACCTAATATCCATTACTTTACAGTACTTGGTACCCAGTTCTTGTTTTGTACCTGAAGTCCAGTAATTATTTAGTACATGATAACCAGTACTTCATATCCAGTACTTCTTTAGTATGTGATATCCATAACATCTTTGGTACTTCTTACTAGTGCGTCTTTCGTGCCGCATACAGAGTGTGTTTTTAGCACTTTATACCCAGTACTTCTTTATTACATGATACCAAGTTCATCTTTTGTATATCAAAGCCCATAGTGCTTTAGCACCTGATCCCCAGTGAGCCAACTTCTTTAGTTCATGACAGCCAGCATTGCTTTAGTACCTGATATCCAATGGGCCTACTTGATACCCAGTTTTTCTTTCATACCTGATACGCAGTATTTCGACAGTACCTGGTACCCCGTACTTCTTTGGTGCCTGATAACCAGTACCTTTGTTAGTATGTGAAACCCAGTACTTCTGTAGTACATGCTACCCAGTTCTTGTTTTGTACCTGCTATCCATTACTTTTTTAGTACTTCATACCCAGTTTGTTTTTCGTGCCTCATACCCAGTATGTTTTTAGTACTTTGAACCCAGTAGTTCTTTGTTACCTGGTACCAACTACTTCTTTCTCACCTGATAGCCAGTACTTCTTCATACCTGATAACCAGTACTTCTATAGTATCTGATACACAGTTCTTGTTTCGCACCCGATGGCCAATACTTTAGTACGTGATACCTAGTATACCCACTTCTTCAGTACGTGATACCCACTTCTTCTCTCGTACATGATACCAGGTACTTTAGTATTTCATACCCAGTGCTTCTCCAGCACCTGGTACCCTCTACTCCTTTAGCTCTTAAAATCCGATACTTTTTAAGTACCTGATACCAGTACTTCATACCTAGTATGTTTTTAGTACTTCATACCCAATACGTCCTTATTACCTGTTACCCAGTTCTTATTTCATACCAAATAACCAATACTTCTTTAGTAACTTAAAACCAATAGGCCTACTTCTTTCATACCTGATAGCCAGTACTTTGTTCGTACTTTATTCCTGGTATTTCTTTTGTACTTGATGCATTACAGTCAGTCATTTGGCAGACACTTTTATCCAAAGGGACTTTCAAAATACACAGCATTTCTTTAGTACCTGATACCCAGTAATTCTACAGTACCTGGAAGCCAGCTCTTTTTTTGTACCTGAAGTCCAGTAATTATGTCGTACATGATACCTAGTACTTCTTTAGTACTTCTTATCCAGTACTTCTTTAGTACGTGATATCCATAACTTCTTTCGTACTTCATACCCGGTATGTTTTTTGTGCCTCATACAGAGTGTATTTTTAGTACTTCATACCCCATACTTCTTTGTTAGCTGATACCAAGTTCATCTTTAGTACATGATAGCCCATACTTCTTCAGCACCTGATCCCCCGTAGGCCAACTTTTTTAGTTCATGACAGCCAGTACTTATTCAGCTGATACCCAGTTCTGCTGCTCTTGTACCAGATTCCAGGAATTTCTTTAATTCTTCATTCCGAGTGCTCCTTTAGCACCTGATACCCAGCACTTCTTAAGTACCTGATAGCCAGTACTTCTATAGTACCTGTTCCCTCAGACATCATTAGCACCTGATACCCCCATATTTCTTTAGTACTTCATACCCAACAGTTGTGCAGTACCTGGTACCCAGTTCTTGTTTTGTACCTGATGTCCAGAAATTATTTAGGACATGACACCCAGTACTTGTTTAGTACTTCATACCCAAAATGTTTTTAGCACTTTATTTTCAATACCTCTTTAGTAATTGACACCCAGTACTTTCTTAGTGCCTGATATCCAGTGGTTTATTAGTGCTTCATACCCATTACTTTTTCATTACCTGATGTTGTAAGTACTTACTCAGTACATACTCATTACTTCTTTATTACCTGATACCAAGTAGCTTACTTCTTTACTATCGGATGGCGAGTACTTCTTTCCTACCTGATACCCAGTACTTCTAGAGTACCTAATGCAAAGTTCTTTTCATACCTTACCGCAATGTTTATGGTACTTCATACCCAATACTTCTTTATTACATGATTCCCAGTTCTTCTTTCATACCCAAGAGTCAATACTCCGTTAGTCATAAATACTGAGAAGGACTACTTTGTACTTGATAACCAGTATTTCTTTTGTACTTGACATCCAGTACTTTTTTAGTACCTGATACCCAGTTCTTGTTTTGTACTTCATACACAGTATGTTTTTAAGACTTCATACACAATACTTCTTTGTTACCTGATCCCAAGTTTCTCATTCGTACCTGATACCCAGTACTTCTATATTACCCAGTATCCAGTTCTTGTAATGTACTTCATACCCAGTATGTTTTTAAGACTTCGTACTCAATACTTCTTTGTTACCTGATACCAAGTTTCTCATTCGTACCTGATACCCAGTACATCTATATTACCTGATACCTAATAGGCCTACTTCTGCAATACCTGATACCCAGTTCTTGTTTTGTACTTCATACACAGTATGTTTTTAAGACTTCATACACAATACTTCTTTGTTACCTGATCCCAAGTTTCTCATTCGTACCTGATACCCAGTACTTCTATATTACCCGGTACCCAGTTCTTGTCATATACTTCATACCAAGTATGTTTTTAAGACGTCATACTCAATACTACTTTGTTACCTGATACCAAGTTTCTCATTCATACCTGATACCAAGTACTTCTATAGTACCCCGTACCCAGTTCTTGTTTTGTACTCAATACCCAGTATGTTTTTAAGGCTTCGTACTCAATACTTCTTTGTTACCTGATACCAAGTTTCTCATTCATACCTGATACCAAGTACATCTATAGTACCCCGTACCCAGTTCTTGTTTTGTACTCAATACCCAGTATGTTTTTAAGACTTCGTACTCAATACTTCTTTGTTACCTGATACCAAGTTTCTCATTCGTACCTGATACCCAGTACGTCTATATTACCCGATACCTGATAGGCCTACTTCTACAATACTTGGTACCCAGTTCTTGTTTTGTACCTGAAGTCGAGTAATTATTTGATACATGACACCCGGTGCTTCTTTAGTACCTCAGATCCAGTTCTCCTTTAGTACGTGATATCCATAACTCCTCTCTTACTTCATACGCAGGACATCTTTTGTGCCTCACACAGTATGTTTTTAGTACTTCATACCCCATACTTCTTTGTTAGCTGATACCAAGTTCATCTTTAGTACATGATAGCCCATACTTCTTCAGCACCTGATCCCCCGTAGGCCAACTTTTTTAGTTCATGACAGCCAGTACTTATTCAGCTGATACCCAGTTCTGCTGCTCTTGTACCAGATTCCAGGAATTTCTTTAATTCTTCATTCCGAGTGCTCCTTTAGCACCTGATACCCAGCACTTCTTAAGTACCTGATAGCCAGTACTTCTATAGTACCTGTTCCCTCAGACATCATTAGCACCTGATACCCCCATATTTCTTTAGTACTTCATACCCAACAGTTGTGCAGTACCTGGTACCCAGTTCTTGTTTTGTACCTGATGTCCAGAAATTATTTAGGACATGACACCCAGTACTTGTTTAGTACTTCATACCCAAAATGTTTTTAGCACTTTATTTTCAATACCTCTTTAGTAATTGACACCCAGTACTTTCTTAGTGCCTGATATCCAGTGGTTTATTAGTGCTTCATACCCATTACTTTTTCATTACCTGATGTTGTAAGTACTTACTCAGTACATACTCATTACTTCTTTATTACCTGATACCAAGTAGCTTACTTCTTTACTATCGGATGGCGAGTACTTCTTTCCTACCTGATACCCAGTACTTCTAGAGTACCTAATGCAAAGTTCTTTTCATACCTTACCGCAATGTTTATGGTACTTCATACCCAATACTTCTTTATTACATGATTCCCAGTTCTTCTTTCATACCCAAGAGTCAATACTCCGTTAGTCATAAATACTGAGAAGGACTACTTTGTACTTGATAACCAGTATTTCTTTTGTACTTGACATCCAGTACTTTTTTAGTACCTGATACCCAGTTCTTGTTTTGTACTTCATACACAGTATGTTTTTAAGACTTCATACACAATACTTCTTTGTTACCTGATCCCAAGTTTCTCATTCGTACCTGATACCCAGTACTTCTATATTACCCAGTATCCAGTTCTTGTAATGTACTTCATACCCAGTATGTTTTTAAGACTTCGTACTCAATACTTCTTTGTTACCTGATACCAAGTTTCTCATTCGTACCTGATACCCAGTACATCTATATTACCTGATACCTAATAGGCCTACTTCTGCAATACCTGATACCCAGTTCTTGTTTTGTACTTCATACACAGTATGTTTTTAAGACTTCATACACAATACTTCTTTGTTACCTGATCCCAAGTTTCTCATTCGTACCTGATACCCAGTACTTCTATATTACCCGGTACCCAGTTCTTGTCATGTACTTCATACCAAGTATGTTTTTAAGACGTCATACTCAATACTACTTTGTTACCTGATACCAAGTTTCTCATTCATACCTGATACCAAGTACTTCTATAGTACCCCGTACCCAGTTCTTGTTTTGTACTCAATACCCAGTATGTTTTTAAGGCTTCGTACTCAATACTTCTTTGTTACCTGATACCAAGTTTCTCATTCATACCTGATACCAAGTACTTCTATAGTACCCCGTACCCAGTTCTTGTTTTGTACTCAATACCCAGTATGTTTTTAAGACTTCGTATTCAATACTTCTTTGTTACCTGATACCAAGTTTCTCATTCGTACCTGATACCCAGTACGTCTATATTACCCGATACCTGATAGGCCTACTTCTACAATACTTGGTACCCAGTTCTTGTTTTGTACCTGAAGTCGAGTAATTATTTGATACATGACACCCGGTGCTTCTTTAGTACCTCAGATCCAGTTCTCCTTTAGTACGTGATATCCATAACTCCTCTCTTACTTCATACGCAGGACATCTTTTGTGCCTCACACAGTATGTTTTTAGTACTTCATACCCCATACTTCTTTGTTAGCTGATACCAAGTTCATCTTTAGTACATGATAGCCCATACTTCTTCAGCACCTGATCCCCCGTAGGCCAACTTCTTTAGTTCATGACAGCCAGTACTTATTCAGCTGATACCCAGTTCTGCTGCTCTTGTACCAGATTCCAGGTATTTCTTTAGTACTTCATTCCGAGTGCTTCTTTCGCACCTGATACCCAGCACTTCTATAGTACCTGTTCCCTCAGACATCATTAGCACTTGATACCCCAGTATTTCTTTAGTACTTCATACCCAACACTTGTGCAGTACCTGATACCCAGTTCTGCTGCTCTTGTACCAGATTCCAGGTATTTCTTTAGTGCTTCATACCCAATACTCATGCAGTACCTGGTACCCAGTATTTTTTTTTTTTTGTACCCGGTGAGTTGGCCTACCCAGTTCTTCTTTGTTAGCTGATACCAAGTTCCTCTTTTGTACCTGATACTTGATAGGCATACGTCTTTAGTAGCTGATATCGAGTACTTCTTTAGTACCTAATAGGCAGCACTTCTTTCATACCCAATAGCCAGTTCTATTTTAGTATCTGAAACCCAGTACTTCATTGGCACCAGATATCTGGTTGTTTCCTTTGTTCCTCATAACCCGTTCGTCTTTTGGTCCTCATACCCCGTTCGTCTTTTGCTCCTCATACCCCGTTCGTCTTTCGTACCTGATATCCAGTTCCCAGTATGTTGTAAGTACTTACTCAGGACATATTCATTACTTCTTTATTACCTGATACCCAGTAGGATTACTTCTTTAGTATCTGATGGCCAGTACTTCTTTCCTACCTGATACCCAGTACTCCCATAGTACCGGATACCCAGTTCTTGTTTTGTACCTGATTTCCAGAATATCAGGTACTTCTTACCTAGTACTTCTTTGTTCCCCGATATCAAGTTCCTCTTTTGTACCCGGTACCAAGTACTTCTTCAATACCCGTTCGTCAGTACTTTTTTAGTACCCGATACTCAGTTGGCCAACTTCTGTAGTCTCTCACAGCCAGTACTTCTTTCTCACCTGATACCCAGTTCTTGTTTCATACCTGACAGCCAGTTCTTCTGTCATACCCGATACCAGATATTTCTATAGCACTCCAAAACCAGTGCTTCTTTAATACCTGATAACTTGTACTTCTTTAGTACTTCATACCCAGTGTTTTTAAGACTCCATACTCATTACTTCTTTGTTACCGGATACGAAGTTCCTTTTTCGTACCTGATACCCAGTACTTCTTTAGAACCTGATAGGCCAACTTCTTTAGTACTTCATAACCAGTGCTTCTTCAGCACCTGGTACCCAGTCCTTCTTTAGTACTTCATACCCAGTACGTCTTTCGTACCTCATACCCAATACTTCTTTATTACCTGATAGCAAATACTTCTTTAGTACTTGAGACCTTGTATTTCTTTTGCACTTGACATCCAGTACTTCTTTAGTAACTGATACCCAGTATTTTATTCGTACTTCGTACCCAGCTCTTGTTTTGTACCTGATATTCAGTAATTCTTTCATATGTGACATCCAGTAGGCCTACTTCTTTAGTACCTGGTATCCATAACTTCTTTTGTACTTCATACCCTGAATGTCTTTCATGCCTCATACCCAGTATGCTTTTAGTAATTCATACCCAGTTCTTCTTTCTTACCTGATACCTGGAAGGCATACTTTTTTGTATGTGATAGCCAGCACTTTATCCATACATAATGCCCAGTACATTTTTAGTATTTGATACCCAGTTCTTCGTTCATACCTGCTACCCAGTTCTGGTTTTGGACCTGATATCTAGTACTTCATACCCAGTATTTCTTTCATGCCTCATACCCAGTATGTTTTTGTACTTCATATCCAGTACTTCTTTGTTACCTGATATCCAGTACCACTTTAGTAGCTGATACCCAGTACTTCTTTCATACCCAAGCGCAACTACTTTCTTTGCACCTGATACACAGCAGGCCTACTTCTATCGTACCTGACACCCAGTACTTCATTACTACTTTATACCCAGTACTTCTCCTGCACATCATACCCACCACTATGTCTTTTGTACCCGATATCCGGTACATCTTTCATACCTAATAGCCAGAATTTTGTTAGTACCTGATACCCAGATCTAATTATAGTACTTCTTTAGTATCTGGTAACCTTTTTTTCTGATAACCAGTACTTCCTTGTACAAAGAATCCCGAAATCCTTTCGAGCCAGGTTTCTTGTACTTCTTTGGTACCTGGTGGCACCTTTTTCTCAAGTACCTGCTGTGATGGGGTTCGAAGCAAGCAAAAAGTTAAATGTGATGTCACCGGACTCCTGCCCATTGATTGGCTGGAGAATGTCCCCAGTGAGTGCAGTGCCCCACACAAGAATGGGCTCAGGCCTGGAACCAAAACAGTAGAAACAAACATGATAGAACAATGTCGGTTTTCCTGGAGGAGGAACGTTAGAGGCAGATGAGAACCTCCGGCATGAAAATCCAGCAGAGGAAATGGCTCCAGGCCAAGGGTTCCTGACCTCTACAGAGGAACAATAAAAGATAATTATAGTGACAATAAACACATTTACACGGCAACGAGATGAGGTGACCAGTTTTCCCCCTAGCGGACCAGTTGGAGAATGTAACAGAATCCCTGCCTCTTCCCAACAAAGCTGCAGAAGCAGAGCAGGTGTCTGGGAAACCTCTTTGGAGAAGATTGACTCCTTTAGCTCTACCCACCTTGTCTAAAGGAACTTCAATAGAGGGTTCCACTGCGGCCACGGAAGAAACTTCATCTTCGATCCAGAACATCCCATTTTCATTCAACTCTTGTCTCTATGGCTTATTCATCTGACAGGGTTGGGGGCAAAGCCAATTCCTGCTATCAGAGGGGTGAGTGGCGGGGTTTAACCCTAACAGGGCGGCTGTCAATCAAAGGGTCAGATACAGAGACATGCAACCACTCCCCATCTCATTCACAACTGCAGAGAACTTAGGAGTCTTCAGTGGACCTGCTGACTGATTTGGACTGTTGAAGGAAATTGAGAACCTGGAGAAAACCCAGGCAGGAGAGCATAGAGAGAACCCAAGTAGGAGAACATGGAGAGAAGGCAATAAAAATTAAAATTAAGAATGAGTCAATTGTATTTTGAGATCACCTCATCTGCTTGTCTGGATGTCCGTCACGTGGCAGAGGGCAGAGCTTCCGGGGTCGGACATCAGCGCTCCTCCATCTGGTCTGAGGAGGTCTCATCGCAACTCCTCTCCTGCTTTCTCCTCCAGTTTGCAGCTAATTCATTCATGTTCATTATTTTGTATCTGCTCTGTTTGTTGATTCATCCCCCTGGCAACAAATTCCCTCTGTTTCCTCCTCCTCATCACCTTCCTCCTGCCTGTTTTATTTACTGTGCTGGCGTTGCTGCCTCTTGTCTGCAGGCAAAACCAACATAGCTGAAAACCGACTCACCGTCTGGTGGCAGCAAGTGTACCTGACCACTCCCAGAGCCAAGTACATTCCACGGTGCCGGCCAGAGGCCCGGCATTGTTGGCAGGCGCCGCTGGTGGCACCTGCCGCTCGCTAATGAATTTGGAACAGAATTTCCCGCCGCCCGCTGCCCTCGGTCCGGTTGGGGGGTTCCAGCTGCTCGCCAGTATCTCCGCCACATTCGGGCAGACAAAGAAGAAACGAAAAAGCCAAGACGAGCCTTGTGTGGCAGTGCCAGGCAGGTGAACGGCGTCCTTCAGCATCTGCCGCCTGCAGGGGAACATCAGGCCCCGATGGGATAAGGTCCAGATGCTGTCCAGGCCTAATGAGTCGGGTGGGATTTCTGTCAGACGAGGCCGTCAGGCCCAAGTTGTCCGCTGGTGCCTTCAGCCAGTTTTTCAGTCCCCATTGGAACCTTGTATCCTAGGCAACCTGACAGAGCTGCCAAGGTGGTATGACTTGTCAGACCTGTTCGGCCTCACTGCACAACACACTCTTGTTGTGTGACCTTTAGCATTTGCCAATGAGAACTGGCCAGGGGTGGAGGGTGAGGGGGTGGGGGGTGGGAGGGGTCCCTTTGAGTCGGGTTCAAGGAGGCAGGTGCCAAGGAGTGGGGTCCCTTGGAGGCAGGTCCAAAAGAAGTGGGTGACAAGGTGGCAGGCTCCAAGAAGAAGGGTCCCAAGGAGTCGGGTGCAGAGGACAGAGGCCCCAAGGAGCCAGGCCACAGGGAAGGGGGGCCCTTGGTTGCAGATTCTGAGGAGGCAGGTACCTTGTACATGGGTCCCAAGGAGCTGGGTCCAAATGATGTTGGCCTATCTGATACCATGGTCAGAATTGCAGCAATTCCAAGCTTCAAGAGGAGAGATGCATGTGCGGATAGGAAGTTCAATTGACTGTCTCACAAGTTCTGCTCCTCTGATTGGTTCTACTTCCACCAGGTCGTCAGTCTCAAACACCTGAAATCCAAAAACACAGATTAAAACATCCCCTTTGATGCTCTTGAATGTAGATCGACTAGTCCATGTCTCAGGAAAATGTTCCCTAATGAAGCATGCCATCCCCATTGGTGGCGCCATGTTGAAACATATTGGGTTGATTTCAGGAAGGAGATATCAAATTTGGGACTCCAAGACAAGATCTGCAGAAGTCGAGGGAACTTCAGCTACAACATTTTCATTTTCACACTGAGGTGCACTGCCATGGAGGGTTACCGAGGACTTTCTGTTGTACCCTGGAAGGTCAGGCGTTCCAGCAAACTCTGACAGGGGCTGCTTGTACAACTTCCATGTTCCTACGGGCAAAAAAGTACAAGGACAAATGAAAGAGTATGGGAAATTCTTGTGAGAGAACACGTGAACCCTGGGGAACCCAGGAGAACAGACGGGGTGAAATGGATGTTTAGTGTTTTACAGGGACTGACACAGGGCAGGTTTTCATTACCATGACAACAAAACTGTCATATGGAATCTGAAGGACAAGAGCATTCCTCCAGTGGAAGATGTTTCTCCAGTGGAGGAGCAGCAGGAGATCGTCCAGTGGAGGGCATTCCTGCACTGGATGGTTGAGGTTGCCTCTCAAGTGGAGGGTGTCACTCCAGTTTAGGATGTACCTTCAGTGGAGGTATTCCTCCAGCAAGTGGCGTTCCTCCATCTAAGAGCATTCCTCCGGTTGTTGTGTAGCTTCCAAAGGGAAGAGGCCCATTTAAACCTTCAGGTGTCTTCCTGACCTTCTCCTCTTCTGCCATGACCTCCTGCAAACCTCCGCTCATTTCCCAGGGACCCGGATCCCAATTGTCGGCCTGAAAGACAGCAAAGGAAGGAAAGAGGGGAGTTGCAGTTTAGATTTTAAGGATAAATGGAAAACAACAAACTAGCTCCCCCCTCGCTCCCCCTTTCCTCCCCCCTCGCATGTGTTTCCGAGCTCCTCTTTAATGCCGGATGAGAGCCACTTATCCGCCCGATGAATATTAGATTTGAGTAAAGCTTTTGTTTAAAAGTGAAAATGCGGTGGGGGGGATGCATAATGCAGGAGCCGCCGCCGCCGCTCATTTCAATGTGGAGCGCCGATTCATGCATATTAATGGAGGCAGCCAGGATGCCATTAAAGCTATAGTTAGAAAGCTGATTAGCCATCGGGCCGATGTGGCCCCGCCCCTGTTTTTTATTTGGGGGGGGGATTAGGGGAAATGAACTTACAGGATATAAGAAGCGGCGGCGCAGATGTTGGCGCTTGGTGAACATAATCACCCTTTAAAAACCACATCTGCCGGGAGAACGCGATGCCCCGTTTCCGCCGCCATGGTGGTGTCCCCGGGAGGTTAATGCTCAAATGGCGGCTGTGCGGCGGTGGGGGTGGTGATGGTGGTAATGGCCCCCAAACGGCGGGACGCTGAAGAGGCCGATTTAAAACAGCGCTTCGGCCCGCTCTGCTAATTAAACCCATTCCTCACGCTAAAGTTCTCACTGCCGCAGGGTGATCATTATGGGATGCATTTCAAAGGCGTGTAAAAAGAAATAACAATAAAATATGAACACATGAGGATGGGGGTGTATGTGTGTGATTCTTTTAGGTCTTCTGTTTGGACCAACCTGATTGGTCTTCTGGGCCAGGAGAATGGTTTCATCCCTCTGTGTGTGTACACACACACACACACACACACACGCACATGCACAAGCCTCGTTGTCATGGCCGCTGTCCTTAGAATTTTGTTTTGAATAGCGAGGGTTCTTTTTTTAAGCTGCAGATCTTGATATGCCAACAATGCCTGGCTCTTCTTGTACAATCTATTAATTTCCCTTCCGCGAACACCGAACGCGGGACAGAAGATGCTCAGGAGACCAGCTGAAGGTCTGGCTACCAAACAAACAGACCAATAGGTAAAGCAGCAGAATCATAATCTGAAAGATAATCCCATCCCCGAGGGAGTGGAGGTTGGGACCTGGCAGCAGCTCCCAGGGTCCTCGCCTCCATGTGCTCGCTCTCACACTGGCTAAATATCTCCATCATCAGCACTGATGGCGGCGATGACCAACAACAAGGACCATAACCATTGTGACAATGCCCGAGTGCTGGGAAAAAAAATCCTGAATTGTGAACTAAAAGTTGGTGGCGAGCAGAGCTGTACGCGGGCTAGCACGCTGATCGCGCAATAAAGGTTCAGCTGACACCAGGGAAGGATAGCGTTAGCTATAAGGAAGATAAGCCCAGGACATCCTGGTGTGGATAGACGCTGTAGATCATGCAGGTGACCCTCCTCCAAAGCAGCCAGCTGGAGGGTTCTTCAGCCGGAACCCACTTGGCGCTGCAGTGTGAAATCAAACACACAAACAACACCACAGAGCTTCTGGTGAGGGACCTGACGGTGCCCTTTGATTGGACTGTGGAGCTTCACATCACCAAACACAAGGTCATTGTAGGAGAGAATAAAAAAAACTCCTCACAAACAGAAAGAATGTTCAGATTGTCAAATAAAGATTATAGAATGATAAGAAAATAAACAAAATAGAGGCTAATGTTTGGTCTAATTTAGCACCGTTAGCTCATGAAGCAGTTTAATCATGCTAATATTAGCCGGCTATGCATAAGCATTTGTGATTATTAGCTAGCTGCTCGAGGGAATTATTTATTCAGTATCCATACCACATAAGAAATGTGGAGCCACAGCTGTGGAGCTGTGAATGGACGACAGGGTGCGAGGGTTCACCCTGGACCAATCACAGAGCCTCATATAGAGCCATACAACCATTCACCCTCTCATTCACACTTCCGGACAAACTAGTCTCAAATATATCGGCTGACTGTTTTAGGACTGGAAAAAGAACCCGAAGGGGAACCCGGGTTGGAGAACATGATGTTCTCCAACCCGGGAAAAACGTCTGAGACGCCTCCACCTTCACGCTCATCGTGTTCAGTCTGACAATCTTAGGAGGAAATCACATTCTCTGCTCTCGTCCTGATCAATCGAATCAATTTCCACAGAGCTCTGATCGGCCCCTGGGGATGTCTGTGTGCGCTAACACACACACACACACACACACACACACACACACACACACACACACACACACACACACACACACACACACACACACACACACACACACACACACTTATAAATGCATAAATGATAGTACATCGCACATAGACACACTATATACAGAATGTACCTACACACACGTACATGCACACACAAACATGCACACCTTTCTGCACATGCATGATGTAGGTATATAAATGTAGCATAAATATAGTATCGACGTGCATATATACGATATATATACCTAAAGAAACACACACGTGCACGAAAGCACACACACACACACGGACATGGTATGTACGTACGGAATATTGCTATACAAGTATTGCATACTTGATACATACACGATACATGCAATGTATACCGAAGTGTGTGTGCGCGCCCCCCCACCACACACACCATAAGTGTGATAGATAAATAAGTATATCATATCATAAATTCTGTATATTTACAGTATGTATACCTCAACACGCATGCAAGTATACACACACACGCACACACACACACACACCCTTTTTCTCTTTCATACAGATAAAAACACACACACAAAGCGATGCACACACACATGCATTCTGACAGTTAGACACGCACACGCTGTGCTCAGTCGATTGTTGCAGAGGAATGTCATGGAAGCGGTCCTGGAATCTTCCCGGAGAGCTCCTGGACCAGGACCTGAGGCTCCGCCCCTGTCTGATAGGCTCCACCTCCCCGTCCGTCAGATGCCCATCAGGGATGGACGACAGCCCCTGGGCTCTGCCACACAGTGAGGAGGTTCTGGAGATGAGTGTCCATCAGCCTGGACCTGCAGGATCCTAAAGGACAATGCTAATTTGACGTGGCGGCCAGTGCCTGAACATACCACTGAAGAAGCAGAAGGTCGAACGGGACACGACTCCAGTTCCCCACTGTTCGACTTCCAGCCGGATAAGTTCTTGCTTCTCCTGCTTGGGTTCTTTCTGTGTGGGGTCTCCATGTTCTGATGCTTGGATCTCCCCAGCTTCTCTTGCCTATGTCTCACCATGTTCTCCATCTTCAATCCACAAACAGTCAGACGGTTCATTGAAGACCCTGTTGGCAGGTGTTTCACCAGGATGAAGGGGAGATAATATTTATGTTGATATATATATAAAAAATATAATATGAAGGCAATGAAAAAGAAGCAGAAGCTTCCCCCCCTCAAACACACACACGGGTCATTAAAGCTGATCCCGAACTGACTAATAAAAAGCCGGGAGCTGAAGTCTTAATTAAAGTAGTTTATTTCATACCCACGCAGTGTCTCATCCACACGGTATATTCAAAGGAAGGAGAAAAAGCAGAAGTTTGGACTGCTCTGCATAAATATCACCCTTCGCTAGTGCCTTCTCAACGAGAACATCCCACTCGACATGAGGAAAATGCTAGCAAAAACAAGCCAACCCCCACCCCCGCTCGAAAACTACAAATGAAACCTTTTGCCTGTTCTTTTGCAAGAAGCAGAACCTCAGCCAGTCGCGATACCTGAGGATTGTCCATCCTGGGATGACGATGATGTACGGTGAAGGTCCCTGTCCGAGTCCAGAAAAGGAAACGGGAAACAAACTGCCAGATTTCTGATCACATCGTCTGCATACGGTCGCACTCTTCTGCTGCCACAACACGCCCGAAGTCTGGCGCCACCTGCTGCTGATCCTGCGGATCCATGTAACCATGGTGACCAGAAACAAGATGTCAGTCAGTGGCTTCTCAGGAAATTCAGTCAAAGAGGGCAGAGAGGTCAAAAGGAAATGGATCGATTCCTATTTTTGGTGGTTCTTTTGTGAAGCAAAAGGAACTAATGTTACTCCACTTTGCGCACAGTATTTCTGTGTACTTCTGCATACCGCCAAGTACTACCAAGTACTGCCAAGTCCTGCCTCGCTTAAGTTTCCTGTCAACACTTCTTGCCTGCTGGCACTATGCCCCCAAAGCCTCTGAAGGCGGTACTACCTTCCTGTTGATAAAGAGTTCAAAGAGCTCCGCCCGCTCCCTCTTTCCCATGGCAACAGTGCCCCGGTGACGGTCCCAGACTGTCGGCGGGATCCGAGGATCCCTCTGGCAGCCGAAACGCCGTCCCGACGGCGGATGTCTTGGCAGGCCGCCACCGGCGTCCATCCAGGCGTCACCGGGGCGCCATGGTGACGGGACGCGGTGTTGTCGAGGTTACGCTCGCCGGGACGCGAAGCTTTTAATTACATCGCGGCTTAACGAGCGCGCTGGCAGCGTCGCCTGAGATAAGCGGTGCCTTGGCCGGATTAACTGTGCGTGTTTACACTGGAAAACCGGGCGCTGCTATGTTCTCAGGGAACGCCGCAACACCAACAACCATCGCCGTGGGAACCGTGCTTTTGCTGCTCTGTCTTTGTGTCTGTTCTTCCGCCAGAAGCTACAATGTCAGGGAGAAAGAGGGAACACGACAACCATTCGCACCAACGTTTGGGGTTTCATCCATTTTACAGCCATCCATTCGTTCTACATCAAACATCCATCTATCAACCTTACATCCATCCATTCCACATCTTTCAATGAAGGCGTGAACAGAAGCTACCAAGAATCAGGCAGTATCAGGAAAACTGAGCAGGCTGATAATATGAGATTAATAGACGATTGGGGTTGATAATCTGGGATTATTCCATCAATTTGATTGATAATCTGGGATTATTAGACGGATTCGAGTTGATAATCTGGGATTATTAGAACGATTAGGAACTAGAGTTCCTTCTTGGAACAATATCCACAATATGCTGCAGAAAGTAGTTTAAAAAAAGGATGCAAAGACATAAGGATCCCCCCCCCCCCACCAGCACAAACACACACATACACTAAGACACACACACACAAACACCTCTTCACACAACCTGACACACAATCATGTAGTACTGGTACTTCACAGTACTTCACCTTCCACAGCGTTCGCAAATCTCACAACCCGGCTGAGATGTCAGCCAGGTTACGTCTCGGTGCCTCAGCGGGGTATTTGAGACAGGAAGTGGTGAGGGTACCACCTCCCTCCTTCCCTTCCACTCAGGACTCTGGAATGAAGATTGATGATGTCCTCCTCCTCCTGGCCGAGTTTTCCCACTGTCAGACGGCCGACTGTGATATTTAAAGTGACATCCAATTAATGGGGTGTGGAGAAATGTTTGTTTTCACCACGTGGGTAAGGGAGGGGTCTTTAGGGTCGCCTGTGGCTGGTCGTCATGGGCGTCGTCAAGGTAACAATGTGTGAAGACACATTGCACCTGGGTGTAGTTGTCATAGGTAATCAAGTTGCATTTTAGGTAATGTCACAGATGTCACCCAGGTATAACACTCTCACAAGACAACGGTCGTAGGTGGAAGGATGAGTTGTAAGGGCTGCCTGTGAGTGGTTGTCATGGGCGTTGTCAAGGTAACATTGTGAGAAGACAATATCCGTTGATGGAAGGATGGGTTGTCAGGGTTACCTGGGTATGGTTGTCATGGGCGCTGTTGGCGTAACATTGTGTTGGGGGTTGTTCAGGTCATGTGAGAGTGGTCGTCATGTGCGTCGTGAAGGTGACATTGTGTGAGGAGAGGTTTCATTTAGGGGAGCTGCGGGTGGCCATCATGGCTGTTGTCTAGGAAACGCTGTCAAGATGATGTTTGAAGAGAGGGTTCATCAGAGCAACCTGTGAGTGGTCGTCACGGGCATCGTCAAAGCAACACTGTTAGAAGACAACGTCCGTTGGTGGAATGATGGGTTGAGTCATCCTCATGGGTGTCGTCAAGGTAACATCGTTAAAAGAGAGGTTTCACCGAGGGCACCTATGTGTGGTTGTAATGGGTGATCAAGTTGTGTTGTCAAGGTAATGTCATGGGTGTCACCGAGGTACAACACTGTCACAAGACAATGGTCGTAGGTGGAAGGATGGGTTGTTGGGGTCGCCTGCCGGTGGTTGTCATGGGCGTTGCCAGGGAAACCGAGACAAAAGACATCGTGTGAAGACAAGCCACAAGACGGAGGAAGACTCAGATGAAGGTCAGACGGCTCGCAGCCTAATCTTTTTTCTGGTAAAACTCAAAAGTCACTTGACGTGAACTCTAAACCTGCTGCTTGCCATCTGTCTGCGTGCGCGCGCGCGCGCGCACACACACACACACGCATGCATTTCCATCCAGGGCCATGGAGTCCAAACCAAGACAGTAATTAATTCTAAATGGAATTTAGCAAGAGATGAATTGCCCTGGAAGATATGAAAATGAATAAATGAATAAAGGAGGACATCATATCATAAAATAAAACTAAACAGCCAGAAGGTCCGCGGTTGGATTCCCACTGGAGATCTTCTTATGTGGAGTCTCCATTTTATGCGTGAGGTACCTCAGGGTTCTCCACAGGAAGTGACTTCCAGATCAGGTCTTCATTGTTTTTATTTGTTAACAAAATATGAAATGAAGGTGAGGTGCCGTGACGTCATCGGGTTTCTGAGGAGATGGCTGCTGGAGCTCCTCAAGGAGTATTCTTCAAGCTGAGCATGAAGATAGTGGACGAGTTCTCAGAGGAACCAAAGATGGAGCAAGAGGATGAAGCAGGTCGTACAAGATGGTCCTCACCTCCGGTTCATGTTCTCTGCTCGGGTTTTACATAGCAGCCCTTTGACAGGCATCATTACGGTGCGTGGACCACGGATTTGCATGGTTTATCAGCAGATTTTCCGCCTTGCATTGCTCAACCCTGCTGACTAAGAGCCACGGAAGGAAGCGAGCGCGGAGGAAGTAGAACATGGCTGATGAACAGCCAGCCAATCCCAGCTGTCATCGGGAAAAGGGCGGGGTTTAACTTGGACGGATCAATTGTCAAATCCGCCTCTCATTCGCACCTTTTTTTGAAGGACGGAAAACCAAAGGAGAACCTGGAGAACCCACACAGGGAGAACCACCAGGTCAGAACCAGGAACCCTGCTTTGGTCCACTAGCTGTGTTTGAAGCACATCACAAGTCATGTGACCAATCAAACATGGCTGCCGTCTGTTGGTGATCAGGCCTCGCAGAAGAACAAGTCCAGAACCTAGAACCTCCTTCCTTTGAGTGGAAACGCAGTTCCTCCGCTGAGGAACTGGACCACCGAACGCACCATCTGCCCATTCGGACCTGTGGGAGTTCGTGACAGCCGGACAAACGTGCCGCCATTAACTTCGTTTTGGCCGCCGTTCATTAAACCGCAGTCGGTTTGTCATATTCATGGCGTCGATTTGAAGCCGGACGTGGCGAGCGGCAGGTCGTCCCGGTGCCTGGCCGCCGCCGCCGCTCACCTGTTCCTGCGTCGCCGCTGAGACCGCCATTAAGGAGCCCATTAGTCCTGATTAGCGCCCACTTTGCATAATTAATAATGAGGGAGCCGCATCCAGATGGCGCCGCCGCAGGCGGAGCCATTACTCATCCCGTTGACCGGCGCCGTCGGGGGCGGAACGGAATGATCAACCCGACACGTGTTACGGCACGAGAGCGGAACCGGGGTTCGGGGCGAAACCTGGAATCCGGTCCAGAACCCTGAACGGCCCAGCCTCGCCATCCCACTCCAGGGTAAAGTCTGGGTCTTGACCCGTCCTCCCCTTTATACGCCTCAACCCTTTGAGATCTATGGAGCCCTCACACTTGCCCCCCCCCCTCGCTTCTATTCAATCGCCCGACTTTCCCTTGAATGCATCGTCGGGTGAAGAAAAAAAAAAAAGAAAGAAACTAATTAAAGTCAGAGGGCAAAAGGAAGCGCGGCGCACCATCGGGTTGGGCGGAGGGGCGGATGGGGGGGGGGGGGGGCGCAGAGATTAACGAGTGCAGTGCAGAGCGGTGTCTCTGCAGAAGCTAATCCTTAAAGTCACAGATATAGTGCTAAGCTTCGGGGATGGGGGCGGGTGGAGGCGTCGGGGTGTCAGTTAAAAGTCTGCCTCGGGATCTGAGCCGCTCTTTGTCTACAGCCCGCCCCCTCCCCTTCCTTCTCGCTAACGCCCGCTGCCGCAAACTCACAAGACCAGGGGTAAACATGGGGGAGCCGTCACTTTTCCAAGCGAGATGAAGGGTTCGGGGAAGGAGGGGTTCTCATGCATTGCAGACGTTTTGCCGGACGGATGAAAGAGCATAAGAGAAGACGAGACTGTTTACGGGAGACGACTCGGAACCGATTGGTTTCTAGGCCGCGGCTGGAGGAGTTCCACTTTAGAACCCATGCGCCGTGAAGTGGAACGCGACCGTGGCTACGCCCTGGCCCTGACAGGGGGCGATGGAGGAACACTGACAAAGGCAAAGACAGGAACCTGTCAATGGGCGGATCATTTGGTATGCTTACAGACAAAGCATATACCACATTTTTCGCACTATGAAACACACTTAAAATCCTTAAATATTCTCAAAGTCAGCCATGCGCCATATGCATGAATTGTCGTTGTGCTTACTGACCTCGAACCAATTTTATGTGGTACACTGCTCTCAAAAATCTGTCAAAATGTTTTAGTGCGACTTTGATAAGCCGCTCCACTTGACTGACTGTCAAACTGTTCCCACTTGATGCAGGGATGTTGCATTCCAGTCCGTCCTTGGTTGAATATGGGTTGCAACGTCAGACAACAATCGATAACCAATTACGTAGTGCCGGCATACAACGTTGTTCCAAACTCACACTAACTTCAAGTGTGCGCTCTCTCTAGTAACGGCAAACCAATCAGAGAACAGTACGTGGTACGCTTACCACCGCCACTTCATGTAATACAGGTACGTACTGTGCTTCAACATCGTATTACGAGTAGTACATTTGTGTGTATAAGGACCCCAAAAAATGGCACCTGTTGAGAGACATGCTTATGAAATGGAATTCAAACTTAAGGCCATCAGTCAGTCAGAAGATCATGAGAATAGAGCAGCTGCGAAAGAATTCGACATTAATGAATCAATGGTACGGAAGTAGAGGAAGCAAGCAGATGAACTTTGCCAAGTCAAGAAGACTTATGGTCAGCAAAATACGGTACGCTGAGTTGTTTACCACAGGAAGCTAACTGTTGGCATCCATGCTAATCCTTGGGACGAAGCACTTCATTTGGAGCCTCGGAATGTGAGGTAAGATGTTGGGTGTTGATACGGCTGTGATCCACTGGTGGGTTCGGGAGGATCACTGAGCAAAGGTAAGATGCTAAGATGTGACGGGAGGCAGGGAACGGTGAGGGAGGCTTTAACATGTTTAGCATCAAGGCTGCACCTGGTTGTGTGTGTGTGTGTGTGTGAGGTGACCTCCATTACAAGAGTAATGGACTGGGTTGTTTCCAGAACGCCCCACTAGGCATCTGCAGCTGCAGCTCTGGATCCAGACCCTGACTTTACACCCTATTCATCCATTCAATGTGTCCTTGATTGTTGCACAATTAATCCAAAAATGTGGGTAATTTTTTGCTTTTTTTTTTTTTCAAGAAAAAAGGGGAGTTCCTGGTTGTATTAACTTCTTTTTGGTGATCTTTAAGGGTTTTCTGGGAAAGAAACAGACCATAATTCTGCAAAGTATTTTTATTTTTCACGAATTTCTAGTTAATATTTGGGGATTTTTCTCTACTTTTTTCCTTAGGTTTTCGTCCCGTCCTTCCGGAAATTTCTTTAATTAATAAAACCTTTTGGCAAACTTTTTTACATTTTAATTAAAAAGTTCTCTTTCATTTTCATTTCTACATTTTTTTCATGATTTAACTGAGAAAACAAACCAGCTGCTAACAGGCTGCTAGCCAGTAGCAGCCACTATCGGCATTGGTTGTACGAATGCCTCACTGGGTTCTGAGCAATTTTTGTTTTTTATTTTAAGATAATAGTGAAAGATGGCCTTCCAGATCTTGCTTTGGAAATGTAAGATGAACCGAGAGGTGATACAGGGAAACGTTCTTGAATAGCAGCCAGACGTCAGACTAGAGGGGGAGTTTCCTGGACTCTTCTGAGCAGAGTGACTTCTAAACATTCGAGAAACCTTTTATTTTGGCAGGTCAGGATGTGATTCATCCATTTTTCATCTCCCATACTGGGTCTCTGAGCGCAGTCAGTAGGCTTCATTTGACGTGGGATCTTTTTCTCCTCACCTGAAACGTCGATACAAAACTGTGGAGAGTCGGGAAGTGTACGGTTTGCGTTTGAAGGAAATTTGAAAAATGTTCATGGGAAGGATGGATCATACCAAATGTTGACAGACTGAAAATCGGAAAGAAAGACATGGATTTGAAAAGATCGGGGAGACATGGGAAAGAATCTGAAAACGGAAAATCTTCCCCTGGGGCACGAAGGGGTGGTGGGGTCCTGGGAAGGGGGTCCCAGGACCGCTGTGGATGTGCAGCTGAGGCCCAAGGACAGGGTCTGTGACAGAGCAACATCATTAAGCTGCACACACACTCAGGTCTCCCTGCCGGCAGTTTGACTCAACGACAACATCTGCAGATCTTTCGCTCGCCCGCCTCCGTGATGTGGCGGCAGCAGAGGCCTCAAGGGACTCGGACCACGGCGTGTGTGTGTGTGTGTGTGTTCTTTTCATCAAACACGAACCACGGCTGCGAAAAGCAGTTTCTCACCTTCGAGCTTGTGAAAGCTGCACCCTTCGCCCACCTGCTGGAGCTCAGAAAATAACAAATGATAAAGTAATCAGATTACTTTTGCTATTTTTTTTTGGGGGGGGGGGGGTGTTTCAGATCATGGGTTTCAAAACATGACCGATTAGCAGCTCCATTAGCCTCCGCTGGATTCACGCCTACCGGAACGCGAGCTACAAACAACAAACAAAACAGCCGCAGGATGGGGTCAGGGTCACCTTGAAATTAGGCGATGAACAAGTGAATCCCTGAGACGTGCAGCGGACGTCTGGAAATAGAAACCGGGTCGGGGCCCGGGCTCACCCGGCGCCACCATGTGCTGTGATTTACGACGCCTGTCAAGTAATCCGACCCTCCGATTGGCTGCCGGCGTTCGTCTTTCCCCGAACTCTTGCTAATGAAATGACGCGCCGGCTCTGTGAGTGCCGGCTCTCGCTAATGTGGCGGCGACTGAGAACAAACTCAATCTGCGACACCGTCATCTGGTTTCTCCGGGGGCTAATCGCATCATGGCGTCTGTGTCTCGATAACGGACTCCTGACCCTTCGAGGGATGGTGGCTGCCATCTTTGAAACAGGCTGTTGGTGCTCTGCGAAAAAACCCTGCACGCGGATCCTGCTCATTAGCATGTTAGCACATTAGCCACTGTACGGAGGAGGCCCGATAGTCCTGAGGCCAACGCTCCAGTTCTTCCTTGCCGAATGTTAAAAGTTACGTATAGAAGATAACGTCTGATTCCCACAGCCAAACAGAGGCTAAATGCGCTTCAAACAGATGTCGAGTTCCAGTACCGATACCAGGCCCCTGCCCCATAGCTGGCCCACTCCCTCCGAATTGGCACGTTTGCTTGTTAGCCTCTGTACAGAAAAGGACCGATTGCCCCGAGGGTAATGCTCCGGTCCTTCCTCGCCAACAGTTGACACACCTGACATCTACCCGTAGCCAATCAGATGTTGGATGCACTAAAGAGGGATGTTGATGTCCAGTACCAACCCCAGGCCCTGCCCCTTGGGGCCACACCTCTGCTCCATGTATTACGGGATCCTCCTCATTAGCATGCTAGTTTGTTAGCCTCTGTACAGAAAAGCTCCACCCCTTTACTCCATGAGTTTCTTCTCAACAGCACATTAGTAAATTAGCCTCTACAGAGGGAAGATCTTATAGTCCCAAGGTTAATGCTACGGTGAATTTGAGCACACCTGACTCCACTCGTCGCCAATCAGAGGCGAGATTTGCCAGGGAGGGATGTTTGAAGGCTAGGAAGGATGCTTGCACATTAACACGTCAGGGCCGTTCCTCCTCCACCAAATGTGTTAAACCCTATTCTGTTTTTTTATTCTTTTTTTTTTTTTTGCATCAAAGAACAAAGAAAAAACTAATGCCTTCTCACGCTTGTTTGCCGAAGGTCAGAGCGAAGGTCGAGCCTTTTTCATTAGACAGGAAAGGGGAAAGCAGCGCCGCCTCAGCGGACGTCCCCCGCCCGCACAGATGTAAATACGCCGCTAAAATATGCATTAATTCATTCTACTTTTATTTACATTTTCGGGGTTGGGCGGTTGCAATTTTACAGAGGCAGCAAAGAAAATGCAGAAATCAAATATTGGCAAAATAGAGAGACAAACAAGTACCGCGGCAGATGCTAACACCTGGGGTTCAGAAAGCAGACTGTCATGTCCGCTCCCGTCCTGGGACTTGCCGAACATGTGAGAACCTTCAGCGGAGCATCGGTTCTGGACCAAATCGTGATTTTCTGGAGCTGGCATGGATTGCATTACCTTCAACTTAGGACAAAGAGTTTTTTTTCCAAGATGTTGGTGATTAGCACAAGTAACATATATCATGTTTTTCCAAACCGAGCACTCTTAGTACTCGTTAGCTAAACCAGCTTTAGCTAAAATTAGTGCGACATGAAGGCTATCTAAGAGGCGTTGCATTCCTGGCATTGATAGCAGTGACAAGCTGATATATTTAACTGATTGGATGAGGGGAGGGGTTCACCCTGGCCCGGTCCATCACTGGTCCACATATAGCAAGTGCTGACCTTTAACCGTTCACATGTGTGGACATATTCAGGGTCTCCACTGAACCTCCTGCATGTGTTTACACATGTGCGAGGAACCCAGAGAACACTGAGGAACATCAAGCAGACGTGTGGAGAACATGGAGACTCCACCCAGGAAGGTCCCCCCCAACCAGGGGCCTTCTAGCTGCGCTAACTGCTGTACCTAAGAGATTAACTTCACTGTAGCTCCGGCCATGTTTTTCTCTGGTACCGATGGCGGTGTACGCGGAAGATGGATTTAAGAAACCAAGCGGCGAGTGAAACACAGCCTCTGGGATTACGGAGACGTCTGGGACAGAGGAGAGCGGCGAGGAGTCGCAACCCCGGCAACGTTGCTTTCCCGTCCGTCCGCGTCACCGCTTTGCTAATTCCATCCTGTCAATCCCCCCTCCGGGGATTAGCCATCTTAGCAGGCTCGTTTCTCGCTCTGCCTTTGTTTCGGTCCAAACCAAGGGCGGCGTGCATGGCGCACTGTGATTGGACAGGAGGCAGAGAACACTCCAGGCCAGACAATCACATGTAGATAAGCAACCAATCACATGGAGACTCCACCCAGAGAGGCCTTTTTGGAAATCCAACCAGGCACCTTCATGCTGTGAGCTGGAAGCGCTAACCACTGCGCTAACTAGATTTAAGTAAATTATGTGACAGACACAGGGGCTAACTTTGTGCATTGATGTTCACTCAAAATAGACTTTTGATCAAAACACATTGTCCCTTTGTGGATGTCGAGCACTGTTTGTCAGTTGGCCGCTGGTGTTAGCATTAAGCTGGATGTTGCCGTGTGGATTCGCGACATCAACATGTATCTTGAGCAAGCTAGCTGTCTTTATTTGACTTTTCCGGGTCTGTTACCTCATCTGACTTGTCTGATTTCCCATTTGACCTGAAAGTACTACGATGATAAAATGAAAGGTGACTCACTAGCGGTTGTTTGTTTGCCACAATGTGTCCAGACTAAGATACCGCAAGAAAAACAATGTCTTGGACCGCGATGCGTTCAAATGCCAGTAGTAATTTTCCACTTCGTGAACACGCAGGAGCGGCGTTAGCTCCACTGCGCAGGTTCTCCTGCTCGTCAAACTCGCCGTTTTCGCTCCAGACAAAACAAACAGTCATTGGTCGCAGACACTATTTCCATCTGTATGGAAAGCTGAGTCCCTGCAGGCACTTCCTGTTGTGACAGGCGGCCCCGCCCGCCACCGCCAGCCCTTTGTCTTACTTACTTTTGTCTCTTTTTTGTCTCTCTTTCATTTATGCTCTATGTTGCTGATGAGAAACAGGCTAATACCCTGGAGTCAAAAGTTAGCTTAGCACAAGTAATGGGGATGTTTGGTACTATTAGCGTACCCAGTTTGGGTTCCACTGCTGGCTGACAGAAAACATCTCACCCTGCTGGGGTGAAGCTCCTCAGAGATCTTCATCGTCGCTGCTGGTTCCCGTCTTGAAGTTGTCAGGGGGCGGGGTCAGCGCCGGAGCCAATCACAGCTCAAACTGGGGGCAAAGGGGGCAGGGCTTAACCTGGACAGCGCCGCTGTCCAACGCAGGGTCACCTGTCAATCACAGGGCCAATCATTTGTTCCTTTCTTAATTAATTAATTAGTTCATGCATTCATCAATTCCTGTCTTCATTGATTCTTTCCTTTTTTTTCATTCGTTAGCTATTTGTTTCTTCATTCATTCACTCATTTTTGTTTGTTCATTTGTTCATTCGTGTGTTATTTCGGGTCTTAATTCATTCAATTGTTTGTACACTCATTTACTTTTGTGTTCAATTCATGCTTTCATTAATTTGTGTATTCCTTCACTCATTCATTTATGTTTTTATTCGTTCATTTATTCATTTGTTATTTCGTTCATACATTTCCTTCTGTCCTTCTGATTGGCTAATTGCTGCGGGAGCAAGAAAAAGAGAGATGTTGAGGGAAGGCGAATCAAACCATTCAACTTTTCCAAACAGGAAGATAAAGTTGGATCAGAGGCAGCGCCGCCATGTTTGATCCTTGTGAACATCAACTGGGGGATTTTTAACCCAAACCTGCTTCACAACCTCCATCCCTCCTCCAAACAAACAGAGCCAACCAACGGATGAAAGCAACACACCTATTTAATTGACAATGGAAAGTAAAAAAAAAAATGGCTGCAACCGTGAGAGATGAAGAGGAGGAATAGGAGGAAGAACATAAAGAGGAGGAGATGTGATCAGGCTCTGACACACACACACACACACACACACACACAAAAAGTAGCTGTGTTTGGGTCTGTATGGGAAGAAGATGAGGAGAAGGATGAAACAATGGAAAAGAGGAAGCGAGGAAGATGAGGACAGATCCTCCTCTTCCTTCATCTGGAGAAGAAGAAGGAAAACCTCAGCGAGAGGAGGGCAGACAAAGGAAGGAGGAGGCAGAGAAGGCTGGAGGAGCAGTTTGTTACCGTGACGACCGCAGCTGTAATTGGCGCCTCCGGCGTGAAACCTCCGGTCCTGGTTCTTTGAACAGCAGGAAACACACCAGCGGGCGCCGGCTGCTAGCTTAGCATCCATCGTCAGCTGTCAATCACAGGCCGACCAATCCCCCCTCTCCTCCACACCTGCGGGTGACCTTCAGGTGGTCTTCACCGGACCTGCTGGAGGCTGAGAACCAGGGGAAGGTGGAGAACCAAAGCGGGAACTCCTGTGAGACATTTCAAGGAGCTGCCATAATCTGGTCGTACGCTGACGAGATGCTGACGTACCTGGATATCTGGCCGGGTGTGGCGGGGTTAAGCCCCACCCCCCCCCCTTCCTCGCAGCTGATTGGACGAGGCAAAGGTGCACGTCTCCTCAGAAAAAAACGAGAAATCCATCATCGGGGTTCCCTTTTATAATGGAGGTGAACCCCGAACCCCTAGGGCTCCTTCGTATTCGCCGATAAGCCCCGCCCACACGAGGGGCCTCCATATTTGTAGTTCAAGAGGCGGCTGGAGGACGATGCTCATTCCCATGAGTCGGGAATCCAGGTTTAACCTGAACGCTCAGACGAATAGGTAATTACATATCATTACACTGTAATAAACACAAGGCGGAGGTTTGCCGGAGACCTAGCATTGTCCAGATAGGTTGAACGATTGCTTCTTTCTATAGAACTCTAGGTATCCCCTAAATTAATGGGTACACATCATTGTTGTCATAGCAACTGTCTTAAACAACACGTTTGGAAATGTTCATCCTGCAGCCCGCGATGGGACAAATCAGACTTCCATTACCGGCGGCGGCGCCGCCACCTGCTGCCCCCGCCGTCTCTTTAATGCAAAAAGGTGTCAGCTGTTGACACCTCAATCTCGCTTGCCATCTCCCCAGCAACAGCAGCCAGGAAGATGCATTCTTTTTTTTTTTTTTTTTTTGCCAAAGTGATGAGGCAGCCCACCGCCGCCGCTCTCCCCAGCGGCCGGGGCGAATGTAGGGCACTGCGGCGGAGATTGTCTGGACGGAGCTGCTCCGCAGAGCGCGCTCAGAAGAGAGGAGTGTATAATTGTGATATAAATTGGTGGCGGGGGAAGCGCGAAGAGGGCGGGGGGTGGAGTACTTCCCCTTCGGTATGCAAATAGGCTGCAGACGTTGCCGCGGCCGGTGCTGGCCGAAATAAAAAGCTGCTGATGTGGTCCCTCCAAGGAACGCTCGCTCTCTCGGTGCTTTCAGATGGCGTTAAAAGAAAGTGTTATTACAGTGTAACAGCATGGTAATAACAGTGTAATAACACTGTAATAGACGCGCTGTACCGATTGATTCATTAATTAATTGATTAATTACTTTGTACTGCTCGCAGGAGCGGTCGAACGCATAGGAAGGAGAACATTGAGAGAACGGTGGCGAGAACATAAGGAGAACATGGAAAGAGCCCATTCTGGGGAACAGTGGCATAAGGTGTTCTTCCCCAGAGAAGATGATGCATCTTCTCAAGATGGAGCAGCAACTGTCATCATGCTTTTGATGGCAGCACGATAGGACACCAGCAGCTTCTGCTCCAATTTTGATCCTTCTGGAAGCATCGTCGCTGCTGGACCTTCTTTATCACAGCTGTAGTGTTGGTGGACCAGGAGAGCTCATCGTGGAAGTGAACACTCCACCAATCCACATGGTTGCTCCCGAAGTCCACGATGGCCTCCTTTGTCTTTGAGGTGTTCAGCAGCAGATGTCGGGCTGGATGAGAACCCCACCCCCTCCCCAGAACCCGGGCGGAACATCTGCCTGGAGAACCCTTCAGGGGTTCTTGTTGATGGAGAGGCTCCATCTGATGAGCGGCCCTCGAGACGGAGGCGTGGACGGACGGAGACGTTCTCCGCCTGAGGGGAGCACGTTCCAGAACGTTCAAGGTGGAGAGGCTCCACCACCCCAAGGACAAGAACCCTGGGAAACAACAGATAATCTGGAGAAGGTGACTCCAGTACAGCTCCTCCGGTGAACGTGCACGGAGAACAGGGGAGCCGTGAGGCGTTTACTGTCCGAGCACTTCAAGACACCACGAAAGCACCGGGGAGCCGTTGGTTTGCTGCCGAGAAGAACCCAGACTCCTCCTCCACCCCTCCCTGTCCTGCGCTTTGATTGGCCGATGAATGTCTCCGTGACTGATTCATTATCATCATCCTTCTCGCCGAGCAGGAAGTGTGTAATTCGGAAAAAAGAAAGAAAATAAAAACGAGCGGCGGTTCTATTTTAAGTACCGGCCCCATCCGTTTGGCGGCGGCTCATCTTCATGGCGCCGCTTCTGTCCAGAAAAGGAATGTTTAATTTTTAATAGCCACTAGCGGCGGCTCCACTATTAGCTACTTCCCCTCTCCCTCCTTTTCCATTTTTCCAATTTATTCATGTATTCATTTTTTTTTTTTACACCCCTTCCTTTTTCCTCAGGTGTGACCCCAGGTGAGGTTTGGTGGTGGTGGAATCTGGGGTCACTTTGTTTGGAGCAGGATCGATGGTCAACATAACACTCGCTCACTAGCTCGCTCGCTAATTTTGCTTTTAACCCGCCGTGTCAATCCCCTTTGCAGGGGAGGAGGCGGGGGCGTGCTCCCCCCTTTGCTTCCCCCTCCCCGCCGGGGACGGAGCCTCTAATAGGCTATTGATCAAAGATGAATTGAGTGCACAAATGAGAACATGGCAAAGCACAAATATTACAAAGTAGCGGCGGGCGGATGAAGGCCCGGTCGATGCAGGATTAATCGCACTCCCCCTCCCCCGCAGGAACGGGCCGCCACATCTCGTGCCAGACATGGGCGCGCGCACACACACACACACACACACACACAGGAGATGTGAAGTTTTTTCTTCCATGGGGGGAGGAGGAGGAGGAGGTCTTTCTTTTCCCGCCAAATCGGACTCAAAGATGGATGGAGTCCCCCGGCCGGGAACGGCCCGGCTGCTCATCGCCATGGAGCGTTTCCATGGCGACAGACCGGGCCGTCTACGGCGGACCGTTCGGAGCATTGCACTCTGTTCTCATTTTTGTTTTAAAGTTTAACCGCTAACTGTGAGCCTCTATAGGATGAGCTGCGGCTCCATTATTTGCTAATGCATGTCATTACATATTACACATGTATTACATGTTAATAATCACCTGCTGTTTCCTGCTAACCTTCTCCAATAAGCTTGGGAGTGCAGGCAGGGAAATGCTGGAGGAGCTTCAGGCCTCCCTGTGGATGGGACGCCAGCAGAAACTTGGTCCAGGGGGGCGGATCTGCTAAGCCCACCCTGGATGCCGGCCATCATCTGGAAATCCAGTAGCTAAGAAGACACTTTCAGAGAAATCCGGGATTTTCTGACGTGACCGGGTGGAAAACCCCTCTTTTGGGCCCTCTCTCTGAGGAACAGCGTGCAGACGGCGGCCGCCGCTCCATCTGCTGCTTCCTGCTCACCTGGAAAGCCCAGACCTCTGACGGCCCGAAGGAACCCAGAGAAACAGGAAGCGGCGTGTTGTTACGGCGCCGCCATCGCCCAGGGGAACTCGTTTATTTTGAAAGGCCAGACGCCAAGCGTCCACGTCTAGATGGGGCGTTACCGTAGCAATGCACCAGGAACCCGATCCAGTGCAGAACTGGAACTAGAAGCACATCTAGAATCTGGACTAAACGTTAACCAGAATGAGAGTCGGAACTGAAAACCAAAATTAATCCAGAACGAGAGTGAGATCAGACTGAGAGTCTGAACACAAAAAAAGAGCAAGAACCAAATCCAGAGCTGAAGCCAGAACTAGAATCAAATCAAGAGTCTGACATCGAAAAAGAACAAGAACCAAAACTAGTGCCAGACTTAGATCCATAACCAGAGCAGAACTAGAACTTGAGCCAAAACAACAACCAAACCCGCATCAGATCTAGTCAGAATTAGCTCCAGAACTAGAATCAGATTGAGATCCAGAACTGGAACCAGAAGTATGGGCAGGTTTAGACTCTGCACTGATATTGAATCAGGTCAGAGTCGGAGCTGCAAGAGGAACTAGAACCAGAACTGGAACGAAAACCAAAGCTACAACCAGAAATAGATCCAGAACTGGAACTAGAATTATGACCAAATCTAGAGACAGAACTACAATCAGAAAGAGAACTAGAACCTGATCTACATTCAGAACTAGATCCAGAAGTAGAACCAGAACCAGAATTACAACCAGAACTAGAACCATATTTAGAGTAAAAACTGGCTACAGAACTGGAACCAATTCCAGATCAGAGCTCGGACAGAAACTAGAACCTGAACTACAACCTTACGTGTCTCCCACTGCTGTTGCCAAGAAAACCTGTCCAATGCTTTATTTTGGGAAGAAAAAAAGGGCTGTTTTGTGTGTGCGTGTGTGTGTGTGCGCATTCATTTATTCATCTGTTACTTTTGAAGATCTGCGAGTGTAACCCTCAACGAATATTAACTAACAAAAATAAACATAGTATAATAGTAATAATAGCATTTAAAATAATGGCAACAATAAGTCAATATAAGAAAATAATATAATCCAAATTCTAATACCAACAATACTACTTATAATGTCAATAATGATAATGCCAAACCAATAAAACTAATATATTAACAGTAATGATAATGCCAATCATCCATGACAATAATAATAATAAAAATAATAAAGTACGGGTTCAATCCTTCCCATTTTAAACCTCTTAAAAACATCCTCATCAGCTGTTGACCTGTGAGTTCTGAACACCGCCGCTGCCAACATTTCCTCCTGGCCTTTAAAAAGTGGCTTGCCAAAGCAGAGTCCCTTTAAATAGTCCAGGGTCAAAGCGTTAAACCCTCTCATTTTTAACCTTTTAACAGAATCCAAGAGCAAGTGGCTTTTAAATGGTGGTCGCAGGCAGATGGAGGTGTGCTGGTCTTCACCTCAGTGGCAGAGATGCTCTCAGATGTTCTTACACTTTCATCACTGGTCATTGGTGAAGATGGACGGCAAAGCTTTGCGCTGCAGTGAGGACTGAATATGTGAACACAATATAGAAAAAAATAATTGAAAACATGGGGAAAAAAATATAGGATTTACAGTATGTATGATATAAATATATAGGATAGTAATATACCATACAATTAAAAACAAATAATCAAAAATAAATAAAATTGAATGTGTTAAGATGTAATATGATAAAATTAAAAAAATCAAATATTGATGCTTAAATCTGATGCAATAAATTTCTATTGCAATTAAATTAAGCTAAATAATACAACCAAAAATAAAAGAATAAAGTGAATTAAAATATGAAAAAAAGTGGCTAAGTAGCATTGAATTTATCATTACTGCTCTGTCACTGTAATAACCAATAATTTAATTTGAGACAATGATAAAAAATAGTTGCCTTATTTGCTGTGTGAAAATTTGAAAAGGCAAAAAACTTTAAGAAAATACATGGATCTCTTTGAAGCCAGAACTCCAGACTCCCCTCGTTTGTTGTCATCACGACCAGAGAGGATCATCTACCCACCTACCTTCCCCTCCATCTCGTCTTTCTCCACCCACCGGTGACCTTGCACAGGGAAATTAAACAAAAATAATTATAATTAGAGCTAATCTATTACTTCTGTCAATCAAACTCCTCACCTTGGGTGTGGGGTTGGAGATGGAGGCAGACCAAACTTCTCCTTACGTTTCACCCTCCGACATGTCATCGGTCTGCTTTCCTGCCTTGCCCGTCTCATCGCCTGCCAATCAACCAACATCACTAACGGCTAACTGCTAACGACAGACGCCATCTTGCTAACCGAGGCCCCCCTGCCGTGGTCGTCCGATCGTCTTCTGGCCTCCGTGCCTTTAATTTGAAAGGATCCCTTTCGTCCGATCTTCGGCAGGAACCTGGACAGAACCGGCGGAGATGGACGGAAGAGCGAATGGCGGGAGACGCAGAGGCAAATAGAGGAGGGCTGAGAACACCAATCAGAGCACAGGTGGACTCTGTTTGGACGAGACAGGAGGCCAGGACTGACTGACACTTATGGGGAAGGGCATGGAGACAACTGTAGGTGCACTCATTTTCCATGTTATACGTAGGCTTTCCGTAATGTTCTAGCCAGAGCGTTAGCCACCCGTTGGACACCCAATTTGATTTACCTGCTTGCATTTACGTTCCACAAAAGCAGAGGGTAAAAGAACATAAAGTACTTCTCTCTTAGTAAAATAAACAAAGATATTACTGTGGTACTGAGGGCAGTGGAGAGTACTTTATATCTTCAAAATATCTGGGAGCGCAGAGATCTAACGACGTAAACGACAAAGGAAAGCGGACAAACAAGGACAGCCGAGGATGTTTATGGATCAAACCAAGAGCTCCGGAACTATTTTTAGGTCCCTGAACGCAGCACGGAGAGTTCTCCTGATGTGAAATCGATGCGCCCGTCAAATGCCGCTGCGCGGAAAGCATTTTTGTTTTTCAACGCTAAACGGCGCCTCACGTTGCCTCGCTCGCTGCTAATCCGACGGGATGGATCTTTGATGTGGATTCTGTCGAGCGGCGGCAGCGGCTCCAGGGGGCTGATTGATGGCGCTGGAAAAATCAAGCGGCTCAGGAGAGTCGCTAGCGTCCGGCGAGGACCTCATTACGGGGATTAAATCTGGTGCGCTTTGTCGGCGAAAACCGATCACACGTCTGCTGGAACCCACTTATTTGTGAAAAGAATCAGGTCCAACGAAGTCAAGCCAAAGAAATGGATCTCCACTCCTGTCAATCAATGACCCCCTGGCAGGAACCCTGCGCTCACCTGTGCAACAGGCCACCTCCGGAGTCCGGCTCGTCTTCATCATGGCGGCAGAGGAGGGCCATTGTTGAGGTGAGAATGTAAACACAAACCCTGTAGGTTCTGGAATTCATTGAGCCTCTTTGCACAGCTAGTATTGTGGCAGAATGAGGAAAGATAACGGAGAACTTCATTCCTCCAGGCCTTCACCAAAACAAACAGAAGAAACACCTAGAAATACCAGGTACATTAACCACAACCTTGGCTGAGAGGTACCGGCCCAAGTGTCTGCCACATGGCCCGCCAAAACATCCAGAAGAGACTCCTGGAAACAAAGCAACCTGTCATAACAACTGTGTTGAAACTGCAAGGAGGACGACCCCAATAGATATCCTGGGCTGCAAACACAACTTCATTCGCCACCTGTCCGCTCCCTACCACCCATATCTAGCACAAACCCCTGGGGCTTGTCTCAAGAACCCATAAATGGGCCATTGTATAGGGGTTGAAGAGGTGAGCCGTATGCATCATTTGGGGAATATTGGGGAAAATTTGAGAAACATCAAGAAAACATAAGGCAACAAAAGAGTGATGTTTTGGGGAAGATCATGAGAGCATGTGGGGAAAATCAAGGTATCATCCGGGCAACATAAAGGGGAATGTTTGAGCAACATCAAGGAATCATTTAGAAAACATTCTGTGAACATCAGAAGTTCAAGGGATTGTTTGGGAGACAAAAATGCAACATAAGAGGAACATCAGGGAAATGTTTGGGAACCTCATAAACATTTGGTGAAATTCAGAGGGCAATCATGGTAACATTATGTTGACTTCTTGGCAACATGGGAGGAACATTAGGGGAACATAAATTGAATGTTCGGGAAACATAAAGGTGACAAATGCGAAACATTAGGGCAACATCAGAAGAAAATCGAGGAAAAATGTTGAGGAACATCAAAGAAGCATAAGGGGGATATTTGGGGAACATCAGAGAAACATTTGGGGAACATAAAGGGGAATGTTTGGGCAACAACAAGGTATCATTTGGGAAATATAATGAGAATATCAGAAGAGCATCAAGGGATGTTTGGGGAAGTCAAAGGCAACGTCAGGGGGACATCACAGAAACATTCAGTGAAATCCAGTGGGGGTGACTTTTTGGTGGACAGAGGAAAATTTGGGGAACATAAACAGGTATGTTTGGGAAACATCAAAAGCATTTGGTTTAGTTCAGGGGGCATTCATGGCAACATCATACTTACTTTTGGGAAAATATGGGGGACATTTAGTGGGGCTTAAAGGGGAATGAATGTATGGGCAACATCTAGGGGACAACTGGGTTACATTAGGGGATCATCATAAGAAAATCTTGGGAAAATGTTGATGAACATCAAAGCAGCATTCGGGGGATTGTTTGGGGAACATCAGAGAATCATTAAAGGAACACAAAGGGGAATGTTTGGGCAACAACAAGGTATCATTTGGGAATGGTATGAGAACATCAAAAGATCAACAAGGGAATGTTTGGGGAACACCAAGGAAATGTCAGGGGCGCATTGCAGAAGCATTCAGTGACATTCAACATCAAGGTGACTTTTTGGGGACAACAGAGGAAGATTTGGGGAACAAAATGGGGAACGTTTGGGCAACATCAAAGCAACAATTGGGGAAGGTAAGGGCAACATAAACAGAACAGCTAGGGAATGAGTGGGGGATCTTTAGGTGAACACATTTTGGGAATGTTTGGGCTATATCAAGGGAAAGTGAAGGCAACATCAAGGCAACAGCAGGGGAACATCATGGGAACATTTAGTGAACTTTTGGGGAGCTTAAGTGCATGGGGATATAAATAGGAACATTTGGGGTACATGAAGGGGCATGTTTCGGCAACATCTGGGGATTCTCAGAAGACATTTTGGGGAACATCAGGGCACCATCAAGTTTCATTCTTGGAAAATCATTGCAGAATCAGAAGAACATAGAGCGAACATCAAGCGAATGTTTGGGAAACATCAAGGGAACACCAAGGCAACATTAAGGGATCTCATTAACAGGGATCAAGAAACAGTAGTTCGGTGCCTTTGTTTCAACAGCCAGCCAGTTTGATTGCTTTCCAGCCGACCAACTGACCCAATCAGCAGAACTAAGCAGCCGACCAGTTTGTATGCCGTACAGCCGAGCAACTGGTCCAATGGTGGAGTGTTGCTTACGTTGTCACCGTAAGGTTTCCGCAACAACTCTCACCAGACACTGCCATTACTGAGACACTGTTGATTTTATCAAGGCGACCTGAACTTGTGATTAGTCAACCGAAGAGGGTCTTGAAAAGCTTCCAGACAGAGAAACATTGTGAGACCATCAGAAGAACTACTAACGATTCAAGAAACAACCTTTCAAAAGCCAGCCAGTTTGTTTATCGTACAGCTGAGCAACTGGTCCAATGGTGGAGTGTTGCTTACGTTGTCACCGTAAGGTTTCCACAACAACTCTCACCAGACACTGCCATTACTGAGACAGTGGAGTGTTGCTTACGTTGTCACCGTAAGGTTTCCGCAACAACTCTCACCAGACACTGTACATGTATATCCACAAACTAGTGACCGACAAATAACGAGCAGAATAAAAACAATGCCAAGAATCAGCTCAACCTCACCTTAATATGAGGATTTGAGTTCGTCGGATTCCTGCGTGGTCGTCAAGTATAGGACTGATGCTCGCCTCCGAGAAAAAACAGGCCACAAGACTGGGATTCCCACGGGGACGTGGAGATTCAAAGTCCTCAGGTTTCGTGCGAGTTGTGGAGAAGCAACGTCTACTGCGCCGGTCACAACTCAGCAGCCGTTCCATCAGCACAATACATTTTTTCATGTCGTCTTCAACATATTCCATTACAATCTTCAAGTGAACGTTAAAGGGACATTTAGGGAAAATCAGAAATGGAAGGCCTGAGGAACGTTGGGGGAAATTTTGGGGAACATCAAACTAACTTGAAGGCAACACATGGGGGTTGAGTTAGGGAACATCATGAGAACATGTAGGGTACATCAAGGTATCATCAGGGCAACACTTGGGCAAAATAAAGGGGAATGTTTGGGCAATATGGAAAAGATTTGGTTAAATTCAGGGGACAATCAGGAAAACATCGTTGTGACTTTGTGGGAGCATCAGGGCAACATTTAGCGGGGCATAAAGGGGAATGGTTGGGCAACCTCACGGTGACAACTGGGTAACATTAGTGGGACATCAGAAGAACATCAAGGGAAAATGTTGAGGAACATCAAGGCAGCATGAGGGGGATATTTGGGGCACATCACAGAAACATTCAGTGAAATTCAGTGGGGAAAAAAAAAACAACATGAAGGTGACTTTTTGGGGACAACAGAGGAAAATTTGGGGAACCTAAACAGGTATGTTGGGACACATCAAAAGCATTTGGTTTAGTTCAAGGGGCATTCATGGCAACATCATATTTACTTTGGGGAAAATATGGGGTATATTTGGTGGGGCTTAAAGGGGAGTGAATGTATGGGCAACATCTAGGGGACAACTGGGTTACATTAGGGGATCATCATAAGAAAATCTTGGGAAAATGTTGAGGAACATCAAGGCAGCATGAGGGGGATATTTGGGGAACATCAGAGAAACATTTGGGGAACATAAAGGGGAATGTTGGGGCAACAACAAGGTATCATTTGGGAAATGCTATGAGAACATCAAAAGATCAACAAGGGAATGTTTGGGGAACACCAAGGAAATATCAGGGGCACATTGCAGAAGCATTCAGTGACATTCAACATCAAGGTGACTTTTTGGGGACAACAGAGGAAGATTTGGGGAACAAATAGGGGAATGTTCTGGCAACATCAAAGCAACAATTGGGGAAGGTAAGGGCAACATAAACAGAACAGCTAGGGAATGAGTGGGGGATCTTAAGGTGAACACCATAGGGACATTTTGGGAATGTTTGGGCTATATCAAGGGAAAGTGAAGGCAACATCAAGGCAACAGCAGGGGAACATCATGGGAACATTTAGTGAACTTTAGGGGAGCTTAAGTGCATGGGGATATAAATAGGAACATTTGGGGTACATGAAGGGGCATGTTTCTGCAACATCTGGGGATTCTCAGAAGACATTTTGGGGAACATCAGGGCACCATCAAGTTTCATTCTTGGAAAATCATTGCAGAATCAGAAGAACATAGAGCGAACATCAAGTGACTGTTTGGGAAACATCAAGGGAACACCAAGGCAACATATAAGGATCTCATTAACAGGGATCAAGAAACAGTAGTTCGGTGCCTTTGTTTCAACAGCCAGCCAGTTTGATTGCTTTCCAGCCGACCAACTGACCCAATCAGCAGAACTAAGCAGCCGACCAGTTTGTATGCTGTACAGCCGAGCAACTGGTCCAATGGTGGAGTGTTGCTTACGTTGTCACCGTAAGGTTTCTGCAACAACTCTCACCAGACACTGCCATTACTGAGACACTGTTGATTTTATCAAGGCGACCTGAACTTGTGATTAGTCAACCGAAGAGGGTCTTGAAAAGCTTCCAGACAGAGAAACATTGTGAGACCATCAGAAGAACTACTAACGATTCAAGAAACATCCTTTCCATAGCCAGCCAGTTTGTTCATCGTACAGCTGAGCAACTGGTCCAATGGTGGAGTGTTGCTTATGTTGTCACCGTAAGGTTTCCACAACAACTCTCACCAGACACTGCCATTACTGAGACGGTGGAGTGTTGCTTACGTTGTCACCGTAAGGTTTCCACAACAACTCTCACCAGACACTGCCATTACTGAGACGGTGGAGTGTTGCTAACGTTGTCACCGTAAGGTTTCCGCAACAACTCTCACCAGACACTGTACATGTATATCCACAAACTAGTGTCCGACAAATAACGAGCAGAATAAAAACATTGCCAAGAATCAGCTCAACCTCACCTTAATATGAGGATTTGAGTGCGTCGGATTCCAGCGTGGTCGTCAAGTGTAGGACTGATGCTCGCCTCCGAGAAAAAACAGGCCACGAAACTGGGATTCCCACGGGGACGTGGAGATTCAAAGTCCTCAGGTTTCGTGCGAGTTGTGGAGAAGCAATGTCTACTGCGCCGGTCACAACTCAGCAGCCGTTCCATCAGCACAATACATTTTTACATGTCGTCTTCAACATATTCCATTACAATCTTCAAGTGAACGTTAAAGGGACATTTAGGGAAAATCAGAAATACTGTGTGGAAGGCCTAAGGAACGTTGGGGGAAATTTTGGGGAACAACAACTAACCCAAAGGCAACAAAAGGGGGTTGATTTAGGGAACATCATGAGAACATGTAGGGTACATCAAGGTATCATCAGGGCAACACTTGGGCAAAATAAAGGGGAATGTTTGGGCAATATGGAAAAGATTTGGTTAAATTCAGGGGACAATCAGGAAAACATTGTTGTGACTTTGTGGGAGCATCAGGGCAACATTTAGCGGGGCATAAAGGGGAATGGTTGGGCGACCTCATGGTGACAACTGGGTAACATTAGTGGGACATCAGAAGAACATCAAGGGAAAATGTTGAGGAACATCAAGGCAGCATGAGGAGGATATTTGGGGCACATCACAGAAACATTCAGTGAAATTCAGTGGGGAAAAAAAAACAACATGAAGGTGACTTTTTGGGGACAACAGAGGAAAATTTGGGGAACCTAAACAGGTATGTTGGGAAACATCAAAAGCATTTGGTTCAGTTCAAGGGGCATTCATGGCAACATCATATTTACTTTTGGGAAAATATGGGGTATATTTGGTGGGGTTTAAAGGGGAATGAATGTATGGGCAACATCTAGGGGACAACTGGGTTACATTAGGGGATCATCAGAAGAAAATCTTGGGAAAATGTTGAGGAACATCAAAGCAGCATTAGGGGGGTTGTTTGGGGAACATCAGAGAATCATTTAAGGAACACAAAGGGGAATGTTGGGGCAACAACAAGGTATCATTTGGGAAATACTATGAGCACATCAAAAGATCAACAAGGGAATGTTTGGGGAACACCAAGGAAATATCAGGGGCACATTGCAGAAGCATTCAGTGACATTCAACATCAAGGTGACTTTTTGGGGACAACAGAGGAAGATTTGGGGAACAAAAAGGGGAATGTTTGGGCAACATCAAAGCAACAATTGGGGAAGGTAAGGGCAACATAAACAGAACAGCTAGGGAATGAGTGGGGGATCTTAAGGTGAACACCCTAGGGACATTTTGGGAATGTTTGGGCTATATCAAGGGAAAGTGAAGGCAACATCAAGGCAACAGCAGGGGAACATCATGGGAACATTTAGTGAACTTTAGGGGAGCTTAAGTGCATGGGGATATAAATAGGAACATTTGGGGTACATGAAGGGGCATGTTTCTGCAACATCTGGGGATTCTCAGAAGACATTTTGGGGAACATCAGGGCACCATCAAGTTTCATTCTTGGAAAATCATTGCAGAATCAGAAGAACATAGAGCGAACATCAAGTGACTGTTTGGGAAACATCAAGGGAACACCAAGGCAACATATAAGGATCTCATTAACAGGGATCAAGAAACAGTAGTTCAGGGCCTTTGTTTCAACAGCCAGCCAGTTTGATTGCTTTCCAGCCGACCAACTGACCCAATCAGCAGAACTAAGCAGCCGACCAGTTTGTATGCCGTACAGCCGAGCAACTGGTCCAATGGTGGAGTGTTGCTTACGTTGTCACCGTAAGGTTTCCGCAACAACTCTCACCAGACACTGCCATTACTGAGACACTGTTGATTTTATCAAGGCGACCTGAACTTGTGATTAGTCAACCGAAGAGGGTCTTGGAAGCTTCCAGACAGAGAAACATTGTGAGACCATCAGAAGAACTACTGACGATTCAAGAAACATCCTTTCAAAAGCCAGCCAGTTTGTTTATCGTACAGCTGAGCAACTGGTCCAATGGTGGAGTGTTGCTTATGTTGTCACCGTAAGGTTTCCACAACAACTCTCACCAGACACTGCCATTACTGAGACGGTGGAGTGTTGCTTACGTTGTCACCGTAAGGTTTCCGCAACAACTCTCACCAGACACTGTACATGTATATCCACAAACTAGTGTCCGACAAATAACGAGCAGAATAAAAACATTGCCAAGAATCAGCTCAACCTCACCTTAATATGAGGATTTGAGTGCGTCGGATTCCAGCGTGGTCGTCAAGTATAGGACTGATGCTCGCCTCCGAGAAAAAACAGGCCACGAGACTGGGATTCCCACGGGGACGTGGAGATTCAAAGTCCTCAGGTTTCGTGCGAGTTGTGGAGAAGCAATGTCTACTGCGCCGGTCACAACTCAGCAGCCGTTCCATCAGCACAATACATTTTTACATGTCGTCTTCAACATATTCCATTACAATCTTCAAGTGAACGTTAAAGGGACATTTAGGGAAAATCAGAAATACTGTGTGGAAGGCCTAAGGAACGTTGGGGGAAATTTTGGGGAACAACAACTAACCCAAAGGCAACAAAAGGGGGTTGATTTAGGGAACATCATGAGAACATGTAGGGTACATCAAGGTATCATCAGGGCAACACTTGGGCAAAATAAAGGGGAATGTTTGGGCAATATGGAAAAGATTTGGTTAAATTCAGGGGACAATCAGGAAAACATTGTTGTGACTTTGTGGGAGCATCAGGGCAACATTTAGCGGGGCATAAAGGGGAATGGTTGGGCAACCTCATGGTGACAACTGGGTAACATTAGTGGGACATCAGAAGAACATCAAGGGAAAATGTTGAGGAACATCAAGGCAGCATGAGGAGGATATTTGGGGCACATCACAGAAACATTCAGTGAAATTCAGTGGGGAAAAAAAAACAACATGAAGGTGACTTTTTGGGGACAACAGAGGAAAATTTGGGGAACCTAAACAGGTATGTTGGGAAACATCAAAAGCATTCGGTTCAGTTCAAGGGGTATTCATGGCAACATCATATTTACTTTTGGGAAAATATGGGGTATATTTGGTGGGGTTTAAAGGGGAATGAATGTATGGGCAACATCTAGGGGACAACTGGGTTACATTAGGGGATCATCAGAAGAAAATCTTGGGAAAATGTTGAGGAACATCAAAGCAGCATTAGGGGGGTTGTTTGGGGAACATCAGAGAATCATTTAAGGAACACAAAGGGGAATGTTGGGGCAACAACAAGGTATCATTTGGGAAATACTATGAGCACATCAAAAGATCAACAAGGGAATGTTTGGGGAACACCAAGGAAATATCAGGGGCACATTGCAGAAGCATTCAGTGACATTCAACATCAAGGTGACTTTTTGGGGACAACAGAGGAAGATTTGGGGAACAAAAAGGGGAATGTTTGGGCAACATCAAAGCAACAATTGGGGAAGGTAAGGGCAACATAAACAGAACAGCTAGGGAATGAGTGGGGGATCTTAAGGTGAACACCCTAGGGACATTTTGGGAATGTTTGGGCTATATCAAGGGAAAGTGAAGGCAACATCAAGGCAACAGCAGGGGAACATCATGGGAACATTTAGTGAACTTTAGGGGAGCTTAAGTGCATGGGGATATAAATAGGAACATTTGGGGTACATGAAGGGGCATGTTTCTGCAACATCTGGGGATTCTCAGAAGACATTTTGGGGAACATCAGGGCACCATCAAGTTTCATTCTTGGAAAATCATTGCAGAATCAGAAGAACATAGAGCGAACATCAAGTGACTGTTTGGGAAACATCAAGGGAACACCAAGGCAACATATAAGGATCTCATTAACAGGGATCAAGAAACAGTAGTTCGGGGCCTTTGTTTCAACAGCCAGCCAGTTTGATTGCTTTCCAGCCGACCAACTGACCCAATCAGCAGAACTAAGCAGCCGACCAGTTTGTATGCCGTACAGCCGAGCAACTGGTCCAATGGTGGAGTGTTGCTTACGTTGTCACCGTAAGGTTTCCGCAACAACTCTCACCAGACACTGCCATTACTGAGACACTGTTGATTTTATCAAGGCGACCTGAACTTGTGATTAGTCAACCGAAGAGGGTCTTGGAAGCTTCCAGACAGAGAAACATTGTGAGACCATCAGAAGAACTACTGACGATTCAAGAAACATCCTTTCAAAAGCCAGCCAGTTTGTTTATCGTACAGCTGAGCAACTGGTCCAATGGTGGAGTGTTGCTTATGTTGTCACCGTAAGGTTTCCACAACAACTCTCACCAGACACTGCCATTACTGAGACGGTGGAGTGTTGCTTACGTTGTCACCGTAAGGTTTCCGCAACAACTCTCACCAGACACTGTACATGTATATCCACAAACTAGTGTCCGACAAATAACGAGCAGAATAAAAACATTGCCAAGAATCAGCTCAACCTCACCTTAATATGAGGATTTGAGTGCGTCGGATTCCAGCGTGGTCGTCAAGTATAGGACTGATGCTCGCCTCCGAGAAAAAACAGGCCACGAGACTGGGATTCCCACGGGGACGTGGAGATTCAAAGTCCTCAGGTTTCGTGCGAGTTGTGGAGAAGCAATGTCTACTGCGCCGGTCACAACTCAGCAGCCGTTCCATCAGCACAATACATTTTTACATGTCGTCTTCAACATATTCCATTACAATCTTCAAGTGAACGTTAAAGGGACATTTAGGGAAAATCAGAAATACTGTGTGGAAGGCCTAAGGAACGTTGGGGGAAATTTTGGGGAACAACAACTAACCCAAAGGCAACAAAAGGGGGTTGATTTAGGGAACATCATGAGAACATGTAGGGTACATCAAGGTATCATCAGGGCAACACTTGGGCAAAATAAAGGGGAATGTTTGGGCAATATGGAAAAGATTTGGTTAAATTCAGGGGACAATCAGGAAAACATTGTTGTGACTTTGTGGGAGCATCAGGGCAACATTTAGCGGGGCATAAAGGGGAATGGTTGGGCAACCTCATGGTGACAACTGGGTAACATTAGTGGGACATCAGAAGAACATCAAGGGAAAATGTTGAGGAACATCAAGGCAGCATGAGGAGGATATTTGGGGCACATCACAGAAACATTCAGTGAAATTCAGTGGGGAAAAAAAAACAACATGAAGGTGACTTTTTGGGGACAACAGAGGAAAATTTGGGGAACCTAAACAGGTATGTTGGGAAACATCAAAAGCATTCGGTTCAGTTCAAGGGGTATTCATGGCAACATCATATTTACTTTTGGGAAAATATGGGGTATATTTGGTGGGGTTTAAAGGGGAATGAATGTATGGGCAACATCTAGGGGACAACTGGGTTACATTAGGGGATCATCAGAAGAAAATCTTGGGAAAATGTTGAGGAACATCAAAGCAGCATTAGGGGGGTTGTTTGGGGAACATCAGAGAATCATTTAAGGAACACAAAGGGGAATGTTGGGGCAACAACAAGGTATCATTTGGGAAATACTATGAGCACATCAAAAGATCAACAAGGGAATGTTTGGGGAACACCAAGGAAATATCAGGGGCACATTGCAGAAGCATTCAGTGACATTCAACATCAAGGTGACTTTTTGGGGACAACAGAGGAAGATTTGGGGAACAAAAAGGGGAATGTTTGGGCAACATCAAAGCAACAATTGGGGAAGGTAAGGGCAACATAAACAGAACAGCTAGGGAATGAGTGGGGGATCTTAAGGTGAACACCCTAGGGACATTTTGGGAATGTTTGGGCTATATCAAGGGAAAGTGAAGGCAACATCAAGGCAACAGCAGGGGAACATCATGGGAACATTTAGTGAACTTTAGGGGAGCTTAAGTGCATGGGGATATAAATAGGAACATTTGGGGTACATGAAGGGGCATGTTTCTGCAACATCTGGGGATTCTCAGAAGACATTTTGGGGAACATCAGGGCACCATCAAGTTTCATTCTTGGAAAATCATTGCAGAATCAGAAGAACATAGAGCGAACATCAAGTGACTGTTTGGGAAACATCAAGGGAACACCAAGGCAACATATAAGGATCTCATTAACAGGGATCAAGAAACAGTAGTTCGGTGCCTTTGTTTCAACAGCCAGCCAGTTTGATTGCTTTCCAGCCGACCAACTGACCCAATCAGCAGAACTAAGCAGCCGACCAGTTTGTATGCCGTACAGCCGAGCAACTGGTCCAATGGTGGAGTGTTGCTTACGTTGTCACCGTAAGGTTTCCGCAACAACTCTCACCAGACACTGCCATTACTGAGACACTGTTGATTTTATCAAGGCGACCTGAACTTGTGATTAGTCAACCGAAGAGGGTCTTGGAAGCTTCCAGACAGAGAAACATTGTGAGACCATCAGAAGAACTACTGACGATTCAAGAAACATCCTTTCAAAAGCCAGCCAGTTTGTTTATCGTACAGCTGAGCAACTGGTCCAATGGTGGAGTGTTGCTTATGTTGTCACCGTAAGGTTTCCACAACAACTCTCACCAGACACTGCCATTACTGAGACGGTGGAGTGTTGCTTACGTTGTCACCGTAAGGTTTCCGCAACAACTCTCACCAGACACTGTACATGTATATCCACAAACTAGTGTCCGACAAATAACGAGCAGAATAAAAACATTGCCAAGAATCAGCTCAACCTCACCTTAATATGAGGATTTGAGTGCGTCGGATTCCAGCGTGGTCGTCAAGTATAGGACTGATGCTCGCCTCCGAGAAAAAACAGGCCACGAGACTGGGATTCCCACGGGGACGTGGAGATTCAAAGTCCTCAGGTTTCGTGCGAGTTGTGGAGAAGCAATGTCTACTGCGCCGGTCACAACTCAGCAGCCGTTCCATCAGCACAATACATTTTTACATGTCGTCTTCAACATATTCCATTACAATCTTCAAGTGAACGTTAAAGGGACATTTAGGGAAAATCAGAAATACTGTGTGGAAGGCCTAAGGAACGTTGGGGGAAATTTTGGGGAACAACAACTAACCCAAAGGCAACAAAAGGGGGTTGATTTAGGGAACATCATGAGAACATGTAGGGTACATCAAGGTATCATCAGGGCAACACTTGGGCAAAATAAAGGGGAATGTTTGGGCAATATGGAAAAGATTTGGTTAAATTCAGGGGACAATCAGGAAAACATTGTTGTGACTTTGTGGGAGCATCAGGGCAACATTTAGCGGGGCATAAAGGGGAATGGTTGGGCAACCTCATGGTGACAACTGGGTAACATTAGTGGGACATCAGAAGAACATCAAGGGAAAATGTTGAGGAACATCAAGGCAGCATGAGGAGGATATTTGGGGCACATCACAGAAACATTCAGTGAAATTCAGTGGGGAAAAAAAAACAACATGAAGGTGACTTTTTGGGGACAACAGAGGAAAATTTGGGGAACCTAAACAGGTATGTTGGGAAACATCAAAAGCATTCGGTTCAGTTCAAGGGGTATTCATGGCAACATCATATTTACTTTTGGGAAAATATGGGGTATATTTGGTGGGGTTTAAAGGGGAATGAATGTATGGGCAACATCTAGGGGACAACTGGGTTACATTAGGGGATCATCAGAAGAAAATCTTGGGAAAATGTTGAGGAACATCAAAGCAGCATTAGGGGGGTTGTTTGGGGAACATCAGAGAATCATTTAAGGAACACAAAGGGGAATGTTGGGGCAACAACAAGGTATCATTTGGGAAATACTATGAGCACATCAAAAGATCAACAAGGGAATGTTTGGGGAACACCAAGGAAATATCAGGGGCACATTGCAGAAGCATTCAGTGACATTCAACATCAAGGTGACTTTTTGGGGACAACAGAGGAAGATTTGGGGAACAAAAAGGGGAATGTTTGGGCAACATCAAAGCAACAATTGGGGAAGGTAAGGGCAACATAAACAGAACAGCTAGGGAATGAGTGGGGGATCTTAAGGTGAACACCCTAGGGACATTTTGGGAATGTTTGGGCTATATCAAGGGAAAGTGAAGGCAACATCAAGGCAACAGCAGGGGAACATCATGGGAACATTTAGTGAACTTTAGGGGAGCTTAAGTGCATGGGGATATAAATAGGAACATTTGGGGTACATGAAGGGGCATGTTTCTGCAACATCTGGGGATTCTCAGAAGACATTTTGGGGAACATCAGGGCACCATCAAGTTTCATTCTTGGAAAATCATTGCAGAATCAGAAGAACATAGAGCGAACATCAAGTGAATGTTTGGGAAACATCAAGGGAACACCAAGGCAACATATAAGGATCTCATTAACAGGGATCAAGAAACAGTAGTTCGGTGCCTTTGTTTCAACAGCCAGCCAGTTTGATTGCTTTCCAGCCGACCAACTGACCCAATCAGCAGAACTAAGCAGCCGACCAGTTTGTATGCCGTACAGCCGAGCAACTGGTCCAATGGTGGAGTGTTGCTTACGTTGTCACCGTAAGGTTTCCGCAACAACTCTCACCAGACACTGCCATTACTGAGACACTGTTGATTTTATCAAGGCGACCTGAACTTGTGATTAGTCAACCGAAGAGGGTCTTGGAAGCTTCCAGACAGAGAAACATTGTGAGACCATCAGAAGAACTACTGACGATTCAAGAAACATCCTTTCAAAAGCCAGCCAGTTTGTTTATCGTACAGCTGAGCAACTGGTCCAATGGTGGAGTGTTGCTTACGTTGTCACCGTAAGGTTTCCACAACAACTCTCACCAGACACTGCCATTACTGAGACGGTGGAGTGTTGCTTACGTTGTCACCGTAAGGTTTCCGCAACAACTCTCACCAGACACTGTACATGTATATCCACAAACTAGTGTCCGACAAATAACGAGCAGAATAAAAACATTGCCAAGAATCAGCTCAACCTCACCTTAATATGAGGATTTGAGTGCGTCGGATTCCAGCGTGGTCGTCAAGTATAGGACTGATGCTCGCCTCCGAGAAAAAACAGGCCACGAGACTGGGATTCCCACGGGGACGTGGAGATTCAAAGTCCTCAGGTTTCGTGCGAGTTGTGGAGAAGCAATGTCTACTGCGCCGGTCACAACTCAGCAGCCGTTCCATCAGCACAATACATTTTTACATGTCGTCTTCAACATATTCCATTACAATCTTCAAGTGAACGTTAAAGGGACATTTAGGGAAAATCAGAAATACTGTGTGGAAGGCCTAAGGAACGTTGGGGGAAATTTTGGGGAACATCAAACTAACCTAAAGGCAACAGAAGGGGGTTGATTTAGGGAACATCATGAGAACATGTAGGGTACATCAAGGTATCACCAGGGCAACACTTGGGCAAAATAAAGGGGAATGTTTGGGCAATATGGAAAAGATTTGGTTAAATTCAGGGGACAATCAGGAAAACATTGTTGTGACTTTGTGGGAGCATCAGGGGAACATTTAGCGGGGCATAAAGGGGAATGGTTGGGCAACCTCATGGTGACAACTGGGTAACATTAGTGGGACATCAGAAGAACATCAAGGGAAAATGTTGAGGAACATCAAGGCAGCATGAGGAGGATATTTGGGGCACATCACAGAAACATTCAGTGAAATTCAGTGGGGAAAAAAACCAACATCAAGGTGACTTTTTGGGGGCAACAGAGGGAAATTTGGGGAACATAAACAGGCATGTTGGGAAACATCAAAAGCATTTGGTTAAGTTCAGGGGGCATTCATGGCAACATCATATTTACTTTGGGGAAAATATGGGGTATATTTGGTGGGGCTTAAAGGAGAATGAATGTATGGGCAACATCTAGGGGACAACTGGGTAACATAAGGGGATCGTCATAAGAAAATCTTGGGAAATGTTGAGGAACATCAAGGCAGCATGAGGGGGATATTTGGGGAACATCAGAGAAACATTTGGGGAACATAAAGGGGAATGTTGGGGCAACAACACTGTATCATTTGGGAAACAAAGAGAACATCAGAGGAGCATCAAGGGAATGTTTGGGGAACACGTATGCAACGTCAGGGGGACATCACAGAAACATTCAGTGAAATTCAGTGGGGAAAAAAAAACAACATGAAGATGACTTTTTGGGGACAACAGAGGAAAATTTGGGGAACCTAAACAGGTATGTTGGGAAACATCAAAAGCATTCGGTTCAGTTCAAGGGGTATTCATGGCAACATCATATTTACTTTTGGGAAAATATGGGGTATATTTGGTGGGGTTTAAAGGGGAATGAATGTATGGGCAACATCTAGGGGACAACTGGGTTACATTAGGGGATCATCAGAAGAAAATCTTGGGAAAATGTTGAGGAACATCAAAGCAGCATTAGGGGGGTTGTTTGGGGAACATCAGAGAATCATTTAAGGAACACAAAGGGGAATGTTTGGGCAACAACAAGGTATCATTTGGGAAATACTATGAGCACATCAAAAGATCAACAAGGGAATGTTTGGGGAACACCAAGGAAATATCAGGGGCACATTGCAGAAGCATTCAGTGACATTCAACATCAAGGTGACTTTTTGGGGACAACAGAGGAAGATTTGGGGAACAAAAAGGGGAATGTTTGGGCAACATCAAAGCAACAATTGGGGAAGGTAAGGGCAACATAAACAGAACAGCTAGGGAATGAGTGGGGGATCTTAAGGTGAACACCATAGGGACATTTTGGGAATGTTTGGGCTATATCAAGGGAAAGTGAAGGCAACATCAAGGCAACAGCAGGGGAACATCATGGGAACATTTAGTGAACTTTAGGGGAGCTTAAGTGCATGGGGATATAAATAGGAACATTTGGGGTACATGAAGGGGCATGTTTCTGCAACATCTGGGGATTCTCAGAAGACATTTTGGGGAACATCAGGGCACCATCAAGTTTCATTCTTGGAAAATCATTGCAGAATCAGAAGAACATAGAGCGAACATCAAGTGACTGTTTGGGAAACATCAAGGGAACACCAAGGCAACATATAAGGATCTCATTAACAGGGATCAAGAAACAGTAGTTCGGTGCCTTTGTTTCAACAGCCAGCCAGTTTGATTGCTTTCCAGCCGACCAACTGACCCAATCAGCAGAACTAAGCAGCCGACCAGTTTGTATGCCGTACAGCCGAGCAACTGGTCCAATGGTGGAGTGTTGCTTACGTTGTCACCGTAAGGTTTCCGCAACAACTCTCACCAGACACTGCCATTACTGAGACACTGTTGATTTTATCAAGGCGACCTGAACTTGTGATTAGTCAACCGAAGAGGGTCTTGGAAGCTTCCAGACAGAGAAACATTGTGAGACCATCAGAAGAACTACTGACGATTCAAGAAACATCCTTTCAAAAGCCAGCCAGTTTGTTTATCGTACAGCTGAGCAACTGGTCCAATGGTGGAGTGTTGCTTATGTTGTCACCGTAAGGTTTCCACAACAACTCTCACCAGACACTGCCATTACTGAGACGGTGGAGTGTTGCTTACGTTGTCACCGTAAGGTTTCCGCAACAACTCTCACCAGACACTGTACATGTATATCCACAAACTAGTGTCCGACAAATAACGAGCAGAATAAAAACATTGCCCAGAATCAGCTCAACCTCACCTTAATATGAGGATTTGAGTGCGTCGGATTCCAGCGTGGTCGTCAAGTATAGGACTGATGCTCGCCTCCGAGAAAAAACAGGCCACGAGACTGGGATTCCCACGGGGACGTGGAGATTCAAAGTCCTCAGGTTTCGTGCGAGTTGTGGAGAAGCAATGTCTACTGCGCCGGTCACAACTCAGCAGCCGTTCCATCAGCACAATACATTTTTACATGTCGTCTTCAACATATTCCATTACAATCTTCAAGTGAACGTTAAAGGGACATTTAGGGAAAATCAGAAATACTGTGTGGAAGGCCTAAGGAACGTTGGGGGAAATTTTGGGGAACAACAACTAACCCAAAGGCAACAAAAGGGGGTTGATTTAGGGAACATCATGAGAACATGTAGGGTACATCAAGGTATCATCAGGGCAACACTTGGGCAAAATAAAGGGGAATGTTTGGGCAATATGGAAAAGATTTGGTTAAATTCAGGGGACAATCAGGAAAACATTGTTGTGACTTTGTGGGAGCATCAGGGCAACATTTAGCGGGGCATAAAGGGGAATGGTTGGGCAACCTCATGGTGACAACTGGGTAACATTAGTGGGACATCAGAAGAACATCAAGGGAAAATGTTGAGGAACATCAAGGCAGCATGAGGAGGATATTTGGGGCACATCACAGAAACATTCAGTGAAATTCAGTGGGGAAAAAAAAACAACATGAAGGTGACTTTTTGGGGACAACAGAGGAAAATTTGGGGAACCTAAACAGGTATGTTGGGAAACATCAAAAGCATTCGGTTCAGTTCAAGGGGTATTCATGGCAACATCATATTTACTTTTGGGAAAATATGGGGTATATTTGGTGGGGTTTAAAGGGGAATGAATGTATGGGCAACATCTAGGGGACAACTGGGTTACATTAGGGGATCATCAGAAGAAAATCTTGGGAAAATGTTGAGGAACATCAAAGCAGCATTAGGGGGGTTGTTTGGGGAACATCAGAGAATCATTTAAGGAACACAAAGGGGAATGTTGGGGCAACAACAAGGTATCATTTGGGAAATACTATGAGCACATCAAAAGATCAACAAGGGAATGTTTGGGGAACACCAAGGAAATATCAGGGGCACATTGCAGAAGCATTCAGTGACATTCAACATCAAGGTGACTTTTTGGGGACAACAGAGGAAGATTTGGGGAACAAAAAGGGGAATGTTTGGGCAACATCAAAGCAACAATTGGGGAAGGTAAGGGCAACATAAACAGAACAGCTAGGGAATGAGTGGGGGATCTTAAGGTGAACACCCTAGGGACATTTTGGGAATGTTTGGGCTATATCAAGGGAAAGTGAAGGCAACATCAAGGCAACAGCAGGGGAACATCATGGGAACATTTAGTGAACTTTAGGGGAGCTTAAGTGCATGGGGATATAAATAGGAACATTTGGGGTACATGAAGGGGCATGTTTCTGCAACATCTGGGGATTCTCAGAAGACATTTTGGGGAACATCAGGGCACCATCAAGTTTCATTCTTGGAAAATCATTGCAGAATCAGAAGAACATAGAGCGAACATCAAGTGACTGTTTGGGAAACATCAAGGGAACACCAAGGCAACATATAAGGATCTCATTAACAGGGATCAAGAAACAGTAGTTCGGTGCCTTTGTTTCAACAGCCAGCCAGTTTGATTGCTTTCCAGCCGACCAACTGACCCAATCAGCAGAACTAAGCAGCCGACCAGTTTGTATGCCGTACAGCCGAGCAACTGGTCCAATGGTGGAGTGTTGCTTACGTTGTCACCGTAAGGTTTCCGCAACAACTCTCACCAGACACTGCCATTACTGAGACACTGTTGATTTTATCAAGGCGACCTGAACTTGTGATTAGTCAACCGAAGAGGGTCTTGGAAGCTTCCAGACAGAGAAACATTGTGAGACCATCAGAAGAACTACTGACGATTCAAGAAACATCCTTTCAAAAGCCAGCCAGTTTGTTTATCGTACAGCTGAGCAACTGGTCCAATGGTGGAGTGTTGCTTATGTTGTCACCGTAAGGTTTCCACAACAACTCTCACCAGACACTGCCATTACTGAGACGGTGGAGTGTTGCTTACGTTGTCACCGTAAGGTTTCCGCAACAACTCTCACCAGACACTGTACATGTATATCCACAAACTAGTGTCCGACAAATAACGAGCAGAATAAAAACATTGCCAAGAATCAGCTCAACCTCACCTTAATATGAGGATTTGAGTGCGTCGGATTCCAGCGTGGTCGTCAAGTATAGGACTGATGCTCGCCTCCGAGAAAAAACAGGCCACGAGACTGGGATTCCCACGGGGACGTGGAGATTCAAAGTCCTCAGGTTTCGTGCGAGTTGTGGAGAAGCAACGTCTACTGCGCCGGTCACAACTCAGCAGCCGTTCCATCAGCACAATACATTTTTACATGTCGTCTTCAACATATTCCATTACAATCTTCAAGTGAACGTTAAAGGGACATTTAGGGAAAATCAGAAATACTGTGTGGAAGGCCTAAGGAACGTTGGGGGAAATTTTGGGGAACAACAACTAACCCAAAGGCAACAGAAGGGGGTTGATTTAGGGAACATCATGAGAACATGTAGGGTACATCAAGGTATCATCAGGGCAACACTTGGGCAAAATAAAGGGGAATGTTTGGGCAATATGGAAAAGATTTGGTTAAATTCAGGGGACAATCAGGAAAACATTGTTGTGACTTTGTGGGAGCATCAGGGCAACATTTAGCGGGGCATAAAGGGGAATGGTTGGGCAACCTCATGGTGACAACTGGGTAACATTAGTGGGACATCAGAAGAACATCAAGGGAAAATGTTGAGGAACATCAAGGCAGCATGAGGAGGATATTTGGGGCACATCACAGAAACATTCAGTGAAATTCAGTGGGGAAAAAAACAACATCAAGGTGACTTTTTGGGGGCAACAGAGGGAAATTTGGGGAACATAAACAGGCATGTTGGGAAACATCAAAAGCATTTGGTTAAGTTCAGGGGGCATTCATGGCAACATCATATTTACTTTGGGGAAAATATGGGGTATATTTGGTGGGGCTTAAAGGAGAATGAATGTATGGGCAACATTAAGGGGACAACTGGGTAACATTAGGGGAACAGCATAAGAAAATCTTGGGAAAATGTTGAGGAACATCAAGGCAGCATGAGGGGGATATTTGGGGAACATCAGAGAAACATTTGGGCAACATAAAGGGGAATGTTGGGGCAACAATACGGTATTATTTGGGAAACAAAGAGAACATCAGAGGAGCATCAAGAGAATGTTTGGGGAACACGTATGCAACGTCAGGGGGACATCACAGAAACATTCAGTGAAATTCAGTGGGGAAAAAAAAAACAACATCAAGGTGACTTTTTGGGGGCAACAGAGGGAAATTTGGGGAACCTAAACAGGTATGTTGGGAAACATCAAAAGCATCTGGTTAAGTTCAGGGGGCATTCATAGCAATTTCATATCTACTTTTTGGAAATATGGGGTACATTTAGTGGGGCTTAAAGGGGAATGTATGGGCAACATCAAGGGGACAACTGGGTAACATTAGGGGAGCAGCATAAGAAAATCTTGGGAAAATGTTGAGGAACATCAAGGCAGCATAAGGGAGATATTTGGGGAACATCAGAGAAACATTTGGGGAACATAAAGGGGAATATTTGGGCAACAACACGGTATCATTAGGGAAACATAATGGGGACATCAGAAGAGCATCAAGGGAATGTTTGGGGAACACCAAGGTAACATCAGGGGCACATCACAGAAACATTCAGTGAAATTCAGTGGGGAAAAAAACAACATCAAGTTGACTTTTTGGGGACAACAGAGGAAGATTTTGGGAACATAGGGGAACATAAGTGCATGGGGATATCATATGAACATTTGGTGTACATGAAGGGGCATCTTTCGGCAACATCTTGGGATTTTCACAAGACATTTTGGGGAACATCAGGGCATCATCAAGTTTCATTCTTGGAAAATCATTGCAGAATCAGCAGAACATAGAGGGAACATCAAGTGAATGTTTGGGAAACATCAAGAGAACATTAAGGCAACATTTAGGGATCTCATTAACAGGGATCAAGAAACAGTAGTTCGGTGCCTTTGTTTCAACAGCCAGCCAGTTTGACTGCTTTCCAGCCGACCAACTGACCCAATCAGCAGAACTAAGCAGCCGACCAGTTTGTATGCCGTATAGCCGAGCAACTGGTCCAATGGTTGAGTGTTGCTTACGTTGTCACCGTAAGGTTTCCGCAACAACTCTCACCAGACACTGCCATTACTGAGACACTATTGATGTTATATGGGAGACCTCAACTTGTGATTTCTCAACTCATGAACCCCCAGTCGGCCACACAAAGTTTTCCACTTAACAATTGTTATATATAATTGTACCTGACAAAATGCTATACATATATACCCACAAACTAGTCTCTGAGAAATACCTAGCACAATAAAAACGTTGACAAGAACCAACTCAACCTCACCTTAATATGTGAATTTGAGTTCGTCGGATTCCAGCGTGGTCGTCAAGGAAAGGGCTGATGCTCCCCTTTCCAAAACACAGGCCAAGAGGCTGGGATTCCCACGGGGACGTTGACATTCAAAGTCCTCAGGTTTCATGTGAGTTGTGGAGAAGCAATGTCTGTACAATACATATTTAAATATAATATTTTATCTTTGCAATTTTCAACGTCAAACAAACATAAAGGCAACATAATTGGGATGTTTGGGGAACATCATGAGAACATGATGGGGCCAACACGGGGATATCTTGGCCATTTGAGGGACATTGGACAACATCACAAAAACTAAGTTTTGGAAAATTTTGAGGAACATCAGAGAAACTCAAGGGGGAACTTTGGGGATCATCATTGGAACGTATGGGGAACACAAAGGCCTCATCAGGGCATCATCATTGGAATATGTTTGGCACACCAACCCTAACCCAAGGGAACGTTTGGGAACATAAATGTGAATTTTGGGGCCACATCAAGGCATAATTCTGTAAACGTTATGAGAACATCGAGGGAATGTTTGGGGAATACCGAAGCAAACTTACAGCAACATCAGGTAATGATTATGGGCAGATCCCAGAAATATTCATGGAAAATCAGCAGCAAATCAAAGTAATATCAGTGTGACTCTTTGGGAACATCAGAGGACCATTGGGGGAATATTAGGGTAACATCAGCAGTGCATCTCAGAAACGTTTCAAGGATCTTTAGGTGAACATCAGAGGGACATTTTGGGATATTTTGGGTCATGTCAGAAATAAAACTGGGGAACAATTGAGAACCCTCATAGAAACATCTTTGGAACACCTGGCGAATATCACCTAAAAGGTGGTTGGACCTTTCTGGAAACATCAGGGAAATGTTTTGGGAAACAGAAACATTATGGGGCCATCAGGGGAACATCACTAGATCATTTGGGGAATTTTAAGGTAACCTTGACGCAACATAAATGCAATATTTTGAAAGCACAACAACATAAGGGCAACATTTGGAAAATGTGTGGGGAACATCAAGAGAACACCAAGGAAACATCAGGGGGACCATTTTGTGAACTTTTTGGGAACATCAAAGCATGGGAACATCATATGAACATTTGGGGTACATAAAGGGGAATGTTTGAACAACATCAAGGTATCAATTTGGAAACATTATGTGAAAATCAGCAGAGCATCAAGAGAATGGGGAACATGATAGAAATATTTGGTCAGCTTTAGGGGATCATTAGCAGACAGAGGAAAAATTTTGGGAAAACAGAGGGAATATTGGGGCTACATCTAAGCAACATTTCGGGAACATCATAGCAGGGTTAGAACATTTTGGTGATGTTGGGGGAACATCAGGAAAATGTTTGCAGTACATCATGGCATAATTTGGGAAAAAATATGGGAACATCAGTAGAACATCTTGCGAATGTTTGGGTAACATAAAGACAATTCCAGGATATCATCAAGGCATCAATTGGGGAACATCATTGGACCATCAGGGGAACTTCAGTGGAACGTTTGATGAACTTTAGGGGAACATTTGGGCTATATAAATCATATCATAGTGCCCCTCCCCATCTCTGACCTGGATCAGCATGACGTTCCTGCTGCAAGGTTCTGAGTCTTTTCCACCTCACAAGGTTGCCCGCGCAGCTGCAGGAGGGGCGTGGAATGTTTTCCGGTTCCACTTAAACTGAGAGAGACGTCCTGGAGAGAAAAGAAAACAGACATTGAAAAACAGAGGAGTGACAGCTGGCAGATGAAGACAACGTGTTCCTCTCAGAACATCTGTTGCCTGCGTTCCTGTAAGAGCTGGGATCGGAGAATCCCAGACTAGGTTGCAGATTAACCTAATTTACAAGAAAACATGCTGATGGAATTTCAACGTGGTTCCAGAAGGTTCTGTCACCATCGATCAATGAAAAGGACACCAGGATCTGGTTCTACTACCAGCCTGGCCCGAATCCCGATAGATGGAATTAGATTATTTGGGATTAAATGATTTTAAGGGATGGAACAATAAGAGGTTTCAAAATGAGTGCTTTGAAGACTTTGAGATCACAGATTTAGCAATACAGTTTTGTGAGGGTATTTAAGCTTTGAAATATCAATAAAAAAATATGATTGCTACTTCCTGTATTTTTGTCTATTGCTGCTGGTTCTGGCATGCAACCTCTACGATACACAAGGGACTTCTATATCGGATGACATCAGATCAATAAAAGCTATGCCATCAGAACATTGGGGATTCGTAGCAGGTGTGGTCTGGACCATCGCAACTTTGCTGGGGCTCTGAAAGGGTCATGATGGCAGAATACAGATGAGGAAGGGCAACCAGAGACAGGCAAGGTCGGTACATAGCAGATAGGCGGGAGAACACAGGAAAGTCTGGCAGGGCAAAGAAAAGAATCTGGAGCTAATGCTTTTAGGTCCATGCTGTGCATTCAAGTAAGGTGGAACCAACAGATAAGCATTGGTGAGATTAAATAATGCAGGATTGGAATATATGGAATTAAAAGACTGGGGATTAAATAAAACAAGCTACCAGCAAGGGAAAAAACAAGACACAAATCACCGGTGTCGGACTCTGACAAAGCACCAGAGGTTTTCCATGTGGGCACCTTTTTTCACAAGTGTTTTTTTTAAGTTAGATTAGAGAAAACAACAACATACATCCGCTGCCCACATAGGGATGGGTGCTAGACCAGAAGAGACTGAAAAAAGGTAAAAAAAAAAAAAAAAAGTATTTGAGGTATTTGTGTTCCTGCTTTGGGGCCTGTGGTAGACAAGTCATCGTACAACTAAAAAAATGAAATTATACATATAAATGTATAATTTATATTTATACATATACATAGCCCAAAAAATCTTGAATGTACTATGTGTAAGACCTCAGGCTTGAAGAGCCATTAAATGCCATGAAAATACTACAAGAGGCACCTCTTACTGAAAACACATTATCTTTTTCTTCTCAGACATATGACCAAAAAAGATACTAGTAATATATGTAAAGACATTAAAGATCTTTGCATTGGAGCCCCTTTGGTGTACAGACTTATTTATCATTTTTCAGTATTTAAGTTCGGCCTACAACACCTCAAGAAGGCCTCACATGCCCCTCCATTCCACATGGCAGAACTACAACCAAACAATCCTACCTGAGCAACTTCTCCAGGCTTGAACGCTTCCTCCTTAACCTCCATTCACTTGTTTGTTCTGCCGACCAGGTTTCAGGCTTAAACTGCAAATGTCCAAGTTAGTAGAACTCGAGCACACTTTGCCACAAAACCACAAAACTCCTTCAAACTCCATCCAGGACCACTCTGGTCGGCCATCATCTACCATGTGTTTAGCTGCCCTCAGATGTGCCTGAAGCCAAATGGTCCAACCCAGACATGCCTACCCTTTTTCAAATGTAAAAAATGATCCACCTTCACTAAAAAATGCAGAATATATATTATTTTATTTATCTACTAACCGCAAGAAGTTGCAGTAGAAAAAATAATTTGAAAGGCTAACTAAAAAGGCAAATAGTTAGCTCACTTGAAATGTTGTCTCAGAAAACAATTTTTTTTTTTCAATCAACTGGGGGATGGTAACTGATTGGACTAATTTTTGATTCTATCATTCAAGAATAAATAATAAGGGCTTAAAAGATTTGGGGTTGAATAATACAGAATTCGAAGATATGGGTTTAAAAGAGTGGGGAGTAAATAATATGGGTTTGAAAAAAAATAAAGGGATTAAATAAGAAGGGATTCAATAATACAGGATCAAAGTACGTGGAATTAAATCCAAGACTGACGCTCGGTGAGGACCAGCGTGGTTGTTCCCTCAGGCTGAGGAACCTGGTGAGCCATATACACACACAAACACACGCAACCACAGCATTTGTGTGTTCTGGGTTGTTTAAATGCACTGTAGAACACCTGCATGGAATTCCCACTGCTCACATCAGCCCTCTTAATTGGTCCATTCATGTTCTCCAATGTTCTGCGCCTAAAAAACAAGGAGGTACTTATCACTGCCAGATGTGCAGGGTTCTCCTGCTTTGGACGCGGCTGATTTACGAGTCATCTGAATCACAATTACTATTTATATACGTGTATGTATGTATGTATCCATGTATGTATGTATGTACTATTATTATTATTATCATTTCTATTATTGTTATTATTATCATTATTATTATTATTATTGCCATTGTTATTGTTGTTGTCATCTTGCTATATAATCATTATAAAGGACATCCATGATACATTTATTGATGTAAATCCCTGCTAATGCTAAAGGCTAACTGCAAGGCCGAGTACATGGAAGCAGAGCAGCTCGAATTAAGTACTTACTGTATTTTTCGGACTACAAGTCGCACTCATTTCCATGGTTTGGCTGGTCCTGTGACTTACACTCAGGTACTATTTATATATTAAATTATATATGGTAATTTCACAAAAAAATCATATTCTGCAGATTAAAAGCTGCAAGTAGGAGAAAGAAAGTTTGGAGTGAGGGACTGGCAAAAAGCGGAATATTCTCCAACTGCAATCCTCTTTTCCTTTCGGCTTTTCCCTTCATGGGTCACCACAGGGAATCAACCTTCTCCATCTAACTCTATTCTAACTGTATTCTCCTCTCTCACACCAACTACCATATTTTCCGCACTATAAGGTGCACCTAAAAGCCTTTAATCTTCTCAAAAACCGACAGTGCGCCTAATAATCCAGTGCGCCTGATATACAGTATGGATCAATATTGAGCCGCAAGAGGTTTTGCAACTATGGGACGCAGCCGCCGACTCCATTTTCTCTCATAAAGGAAAGCGCGCGATGCATCCTGGGATATATGACTGCGCAAAGCGTGCATTTTCATTTCCATTTGTGTGTTTGTGTGTGTGTGTGTGTGTGTGTAGGTAGCCTTACTACCTTTCCACCTGGTCTCCTGGACACAGAGTATATCCACCTTCCGTCTCTGCATCATGTTGACCAACTCTTTACCTTTTCCTGTCATAGTCCCGATATTCTGGGTCCCTAATCTCAGTCCCAGACTCTTGCCTTTCCTCTTCTCTCTTTGCTTCCAACCACGCCTTCCTCCTCTCCTTCTTTGACCTACAGTAGCCCAGTTTCCATTGGTTCCCTGTAGGTCATTGGTGCGCATAGCAGTCATTGTTAACCCGGGCCTCGATCAATCCGGTATGATCTGATTATCAGGTTTGATTGGCATTTTTGATTTTGGCAAAGGTTTTATGCTGGATGCCCTTCCTGATGCAACCCTCTGCATTTATCTGTGCTTGGGACTGGCTCAGGAAGAAACCGGACTGTACCGCCCTGAGGCTGCATTGATACTCTAACTGCAATGAAGAAGAAAAAAAAAATGCTGATCGCAGGCTAAAAGCTAAATGGTAACAGCTAGAGGAAGAAGTTTACAAATGGGCACTTGAGCAACATGCTGCCAGAGTCTCCGTGCCCAGGTAGTTGCCAAGGCGATGAATATAAATGACTTGCGGGAGGACCATCTTGTTGTTACCGCTTCATGCTACGCAGAAGAGGAAGCGGCATGCCGTCAATTTCCGGAGTTGGCGGAGTTGCTCAGAAGTGACATAGAGGAGAAAAATTCATTGGAATCAGTGATTTGGAGTGAGATAGAGCGTTTGGTAAACTTCTTATGCCGTGCTGTTTATGCTAAAGTTATCTAAATAGCTGTTAATATGTTGTATTAACATACCAGACACCTGTTCTGCCTGTTGTTCTCTATTCTTGTTATTACTATTCTAATGACCCTGCAGTACTATTTAGAGGGATGCTCAGAGTTCTGTGATTTCCTGCTGGCTATGAATGTGTTTTCGGAGGAGCGACCGAGGGGCAGGGTGGGAGGGGAAAGAGAGAGCTGAGACAGAGAAGATTAAGTGGAGCAGCTGTTGCTTAATTGTGATAATTGTTCTAATAAAGATAAGGTTTAATCAGCGAATCGTGATGGTTGGGCATGTCCACTCGGACATTACACTGTCACTTGCCGTTTAAGGTGGAATGCTTGTTTTCGGTCTCAGATTCTATCAAATAAATTTCTCCCAAAAAATGTGACTTATAGTCCAGTGCGACTTATACATGTTTTTTTTTCTTCTTCATTATGCATTTTTTCGATTTATCGTCCCGAAAATACAGTTGTTACTGCAGTACACTGTACTTCCTGGTTACTTCAGTGTGGTGTGCCCCCCAGGGTGGCAGCCAACTTTGATTTGGTCAGCTCCGCTTTGTCACTGGTTGTGGCCCGTGATTGACAGGTGCCCTGCCCAGGTTAAGCCCCGCCTCTTTCAATCATCCCAACCATTCACCCTCTCATTCACACTCAGGGACTCTTCTGAGAACCTACTGTTTTTGGACTGATGATGATTAACATGGAGAGAACCCAGACAGGTGACAACATGGAGAATCCAGACTGGAGAACCTGAACCTCTCGGATTCCACGTCGAGAACCAGTTAGCAGCACGTTCTCAGTCCCCCCACCCACTTCTGGGATCTTCCGTCAGGTGCGGATCTCGTCACCGGGACAATGGGACGGCGTTGGTTGCCTAGCAACACTGGGGGTCAGGACCACTATCAAAGGTCAGTACGTGTCAATCACTCACACTGTGAACGCCGGTCAGAAGGTCGGGGGAGACAGAAAGTGTGTGTGTGTCGATGCAGATCACACCTGAACCAGACTGTGCGTAGGCTAACCAGTTAGCTAACTACTAAATTAGCTTGCTAAACTAGTCAAGGGGCTGCGACGGGAGATGAACCCGCATCCCACCGTGGAATCATGCCAGGTTCTGACGGAACCAACACCGGAGAACCGCGGTTCCATGTCTGAAGGTGGGTTCTCTGCTGCCTGCCAACCCCCGGGTTCCTCGCTGTCTGCTTAAATCGAGCCGCTATCTCTGTTTGTGCTGCATTTAGTGGCGGGATCGACCCTCCCCCTACCCCTCAACCCCACACACACCTGGTCACACACACACATACACACACACGCACAAAGTAATTGCTTTATCTGAGCCCCCCTTTGTCTGGAGGGTCAGGAATCGGCGGCGAGACGGAGGAGTCATAAATCGAAAGGGACGGTGGGGTGGGGGCGGGTGAGGATCCAATTTGTGCCCCCCCCACCACATGCCCCCCCCCCTACACACACACACACACACACACACACACAGAGACACACACCGCTGCCGTCAGGTAAACTTTCTTGGATCATGAATGGCAGCTCAGTGTCTGGATCGGGGGGGTGAAGGGGCGGGGCTACTTTGGCCAAGATGTGACTCCGGAGTCTGATTGGCTAGATGCCGTTGGCCAATCCTGTCAGTTGTAGTGCGGACGCTCTTACTGGCGTGGCTGATTGCATTCAAACTGATGAATGAATGAACCAATTAATAAATGAATGAACAAATGAATGAATTAATCAATCAATCAATTTATGAATGAATGAACAAACAAATAAATGGATGGATGAATGCAGGTGCGATACATTACGAATAATTGTACATGATTTTAGCTTAGCATTAGCATCTGTTTAATGGCTTTCCATTTAATCAGAGTTGATTGATGGTTAATCATTAGTAATTAATTAATTATATTTATAAATATTTTAAGTCAACAAAGGGTCGTGGCGTGTTTCATGTGCACTTCTCAGGTGCGACCTGAGGAGGGCGCCACCCGGGACAGCAAAGGCCACCCGGGCCTGATGAAGCCCCACTCCCAATGAACGTGGGAAGAGGAATGAGAATGCAGTAGAACTATAGGTTCCTTCAGGGCAGAGACATGGAAGCTGGGACAGAATACACACACACACACACACACACACACACAGAGGAAGAGCCAAGTCAGCACAAAAAAACAAACGAATAAACACAAGCAAGGTAATTTGCGCGGAACAGTCCGGAACCTGGTCGATAGCAGGACGACGACACTCTCCGACACGGCTTACAGGACGTGGAGGGGGAGGGCGACGGCATGCACACGGCGGCAGCGGCGGTCAGGAAAAATAGTCCCAGAAGAAGAAGGGATTTTCACTGCTGACTTTTTCATCTTCAGTAGATCCATCAATTGCTAACACACACACACACACACACACACACACACACACACACACCACACATACACACATGTCGGTCCCGTTGGTATGCTGCTTCAATCTCATCTATTCAGTTCAACCTTGAAATCCATCAGGTTAATTTAGCTTGTAATAACAATGTTATAATATGTAATAACTATGTAATAAAATATGATGTACAATAACATATACTAACAATACAATCATGTGCAATAACAATATAATAACTATGTTATGATATATGATAACATGTAATGACAATGTAATCATGCATAATAACATAAAATAACACATAGCAACTATGTATTAATAATCTAAATCATATGTATTAACAATATTATAACTATGTAATAATGTATAATAACATGTAATGGCAATGTAGTCATGTATAATTATTCAATAACATGTAGCATGTATAATTACTATGTAATCACAATGTAATGATGTCTATGAACAATGTGATCAAAATGTAATCATGTCTAATAACGATGTAATAACTATGTAATGATGTATAATAACATTTAATAACATGTAACAAAGATAATAATGTGTAATAAGAATGTAGTCATGTGTAATAACTATGCAATAAACCCACATATATTTTCGCCATTTCAAATCCCACAATTGTGTTTACCGCCATGTCCCAAACTGAGATTTTCTTCACTCCAATCCCAGATATTCTCTTCTATAGTCATTCTTCTCCTGCGCTGCCTCGGGGGGCCCTCAGGGGGAGGGGGGCCCGGGGACCCCCGGCGGGTTTGAAACTTTATTATTCGTTGTCGAGCGCTGATGCCAACACGCATCAGCGTCTGGCAGGAGTCACATGGGTCCCCGGCTTAAAAGGGAGATTAATTAAAAATAAAGAATCCGTCGCATCCATTCATGCATTGCCGTGGAGATGCCCCCCCCCCCTCCATTGGTGAGATTAATATTTAGAGTCAAGGGTTCTTTGGGACGAACCCAGGCGGTTCCTCATGGAACCCTGAGAGATGGGATTATGTTCCTGCTCAGCTCTGCTCAGAAGATCTGAACAATCATCCAACATCTGGGATTAGAATGACATCTGTGATGAGCAGCAAATCCAGAACCACGGTTACATCTGGGCTGAGAATCATTTCCAGGATTTAAATCAGATCCGGGATTATGATCACATCTAATCTGAGATCAGGATTAAAGCTGGGATCCGAGTCAAATCTGAGATTATGATGAAACGCAGTCGCGTTCAAGATCAGAATTCGATTCGGGATTCCGATGTTATCCGTGATTGTCCTCAAATCCGCAATCACAATGTAATCCTAGATCAACTTTGACAGATGACCATCGAATTCAAGATTGCACTGACATCTAAGATTAGCACAAAAATCCAAGATTACGATCAAATCTGAAATAACGATAAAAACTGAGATTACAATTAAATCTGAGTCAAATGTTGCCAGAGCCCAGGCAGCAGAACATGCTTCAGATAGTGGACCAGGATAAGCACCGGTTTAGTTTCCAGAACCTTGTGAGGAGGCCTCAGTTCCTGCCGGGTTCTCATCCTCCACCCTGGCTCTGCTTGGACGTCAATCAGGTCTCAGTCCAGTAGAACCCAGTGTCCAACCAGAGGCCCTCCTCCTCCTCCAACTCCACCCAAACATGAAGTTGAACATCTTCAGAAGTTGTACCGACGTAGGTGTTCTGATGGATCCTCACGAACAATTAAATCCCCGGCATCTCCTTGGGGAACGTGCCAGAACCATTCCAGGTTCAACTGGGTTCATCTGGTTCCTCCTGGTTCCTCTTGGTTCTTCCAGGTTCTTCTGGGTTCCTCCGGGACTCCGGGATACCAAAAAAAACAGAAATGGATGGATCATCGCCATGGTAACGTCATACAACCCCCCCCACACGTACCCTTGTACCCTGATTGGCTGATCCGTGACAGCGTACTGCCAGACAGCCGTCGGTCTCCATGGCGACCTCGCACATATTGAACATTTCCCTCCTTTGTAATTTTTTTCATTTGTGTGTGTGTGTGTGTCATATAATCTTTGATGTTCCGCCTCAGAGAACGCAGGAGGAGGCTCCGCCCCCCCGCTGCCGCCGCTGACCCAGAATCTCACTCACCAGCATTAAAAAGGCATGAATGCGAAAAAGATCGACGATCAATAATCAATGGATTCTTCGTTTAATAAGTAATGGCTCCCTCAGAAAAAAAAAGAAAAGAAAAACTGCCGGCCCGTTCACTTCCTGCGAGGCTGTATCGTATTGGCGGCAGTGTGACTCCTAACGTGTCCTGACCTTTGACCCGGAGCTATTATTTATAATAACTATTATCCAAGATTGTAAAGAATGAAAACCTGAATCTAATAATAGATTTAATAATACATTCACACACACACACACCGATCGTCCCATGATAAAACCGGAAGCTACGAATGAATGGCCAAACTCAGCGCCCGACACTTGATTGGTGCAAAATAAATATATAACGCTTGATGGACAATAGATGGTAAAAACTCATGCTATCACAGTGTTATAACCCTGTTATTACACAATAATTGTTATTACACAATTATACAATTGTACAATTATACATGTGTAGTTATGGCTCGAAATTTTTTCTCTTCTTTCACTGTAAGGAAACAGAGAATTTTAAAAATAAGTTAACATCATCCTGCGGTCAGGTATCACATTGTTCTTTACCCCCGCTCACAGGAAGTGCCGTTTCCTTTAATATTTTATTCATGTATTAACGTTCTTGAATCCACAAACACTCCTAATAATTTGACGATCCTCTACTCCTCACCCGCCGCCAGTTAGCCGCTAATGGCTGCCGACAAAACCGAGCATCCACTCAGATTTTCTCAGGCACTGAACGCTACGTTTGAAGCCTGTTACGCTAACGCTAATTCTGCCGGATATCGGGAATGTGAGGAGGGGTTGTGTGGGGGGTCACTCTTCTCACCGCCGTCATTATCCGCAGCTAACGGCAACCGCGGGGAGACGTCTTTCTGGAGGATTCCTGTGGGATCAACAGGGGTGGGGGGGTTGGAAGGGGGAGTCGGCCTTGACAGCTCATTTTCAACCCCGGAGGCAAACGGCGGGAAAGAGATGATGAAATATGGCGCTCGTTATTGACTGTACCTTGAAACCTCCTCTTCATCTTTTAGCTTTAGCCTATTAGCTTTGAATTGAGGTGGTGGTGGTGGTGGTGGGGGTGGGGGTGGGGGTGGGGTGGGGGTGGGGGGGCACCAGTCAGTGGGAGAATAACCGGGAACATTTTTTGTGGATACAACTTCGAAATTTGCAACTGCAACGAGCTAAGCTAATGCTAATTCTGATTTCACATTGAAACCCTCACGGATGCTATGTTGGCGTGGATGACGAAAAAGCGAATACCAGCAAGAAGGCAAGATTTGAATCATACTTATGATGATTCCAGACAGAGATAAGTTAACCTTTACCATACTTCCATTTACTGTGCTAAGCTAACTAGCAGGATGAAGGTCCCCTCCGCTCTTGTAGTATTACATTACATTACATTACATTACAGTCATTTGGCAGACACTTTTATCCAAAGTGACTTACAGCAGCACGGTGTCACAAAGAGGACGTTATCATGCACCATACTTTGCATTTGACAACCAGTGACGGCAGCAGGCTAACACTTACCATAGACTGCTATTCATTGTGCTAAGCTAACTAGCCCGCCCCAAAATGTGCACTGAGAGCAGATGACTTGCATTTGTGCTGAACAGCGGTAAACAGCAACAGGAGTGAGCAGGTAGCAACAGATGCTAACATACAGCTTTTAGCCCCCTTGCTAACACACAGGGTCAGTGGTCGCCAGTCTGCGAGCGAAATCCACCTGGTCCTCAGTCGTGCTGAAATATTAAAGCCCAACTCGCTCGTGTTCAGACAACTGGACGGGCGCCAGCTTCGCGTCTCATAAATGATACACCGCCGGGAACTGTCACAATAATAAGCGGCGGCGGCGGCGTGACTCGCTCGTTATTCTCTAACGCCAGCTGCACTTAAGGAGGACGGGGGGAGGGGAAGACATGCATTAGTCAAGAAACCTCTCGCGGACGATTCTTCCACTCCACTCGGCTCGCTCGACTCTGCCTCGTGGAGCCAGGTGTGAGGGGGTGGCGGTGGCGGCGGCAGCAGCGGCGGCGGCGAGGAGCGCTGCAGTTGTTTAGCCCTGCGTGGCGGAGTGTAATCCGCCTATATCTAATTATGACATGCGGATCTGGCAGCAAGCCAGATAAGATAGACGCGGGCTGGTGTGTGACACACACACACACACACACACATGCATGCTGGTGCGTGTGTGGGATGCGCAGCGGCGTCTGGATTATTTAATCTGCAGGATTTATCAGCTTGTTGACACCGGCGGCGTTAATTTATTAATCTGGGCCTCGATCTGTTTACCTTGGGACAGGGGTGTGTAAATCTGATCACCGAGTACACACACACACACATGCACACACTCTTTCCATTAAAACAATGAAAAGAGAAGCAAGAGAGACACATGAAAAGCAATAACCACATGCATACACCAACATCGCACACACATTACACACGCAAACACACACATGCACAGATTTTGAAGCTATTTTCAGCTCAGGGCTTGTGATTGATCTGTTATATACATTTTGGGAATCAGTTCTAAGAGACTCCCAGGCAGTAGCCAATGATAGTCAAGGCGAGGGGTTTAACCTGGACGGGCCAGCTGTCAATCATTCACCCCATCATTCACACCTTAAAGTAACCTGCTGACTTTGTTTGGACTGTGAGTGGAACCCAGGCAAGAGAACATGGAGAAAATCAGGACAGGAGAGGGTTTGGAAGACAAACACAGGGGAGCATATCGAGAACATGTAGAGAACCCACTAAGTGAACCTGGAGAGGAGAACATGGAGATAACACAGAGGGAACCCAGTCAGGAGAACCAATGGACAGAACCAAGTTGGGGTTTTAAGTGGAGAACCAAGGGAAGAGAACATGAAGACAACCCTCCCCCAACAGCAACGCCTTCTTCCATTGGCCTCATCATTCTCCCATGCGTCACGTCTCCACTAGCATGCGCCGTCACGCTAGCCGATAGCGGCGGCTAACATCTGAAAGCTTCTGCAGCTCCTGTACAACCATCTGCTCCCCAATCGATGAGGAGCCCGAGCGACCGGCTGCTATCTGATCCACATCAGAAGCTCAATTAGCAGATAAGAGATGAAGGCAGCCAGAGGCCAAAATAACAACAGCATCGAAATAACAATGAAGTCCTTGCTGCACCCGTGGCCGGTCGCCGAGAGGGACCTTCAAAATGGGCTACGAAGCTACAGACCCACCTCGTCTCCATGCTATGCTAACCTGTACAAGTTCTTGTCGAGACGAGCTAAAGGCCAGAGAAGAACTGGACATGGCACCTGCGGCGTCTGCCCTGACAGAGGAGTCGTCCTTGGAGGATTTGGCAACTAGCGTGTCCTGCGACGGTTTGCGCAGCTTACTTAGCCTAGACACGCTGATAATGATGCCCGGTGAGTTCATCGATGGGTCGGCTGGCCAGCTCAATTAGCCTTGACCTGCTAACCATGATACCCAGGAAGTTCATTGACAGGTCAGCTCTGTTAGCCTTGACAAGCTAATAATGATACCCCGGAAGTTTGTGAGCGGGTGAAGGAAGTCCTGCAGCCAGTATCCGGACGTTCTCCCCTGGATTAGCTCCCGCTAATACTGGAAAGACTGAGGCACGGACTGAAGTTCGTCGGCAACATCGACTAGCATGCGACTCTACCATGTTCTGCCTCTTCTCCTTGGAACGTACCATTATTCAATTCCCCCCGCACCCCAAACTGCCAGAGCAAAGGCACCTTCTCAGCTCCCACCTGGAACCACTTGTACATGGACTCCTCCCGAGGTGGTGCTCCCCGTTAGCATGAAGGTCCCACTGTGATGTTCCCAGATGAAGGGCCAAAGGGCCCGGAAGAACAACAACAGGTCATGTGATCGAATGAGCAAACTGATTGGATGGGAAATGAAAGATGTGGCGAGGAGGAGATGGACCAGCCAACAGGAAGTGGGAAAAAGCAACAGGAAGTGGCAGGGTATCACAGTAAAAAAAGGAAGTCAATGTGTCACATCTTTCAACAGGTCACATGATCAAATCGTGTTAGATGATTGGACGGGAGATGAGCGACGGACCCGCCAATGGGAGCGAGTAAACACAGCAGGGAGTGAAGCACAAAAGTTACAGGGTTTTCACAATAAAACAGGAAGTCCAAAAGGGAGGCAGCGGAAAGGACTTCAAACATCCAGGTTCTTCATCCACTTCCTCTTCTCCTTCTTCATCTTCTGCTCCGTGGAGCAGGTGCTCCGGTTAAACGACAAGGTCAGGTCTTCATCCACCTTCATTTCGGCGACAGCGGCGGTGGGGAATTAGCATTAACCCACGCTAAGAGTCGTCTGGGGGCGGGAAGAAAGACGACGGGCCAATCTTCAAAGAAGGGACGGTTCTTTGAAGGTGTCGCTAGGAACTTCAAAGGGGAACATACGTGCCTCCCAGTGAGCGCGCTCAGATGGTGTTGGGGGGGTGGGGGGGACTCTGTCCAGGGAGGAGACCAGACGTTCCCCGTCAGAAGATCCAGGTCCATCACGTGATCCGTCCCCCACTGAGGGGCTTTTATTTTGCAGGTTCCAACCGAAGATGAAGGTCCAGGTGAAGACGAGGGTGACGAGGAGACGAAGATGAGGGTGGAGATGAAAACGAAAGAGAAGATCAAGGCAAGGAAGAGGATGAGGGTTGAGACAAAGATGAGGGTTAAGAAAAGAGAATTCAAGATAGGAACAAGGAGACTCCACAACCCAGGCAGGAGAACATGGAGAACCCTGGTGGGAACATGGAGAATATAGACCCATGGAGAAGTTTACACTTCTTGTGTTTCATTTCATCCCCTGAACCTCCACACCATCTCCTCAGAGATCAAAATTATAACCTCCCGAAAAACTACAAGTGAGTCAGTCATGTGATACAAAGGACGTATGGTTCTGTTGTGCAGGCTGTGGTTCCTCAGAACAAGAGCGCCCGAAGCCTCTTCCGCCAACAGCGGGTTTAGAACCTCAGCTTATCCAAATTTCTTCCCGAAGTCAGCTGATGACTTCTGTCTATCTGGGCCGACTGACGGACGCCATTTTTGTAGTCCTTTAGTTTAGAAGCTAATTCAATAAGCATATTCACCCTCATTCTTCCCAAATCCAGCAGCATCCGTCTACTCAGAGCACAGCTCCTCTTCCGTCCATGTCCAAACCATCCCAGCGGGACTTTTATCTCCAGAACATCTCACATGTGCCGGAGGACTCCTTCCAGAGTCTCTCCAACTTCCTCACACATCTTCATCTCTGCTGCCTCCAGCTCTACCATCTGTCTTCTCAAACCAGACACCGTCACATCTCCTCCAACTTCCCTCTCACACTGTTTCATCAGCTTTGTCACGTCCCACCTCCTCTCCACTCTCTCCACCGCTCTGGACAGAAAGAAGCTGGTGACCATCGGTTCTTCAACTCCTCCACCTTCTTCATCTCCACTCCCTGGAACCTCACTGAGGGTTCCAGGAGCACATATACACCTCCTCCCTTCTCTCTCTCTCTTTCTCTCTCCGTCACACACACACACACACACACACACACACACACACACACACACACACACACACACAACCACACACAAACACACACGCTTTAGATATGCGACGATGGAGAGTTGATGTGTTTTTTTGGGAAAGAATGGCACTTGATCACACACACACACACACACACACACACACACACACACAACCACACACACACAACCACACACACACACACACACTTTAGATATGTGACGATGGAGAGTTGATGTGTTTTTGTGGGAAAGAATGGCACTTGATCACACACACACACACACACCCACACACACACACCCACACACACACACACACACACACACACACAGACACACACACGTGTGCTGTCAATCCATCGGCCCTCGATCCGTCCCTCCGCCAACCACGTGACACCACAGACCTTGTCGTCCTCCGTCTCCACTGGGAAGGAAATAGAGGTGTGTGTGTGTGTGTGTGTGTGTGTGTGTGTGTGTGTGTGTACCTATTCCTTCACATACAATCATCCATGATAGCAGCTGCACTCATTCCCGCTCACCATCGTTATTGATCTAATGACAGCGTGCATGTGTGTGTGTGTGTGTGTGTGTTTGTGTGTGTGTCCTGCGGCCCACGCCGTCCTGACCAATCATCGCAAACAGATGTCTCCCAAAAAGTGTCTGTGCCGCAGCATCAACGGTGTTCTGGCGGGAAAAAAACAGCCGTGTTTTTATTTATTGGATTTATCCGAAAGGTAGATTTAACGACCCAGCCGAGCTTTTCTTATTAAAGAAATAAACTAATTAACACACACACACACACACACACACACACACACACACCTCTGAAATCTGACTCTTCAAAGATGAGACATTAACAAGCTTAAGTCCTCCCCATCCTCGGCCGCACCCCTATTCTACAAAAAAAAAAAAAAAAAAAAAAAAAAAAATCTGCAGGATGTGTAATAACACGATAATAGCTGTGTAATAAGCCACTGGGAGGAAGTCAGATTAAATCAAACCACAGGTAATTTAAAGAATTCACTTTTGGAGTGATGCTATTTCCCCTCCTGATTGATTTAACCATCCCATAAATTTAATTATCCAATACGGGGGGGAGATTCAGCTTCAATTTTAAATGCCCTCGGAGGGGACTGGGGGGGGGGGGAGGGCGTCACGACGCGACACATCAAAAGTCTGATGTTGGCGTGACGACGCGTTACATCATCGGTCCCCTGCTTCGGTTGCCGTAGTAACCAAGTCAGGAGGAGTGGGGGGGGTTAAGTTCCCCTCGCTCATCGTGTTCGTTATGAACTAACTGGCTCTGATTGTCCAATCAAGGTTGGATGATTGAAACACTGGGTGGGGGGGGGGGGGGGGGGGGAGTGATTAATGGATAAATAGAAAAGGGAAATAAAAATCGGGTTAAAGTGCGGACGGAATCGGGAAGAGCTTATTATCATCATGGTGACAAGTCGTTGGCGGGGAACATCCGTTTATTCGGAAAATTGAACTTTTCAGTACCTCCTTTGGCTGAAAATTCAAACAATGTAATGACTCCAGAGGCCTAACTGCCGACTACTAGTTATATGCTAAGATGACTAGCATCAGGCCAATCGCTTGCTCTGCTATGTAGCCATAAACTCTAACATGTACCATGAAGATGACAGCTTCATAGCTGCTCACCACTGTTAGCATAGGCTGCTATTCACAATGCTAAGCTAACTAGCAAGAAGTTGATGTCTAGCCACCCCTCAACCAAGCATGCAGAGTACAGAGAGTTGACCCAGAGACACCGCTGCAGGTACATCCACCAAAACACAATTAGATGTTCCACAAAGGGACCAGACTGGAAGAACCCGAAGATGTCTAAGCAGCTTTTCACACTTGGTGCTTCCGTCCACGCCGCTCCTGCTAATTAGCTTCTCTTGCAGGGATTTACATTGCCAGCCATTTGACAATCCAAATGCTTCATGTTTTCCCAAGGGAACCCTGGGTACTACAATGTTCTACCACAGAACGGGGGAAATGGGGGCTGACCCATTAGCGGTTCTGCATGGGGGGGAGGGCTGGTGATGACTTGCTCTGCTAGCAGATCACTATCCAATAAATGAATGAATGAATGCAGAGTGGTATAGCAGCGGAACAGTAGTGTTGTAAAGTATCACGGTGGTGATGTCAGCAAGAAAACTACAAACAGTCAACGGGATGTCAAGGGTAATTAGCTCCATCACTATGCATGAGAGGCGAGAACCTGATATCGACTTGCCCCCCCCCAACAACTCCCTTGTGACCATCAATCAACCCCGCCCCCACACTGCTCAAAGTGACCCTGGCTGCAGTAGCCCTCCCGACGCCACCGGTCAGCTGTCCGCCGGCCCTGCAGGGGGCAGCAAGGGTTCATCTGTAAGGAATCCTGAGCGAGCTTGAGGTACTCCCAAGTACCCCCCAGTACTCCCAAGAACTCTCAAGTACTCCTAAGAACTCCCCAGTACTTCAAAGTATTCCCAAATACTCCCCAGTACTTTCAAGTACTCCTAAGTACTCCCAAGTACTCCCAAGTAGTTCAAAGCACTTTAAGCCTGTGATGGAAGCTGCCTTGGAGGCTTCAAAGTACCTCAAAGTTCTGAAGGCCAAAGAGCCTGCCTGGACAGCCATGTTTGGTGAGTTTAGGAGGCTAGTGATTCATTCATTCATTATCGACCGCTTAGCATGAGCTCAGGGTCACAGGGGGGGCTATCCCCTCAGTGTGACTGGGCAGGAGGTGGGGCTCACCCTGAACCGGTTACCTACAGGAGGCATACAACCATTTACCCTCTCACCTATACCTCATATAGAGACATAAACTATTTACTTTCTCATTCACACATGCTAACTGTTGCTAACTGCTAATTTCTTTTTATTGAATCATGGTTCTGGACAGGGTCTTGATTGGTCTGGATGGGTTCTGGATGGAAACCAGAGGGGGTCTGGAGTGAGTCTGGAGCAGGTCGGGGGGGGGGTCTAGTGGGGGTTGCATACAGGGTGGGTGCTGGATAGGTTTTGGAGGACGTCTGCATGGGTGCTGGATGTGTTCTAGATGGGCTGTGGAGGAGGTCTGGAGGGGTTCTTCATGAAGGTCAGGATGAGTACTGGAGTTGGTCTTTTGGAGTTTTGGAGGGCGTCTGGATGGATAGTGGGGTTGGTCTGGAGATGGTCTGGCATGGGTGTGGAGGGTCTCTTGATGGGTCCTGGAGTTGGTTATGAGGATATCTGGAATGGGTCTGGAGGATGTCCAGCACCCCCTCAGATGTGTCTCCTAATGCCTGCACTGGACGGACGCCTTAATGGACAACAACATTCCACCTCTAAGTGCTCCGACATCCCGCTGCCATAAATAAACGCCGGCAAGGCCCCCCCCACCCCCCTCACCCGCCTCGCCCCCCTGCCGAGCCAGGAAGTGCCTCCTAATGGCACTAATGCCTTTATTGGATTACGCTGCCATCTCCGATGTCTCTGCGTCGCCGCGGCAATATTCTGTCGGATTTGATGGAACGGAGACGATCCGGCCGGGATTGATGTCGCCGGAGCCCAAGATGGCCGCAATTAAGAGCATTTCGGGCTCTAGATTGGACACGTCTAAGGTTACTGGCACGCACATACATGCACCGAAGCTTTTATTCACTTTGGACTTTTTACATGATTTTTCCCGCCGCTCTTAAACTCATTGACAATTTGCATTTAAATTTGAATCTGTATATTTATATAGATTTTTTTTGCAATGTATTTTATAAATACATATTTCATATGATACTATTAATTTATAATTGATATTAATATACAATATAGATATATGTATATTTTTACACCGATATTTATATACAAAATTTAAATAATTTGATTTTTAAATTTGCAGTCATTGGTGAGGCCTGGTTTCCATGGCGACCGTTTGTGGCTCCATCAGGTGTGATCCATGATCCACCTCCCAAATTATACCTGATCTTAATTTAGATGCAAAACAATCAGGGAGAAAGAAGCAGGGAATCAAAGTGTGTGTGTGTGTCTGCGTGTGTGTATGCAGGCATGTGGGTTGATCAGCCGCCGCTAATTGGATACGTGCGTGTGTGTGTGTATCTGTGTGTGCGTGCGTGTTTGTGTGTGTGTGTGTGTGTGTGTGTGTGTGTGTGTGTGTAGGTCATCCGGGATCGGCAAATAGGGGTTGTTATGTTGTTGGTGAGTGTGTGTATGTGTGATGTGTGTGAGTATGTCTCTGCTAAGGTGAGTTTATGCGCGAATGTGCAAGTATGTGTGTCAGAATATGTTTTTAAAGTTTATGTGTGTGTTATTTGTGTTTGTGTGTGTGTGAGTACAAATGTGTAGTGTGTATGTTTGTGTGTGTGTCTGTGTGTGTTTGTGTGTGTGTGTGAATCTGTGATTGTTCATTTGTTTGAAATGTGTGAATGTGTGCAATGTGTGAGTGTGTGTGTAGGAAGTGTCTGATGGTGTGTGGTGTGTGATTGTGTGTGAATATCTGTATTTTTTGTGTGTGTCAGTATGTGTTGTGTGTACATTTGTGCAGTTTGTGTATGTATGAGATTATGTTTGTGTGTTGTGTGTATATTTGTGTAGTGTCTTTGAGGTAATATGTACATGTTTGCAGAAGGCCTGTGTGTATGTGTGTGTGTGCAGTTTTTGAAAGGTTGTGTGTATGTGTGCGCAGAAGGTCTGTGTGTGTGTGTCTGTGTGTGGTATGTCTGTTTTTTTTGTGTCGTGTTTGTGAGTGTATGCGTGGTTGTGTGTGTATGTGTGTGTGTGTGTGTGTGTGTGTGTGTGTGTGTGTGTGTGTGTGTGTGTGTGTGTGTACTGATCGGATCAATAACTGAGCCGGTTGGCCGTCATGGCCGGGCTTTGATTGACAGCTCCCGGAGGCCCCGCCCCCTGACGGTGCAACAGGATCTTCAAGCTACTTAAGAATATGTTTCTCCATTAGAGAACCCCAAGGAACCCTGAGACGGGGAACACATGAACACACACGCTGCACGTGCACGTGAGACGGCCATTAACAGCCCCCAAACACAAGCGCACACACACACGCACACACACACACACACACACACACACACACACACACATACACTATACCCCCACTGCGTTTATTAGCAAGCGCAACCGGACACACCCTGCCGCGGAAGCAGTTTCAGTTGCTAAGACTGATGGACAAGACTGAGCACGTGCAGAGGCGTGCACACACACACACACACATGTGCACACACACATCCCTAATGGTCTTGAAATGGGTCCACTGTGTGTCTCACACACCCAGAGGAGTGTGTTGGCGTGTGTTAATGACGGTGTTGATGGGTCTGCTTTCACTTTTTATTTATTTATCTATCCATTAATTTAATCAATGATCTCCTTGTATATGTATCTAGCTACATATATATATATTTAATTCTTTATTTATCTATTTCTTTCTTTTGTACATTATGTAATCATGTATTTATTTCCCAATCTATCCGTTTATATCTTTATTTATTGATCCATTAATTTAATTCAATTTAATGGATTAATTTTTTTTTCCTTTCACAGAACTCGGTTCTTAGATCAATCGATTAATTTATTGATTGTCTGTTTCCGGTAAATTTCCTGACCCTTAACCTGCAAGTTCACATTGAGTTTATCGCTGTTTGAGAGTTGAGGTAGTTTGTCAGTTGCCGCGACGACCCCCCTCCCTCCACCAACACACAAATACACAGGACTAATGGTCCGGTAATGGACCCGCTGAGTGTGTGTCTCACACCCAGAGGAGTGTGTTTGCAGCGTTAATGACGGCCTCGATGCCCCCCGCCCCCCTTTGCCCCCCATCCATAAACAAATTAGCTGGCGGGATCTGATATCACCCTGCACTTCCTGTCTGTCGGAACGGAGCCTCTGATTGGCTGATCCTGCCCCCCCCATGCCTCCGCTCAGATTTGGCCGCTAACAGTTAGCGAGCTTGGGGACGTGGGGTCAGAGGTCACTGGGTGGGAGGGGGACAGCCGATCACCTCTGATTGGTTCTTCCAGCAGGAAGTACCTAGACGTGTCCTGGTTCCCGAGCCTCCTTTTGTATGTTTGGTGTGTGTGTATGTGAGTGTGTGTGTGTGTGTGTGTGTGCGTGTGTGTGTGTGTGTGTAGGTCATCTGGGATTGGCAAAGGGTTGTAGTGTCTTTGGTGAGTGTGTATGTGTCTGTGTGAGTGTGTGGCTGTATGTGTGTGTATGTGTACAAGTGTGTGAGTATATGTGTGCTAGGATGAGTGTGTATGTATGTTTTTGAAGTGTATGTGTGTGTTGGTTTGTGTTTGGGTGTATAAATATGTAGTGTGTGACTGTGCATGCGTTTAAAATTTGTAAATATGTGCAAAATGTGTGTGTGTGAATATCTGTTTATGTGGGTCTGTGTTTATGCCTGATTTTGTGAGTGTGTATTCTGTTCCAGTATAACAGAGGAGGGGGCCTCACACACAACCTTTCACCAACATATGACACCGCACTGGGATCTGGACCTTCCAAACCCTCCAAACAACCAGGAAAAGATCCACCACCAGTGGACCCTTTGAATGCGACCCAGTGACCCCATGACCTTCCACCTGAGCCTCAGTCCGTGAGATCCAAGTCTCCTTTGTCTGGCTCCACTTTTTCACCCTCCAATCCAGGCAATCCCCAAAAGTTGCCCCTTTGTCCCTAACAAACGACATAACAACCCCCTTAGATCTAGTTTCTGCAGATCATCTCGTCCATTTACACAACAAGCCACCACAACCCAGACCAGCCCACAACCCTGGAAACTCCCCACAGGTCATTAGAAGTGAAGAAGCCTCTGGGTTGAGGGCTGAAACGTCTTCAAGTGAAGAAATACAAGTCCTGTGCCTTGACAAGAAGATGTGGACAAGAATGCACCATGACCTGGGTGACCAAGAACCCTGACAGACACTTTACAAAGATGTACATCCATTCACAATCCTATAAAAGCATACAACCATTCAGGCTGTTGTTGGATCCCATTCTACCTCGACACTATGTGTGAGCGGAACAGTGTGTTTGTTGATGAACCAAGAGAAAAAGAAATTTAGGCTTCAATCAGTATTTAATTCAGCAGTCCAAATAAAGTATACAGAGCTCTTGGTTTGATCTTCTATTGACTGACAAGCAACAAAGTGTGTCAGTTCCTCAAGTTTGACCAGCAATGTTTCCCTGACCCAGTGTTTTCAGAATACAAAGAATGAAACATGCAGTTGTAGGTGTTTTCTTCTCATTGGTCTATCAATTGTCATGGTCTTCACCCGGTATGTCTTTATCTGATTCCTGATGTCTTTTCAGCTGCAACTTATCCGTTATGTTCACAGCACCTCCTTTATCTAAAGAACCATCAGTTACTACTTGTTTGTTTTTGCGTGTCATCTATGGAGTTGTTTTTCATTTCTCTACAATCATGTTCTTTACTTGAGGTCCTCTATCGCGGTCAAGTATGACAGTTCCTGACGTGCGATGCACGCTCTTTTATTTGTACTTCTCCATCCTCGACTGCCCGTGCACATAATGTTGTTTTGGTTGAGGACACATTGTTCTGCTTACGCCTTCCTACTCTTCATGACATCTTAATGAACTCAATAAGATTTTAGTGATTTAGCTTACTGAATATTATTGTAATCATGTTAATGACTTATAGCGTGTTGATAATGATTGAGCATGAATGTGCACTGTGGAGGTTCTCAGTCATCCAGAGCTGAAGGGCTGAAAGATGTTCGAGGGAAGAAATTCAAATCCGGTTGCAACGGCAGGAAGAGTAGTGCGCAGGGGGTTTGAGCGGTCGTGCCGAAGTGTTGTTAAGCAAAATGCTGAAGCCTTCGCTGCTTCCCGCTCACGGTTGCTCCTCTGCTTCTCATCCTCTTCCTCCACCCTTCCCCTTCCCCCTCTTCCTCTCCTCCTCCTCTTCTTCCTCCTCCTCCTCCTCCTCATCCTCTTCCCCCCCACATACGAGTCTTGAGGGAGGATCTGGCCATTTCAGGATGGGCGTTATTTAATTTAGCGCCGGTCGATGGAGGTTCTCCGATGGCGGCTCCCCCTCTCCTCCTCCTCCTCCTCCTCCTCCTTCCCCGCTCTGTCCGTCACTGTCCGTCCACCATTAGGCCGGGGAATGGAGGCCCCAAATTACCCGCCGAGGTTTGACTCTGATGGTGAAGACGTTGCAGCTTCTCCGGTTTCACCTCCGCCCCGACGGGTAAAAGAGATCCTCTTTTCTTTTTATTTCTTATTTTGAAAGCGCCTGGGCGCCGCAGGGCCGAGGCTGCGGAGAAGAATTGAAGGATAAAATCAGGGGAAATTAAAAATCATTAAGTTAAGGGGAAATAAGATCAAAGGGGTCGGTTATGTAAGGGAAATATAACATCAAAGCTGTTTAAACATGAAAGACAAAGCTAAAATTGCCTTTGATTTATCTATCTGATTTTTTTCTGGCGTGAATTAATTCATTTTACCGTGACAAACAAATGAAATAAAAAATCAGATTTTTTTGTATACCGGTAATTGTATTTATTTATTAATTTATTTATGAAATTCTATTTATCTTTTTATCCTTAAACGGCCAATTCCTCTCTAAAACGTTAATGTCCCCATTTCCCGTCAAATTTTTCTGTTCCCTATAACGTCATGGGAAATTGGTTACAATTTCCGAATCCATATATAATTAATTTTCGAGTCATTTTGTGCGATGTCTTGAATCATTTCTCATTAACTTGCCGCCTCACTCTTCATGTATTTCCCTTTTTCTTATCGTCTGATTACTTCCCCTATCTGCCAGGGCTAACAGCGCTGCAAAAAAACACAAATACCCCTTTATATGTGCAATAACAATGTTATACCGCACTTCAAACGTTAATCGGGCGTTAATACACATGTACCACCTATTACAGTGATAACTGGAATAAAACTAAAATTATGATATAAATATTCATGTTGTTGTTTTGATTTATAGGGATGAGATAACCTGATCCCCACCCTGAGAGCATCTTATCTTCCCACCGGGCGGAAATGGATGGGGGTTCTGCCGGGAGACCAGACCATGGAGGTGGAACGGCTGAGAACCATCCTGTTGGGAAATCAGACAGACAGGTATAATAATAATCATCATCATTATCATTATTATGATAGCAGCGTTGCAGTCGTAGAGTCATCATTGTCATTCACACCACCACTATTATTATGATAGTTATTAGTACAAATTCTATCATAATTATTATGGATAGCAACAACAACAACAACAACAATAATGATGACACGACCAATAATTAAAATGATTGTGATGATGTTAATGATACTACCCCTACGTCTACTAGTACTACTCACACTACTACTGATACCATACCTAATGACAATAACAACAATAACAATAATAATAATAATGAAAATAATGATGATGATGATAATACCAAGACTGGTACTACAACTACTACTACTACTACCTATAATACTGCTATTATCATATTGTTATTATGATAATAATGATGATAATCATTCAGATAACAATTAATAGTTATTTTCGTGTTAGTCAGAGTAGTAGTAATGGTAGAAGTTGTAGAAGTAGTACTACCTTGCGTTTAACTATCAATACTACTACTATCACTATTATTATTATTATTATTGTTATTATTATTATTATTATTATTATTATTATCATTAATATAGTAGTTAATAATAACAATTCATTGTAACTAATGGTTGTGTTTGTAGTGGTAGTGGTAGTAGTAGTAGTAGAAGTAGTAATAATTGTAGTTGCAGTCATAGTGCCAGTAGCTAAATTAGCAGTAGTTGTAGTATCAGCATTAGTAGTAGTAGTAAAAACAGTAGCAATAATAGTTGTATCAGCATTAGTCGTAGTGGCAGTAGTAGTAGAAACAGTTGCAGTAGCTGTAGCAGTAGCAGCAGCAGTATGACTAGTATTAGTAGCAGCAGTGGTAGTTGTAGTAGCAGTAGTAGTAGTAGTAGTAGTAGTAGTAGTAGTGTTACCTTGGTGAAGTAAATTGTAACTGTCACGCGTCCACCTGTTCAGACTACTTTGACTTTGTGAGGGTGGGGTCACTGGGTCACTGGGTCACTGGGTCACTGGGTCACTGGGTCACTGGTTCATGGGGTCACTGGGTCGCATTCGAAGGGTCTAAATCTTCATGCACCCCCCGAGGAGAGTCGAGACCCCGGCACGCATCCCTGAGGAACGCCGCTCAATACCTGGCGATGGGGAGAGACGTGACTAATGGAGTTGGGGTTTCTGGGGAAGCAGATGGATGCTGAAATCCAAGGCGAGGATGAGGTTGGTCCAAGAAGTGGCGGTGGTCGGGGGGGGGGTTCTCTGAGGCCGAATAGCAATCCAATATCCACTAAAAGGACAACAGGTTGACCCTGAGGGTGGAGGTTTGATTTTTTGCACCATCAGCAGGGGGGAGTTTATGCCCCCACCCCCTGGTTTAAGCCCCAGGGGTTTCACGTTCTCCACGGCGTCCTCCTGAGCTCTGCATGAAACGCCTTCCCACTCATCTACCCCTCGACCTCAGACCAATCGTGTCGATCCGGCGAAGGCGGTGATCGAATCGAACGCCCACGAATGCTTTGAATCCACCAGTCTGGCACCTGGTGGACGTGTGTTTCGATCACCTTCGGATCTCTCCGGACGGCACTCTCCCCCAAAAAGACGATTGCAAAGGTTATGTCCTCACCACAGAACTCGGGGATGATGGGATTGTGATGCTGCGCTGCCATGACAACAAGACCCACCCTCCTCCCCTTCCCAGCCCACCGCCGCCGCACCATCCGAAATAATCCTAGGGTCAGCCAGTATGTGAAATTAACCAGCCCTCCATCTTGGATAAGTAACACTTATCCCCATGTAGCCCCTCGCTGTCAGTGTACTTGTGTGTGTGTGTGTGTGTGTGTGTGTGTGTGTGTGTGTGTGTGTGTGTGTGTGTGTTTGTGTGTGTGTGTGTGATATCGAACACTTAATAAAAAGAGACGCCCTGGGTCTGAAATGTCACTGCACCTCCGTCGACCTTTCCCTCCATCTCCACCTCTGCGGAAAATCAGGCTCGGTGGTGCAGATGGATGGAAGGTGAGGGGGGTGGAGTCACAGGGGGTGAGGGGGTGGGGTTTAAAATTTCAAGTCACTGTCAATCAAGGGGAGAAATGTTGGAGTTGGCCGCGATCAGCACATTCTGCCCACCGGTTCGTCATTGGTTCTGCAGGAAACTAGAACCTCCATCTTGCTCCATATGAACATTTAAACATTTAAAGCACGGAGCTCTGAGAACATTTGACCATCAGAACAGCAACTCCGTAGAACCTTATAACACAGAACCATGGTGAGAATATTGAGCCCTGAGAACTGTGAAACCTGAAACCACTGAACCTTGGTAACCCTGGGAACATGGAACTGTCAGAGCAAAGAACCCTGAGAACATGGAACCTTGAGAACTCTGAACCCCGAGAATGTTGAAAATTTAGAACACCCATTCCTGGGAACATTAAACCTCGAGAGCACAGAATGTTGAACCTCTGAAACGCAGATCCTAAGAACATTGAGCGATGAGAACACTGAACCTTGAGAACACTAATCGCAGAGAGGAGCTTGTGGTGGAACGTCCAGAGCATTCAACATCAAGAACACTTCACCCAGACAACGAAAACCAATCAAGAGAATGTCTTGGGGTACTGGACTTGTATGCCCGGTTCATGTTACTTGGTTCCTGTTCTTTCTTGCTCTTCGTGTCATTTCCTGTTTTATTTTGAAAGTCCACTTCCTGTCTCCTGTGTCTCATTAACCAATAGAGTCCTTGACGTTCTACTGATGGAACAAAAAGCGGAAGCCACAGCCTGGGTTCTCCAGGTGGGTTCCACACTCCTGGTTGAAACACAGAAATGAAGGAGTTCTGAATCTGAGAAAGGTTCTTGTTCTCCAACAGGATGGAAGGTGTCCTCAAGACACCTCAGAAGATGAGAATGTCCGGCAGAGAGGGTAAATCTGGAAGGTTGTCCTTCGGTTCCCCTTACCCTAGTTCCTCAGGGTCAGGAACCAAATATGGTTCCAGCCAGAGGGTGGAACAGGTTTCTGAATGTTCTTTTGGATTGACTTTGGTACTAAGATGTTCTCAGCAGTTGTTGATGTTCTAGATTAAAGTCCTGAGGGTGAACCCCAGAGAGCCACTTAACTCCAGACAGTTTTCATGATGATGGGGTCATCAGATCTTCCTTTTCAGCTAGTGGAGCAGGACGTCCCTCCGATTGGAAGGTTGGTGGTTCGATTCCTGGCTCCTCTTGTTTGAAGGGCTTCAGGTCACCTGGTCAGAGGTCTCCAAGTAACCAGAGGTCTTCAAGTAACCTGTTTGGAGGTTGTTGGGGCTACAGGTCACCTGGTTGGAGGTCTTTGGGTCACTTTGTTGGAGGTCTTTAAGTAACGGGGTTGAATTTTGTGGGTCTCCAGGTCATCTGTCCGGAGGTCTTCGGGTCACCTGGCTGGAGGTCCTTTGATAACCTTGTTGAAGGCCATGGGTCTTTAGGTCACCTGGTTGGTAACTTTTACTTTCAAACGTGGAACTCTGAGAAGAACCCAGGCCTCTGTGTTTATTTTTAGAACGTCTCATCCTGTCCACCTTTGACCCAGATATTCATCTCCGTCTGTCAACAAGATCACACACACACACAAACACAAACACACACACAAACACAGACACAGACACAGACATACACACACACACATACACACACACACATACACACACACACACACACACACACACACACACACACACACACACACACAGATCAAGCCAAGCGAGCTGTCTATCTGCTGAGAAGCCACTCTTCATGTTTTGAGGGCAGCCATGTTTTATTAAAGAGTCCCCGCAGCAGGGTGGAGGGGGCTACTAAAGAGTCAGGAAGTTACTAACTGAAGAAACAGGAAGTAACTGGAGTGACAGGAAGTTGGTGATTAAATAGACAGGAAGTGAGTAATTAAAGAAATGGGGAGTGACTTTCTGAGGAAACAGGAAGTGATTGACTGAAGAAACAGGAAGCTAGTAATTGAGGAAACAGGAAGCTAGTAATTGAGGAAACAGGAAGCTAGTAATTGAGGAAACTGGAAGTGAGTGATTGAATAACCAGGAAGTGAGTGATTGAAGAAACAGGAAGTTAGTTTTGAAGACACAGGAAATGAGTATCTCAAGAAATGGGAAGTGACTTTCTGGGGAAATAGGAAGTGAGTAATTGAGGAAACAGGACGTTAGTAATTGAGTAAACAGGATGTGGGTGTTTGAAGAAACAGGAAGTTAGTAAATTGAGTAAACAGGAAGTGGGTGTTTGAAGAAACAGGAAGTTAGTAATTGAGTAAACAGGAAGTGAATGATTGAAGACACAGGATGTGAATGATTGAAGAAACAGAAATCGAGAAAATAAAGAAACAGAGAGTGAGTTTCTTGGGAAACAGGAAGTGAGCAGCCGAAGAAACAGGAAGTTTATAATTGAAGAAACAGGCAGTAAATTATTAAAGAAACAGGAAGTGGGTTTGTGGAGAAACTGAAAGTGAGTTATTGATCTATCCCATTTGTCAATGCCGAACAGGGTGATCGGACTTGAATGGGTTTAGAAGGGACTTCTAAACTTCCAGGACGTCCATCAGTCACTGCATGGATCCTGATGGATTACATGAGCAGTTAATCCCCACTCTTTGGGACGGAGCTACTTAGAAATTAAAGACTGGACCCAAATAAAAGCATCTTTTTTATCTGCCGTGTGAAGAAAACACAAACACACACACACGCACACATACACACACACACACAAACACAGGCATCCGCATCGTGGTTACCCTGGAAACCGCCTGAGCGACTTAATTGGAGATAGGGAGCGACAACTCAATAGTCATTTCGCTGCCGCGCCATATCACCGCCACCAGCTGGCGGCTCTGTCCCAGGGAGGGGTGGGGGTTCTCTGGGTGGGGGGGAGCAGAGTTTGAGAGAGTTTGAGGCGCTAAAGATGGAAAATTCTTTGAAGGAACACACGGTCAGCTCCAATTCTCCAAGCCAGCTATTGTGATCAAGATTATATATATATATACATATATTATATATATATATACATATGTATAACAATCAATTCAAAACCAAACAAATGATTCAAAAATGTAATCAAATGTATTTCTAAAATAATTTCTATGCACATAATTCAAAAAAGTAAGAAAATGTATTTCTAAAATAATTTTGATGCACATGCACACAAATATTAAAAACATTTTTCCAAAATAAAGTTAGTTTTTACTGCCTTCGGGTTTTGAAGTGGAAGAAACAGGATGTTAGTAATTGAACAAACAGGAAGTTAGTAATGGAGGTAACAGGAAGTGGGTTATCAAAGAAACCAGGAAGTTGTGTGTTTAAAAAAAAAAAAAAGAAAAAAAGAAATAAGTGACCTTTCGTGGCGGTGGCGGGACGAAATCCCTACATGGTATTTACCATGCAGCCAGACTCATCCATTATTAAAACCCCCGCTTATCGCGCTTTGACACCAGACGGGCAGAATCATTGTCCTTGGTTGGGGTTGGGAGGTGGGGTGTGGGGGCGGCGGGGAGCTGCAGGTGGGGAACGTCTGGATCTATTTTTTTTTTTAAATTCTATTTTTTTTGGTTTTGTTTTGTTTCGGTCCTCATTCATATTTCATGCGGCGGATGAATGCTTGAAAGGCCTGGCCCCCGGGGGCCGCCACAACGGAAATGTCATGCAAAACATCGGGAGGAGCCATTCGCCCGCCACTCATCCATTTTTAATCCCGGCGCCGCTCAGGGACAAGATGGTGTCTTCCGGCCCGTACCCTACCAAAATCAAACTGGGGGGTTAATTATGCATTGATAACTGTAATAAAGGTTTAAAAGCGCTATCATGCTACGCAAGGGCTCCAGGCGGACAGCTGATGATTTATACATGTACCCTGGTTCAAACTCCGGGGTATTATGGGATGGCAAATTACTTAGATTTGTGGTCGTGTGAGTTGGGAGTTTCTGCGTGGGTTCTTCTGCCAGGGTTCTCTCCATGCTCTCTGATGTTCTGTCGGTATGTTCTGCTCGTTTCTCTGTGTGGGTTTTCTCCAGGTTCTCCATCTTGCTGTCCACAAACAGCCCCGCTCACCTCCCCAGTACTGAGTGGTATGTTCCAACTGTTGCCCCGTGAAGGTCGCTGGGAATCCATGTTTGGGCAAAGAACTCCACGGTGGAACCCAGGGTTCTGAGGGTTCCTGGTCAAACTGTGAGACTCCAAGTATGGTGGCAGGTCATCAAAGGAAATAACAATAACTTCAAAGGAACAATAACAAGGGGTTTTGGTGTCATTACACCATTATGACAGTGTTATGGCATTATTACAGTGTTATTATACATTATTACACATTATTACATATTAGTATGCCATTATTACATCATTATTACACCATGAGTATGCCACTGCTACAGCAATATTACACAATTTTTACTCATTATTACAGCATTGTTACACTATTATTACAGCATTACAGCATTGTAGCAGTGTTATTACAGCATTATTATACTATTATTTCAGTGCTATGAAAACATTATTTCAGGTGCTAGACTCAAAGGGAACATCAGATGCCTTCCCAAGGACTTTCACTCCCCGGAGAGCCTCGAATGAACAAATGAATGGTTGTACATCCACAAAATGAGATAAGACGGTGAATGGTGTGTGTACATGATCTTCCGGCTCCTTCTGTCAGGTCTTGTCCGCTCAAGGACCCTCTGACTCAGCCGATTGTTTGGTGAATGTGAGCAAAAAGAGGTTCCTCTCAGTGTATGACCTCTCTAGACGTTCCTCTCCAGGAAAGAGGCCCTTTCATTCGGAAATCGGAAGCCGAAAGCCGTTCATTTCCACATGAGGCCTCCTCGTATGTGAAACCCTCTCGGATGCTTCCTCGCGCGTCTCCTTGGCGCCCGCCCGTGAACCCATCTGCGACTCGCCCGCTGTGGAGGAGCTTTGCCGGCCAGGAGGAGGTTCTCCGTGGCATATGGAGGTGTGACGGGAGCCTGACACCCGAGGACATTAGCCAAGGGCTTCAGGGTCCACGTGACATCTTGCAGGCTCAGCGGACACTCCTCAAGGAAGGGCCGGCATGTTCACTACTCCCGCTAGCCGGTCCAGACGAGGAGGAGATGGAAAACAGGGCAGGACGTCCTCTCACTGAAGATCTTTGAGGTGAATTTAACATTCTTGTTGACGGAGCCGGATGCTTCAGATTTAAGCTAGCTATCAATGTAGCGCCAATTCCTGCAGCATTCTGACCGGCTACGCTAGACAGTTATTGTTAGCTAGCTTGCAGTGATGCTATATGTCAGCTGTCAATCATATCCTCATCATTGATTTGTTCACTTGGTTACTTTTCTATTTACCTGATCATTCATTCATTCATTCATTCATTCATCCATTCATTCATTCATTCACTCACTCATGCATTCATTCATTCATTCATTTACCTGCCTACTGAGCTATTTATATTCATTGGTTTACCCATTTTATAATTTATTCATTCACTTGTTTATTTATTGATCAATTCCTTCATTCATTTCTTTATATTTATTATTCATCCATTCATGTATGAACATGTTTATTTTTTATTTATTCAGTCATTAATTCATTCATTCATTCACCCATTCACTTACTTGCAACGTATCTATTAGCCTATTTATTTATTATTCATTCATTCATTTATTCATCTATTAACATGTTTATTTTTTATTCATTCATTCAAATGTTGATTTGGTAATTTCATTCATTCATTCATTCCCCAGCCTACTTACCTGTGTATCTACTTGTTTATTTTTTATCCATTCATTCACTCATTAAGAAGTTTATTTTTTGGTTCATTTATTAATTTACTTGTTCATTTGCCTGGTCACTTCATTCATTTATTATCCTACCTTTTCATTTAGCTATTGATTTATCATTCATTCACTCATCTATTCATTTACTTGCCTATTCAGCCACTTATTTATTTATCATTCATTCATTCATTCATTCATTCATTTGCCTGCTTATTTATCTAATTATTTACTTATCCATGTATTTAGTTGTTCATCAAGTCATTTACTGGCCTTCTCATGTATTTATTTATAAAGTATTGGACTTGCCTACCTATCTATCTGACCATTTATTTATCCGTTCATTCATTCATGTATTTATGTATTCCCTACTTCTCTGTTTGTTTGCTGTTTCCCCCCCGGCCTGCCTCAGAGCGGCTGCCCGAGACGTCCCCTCCAGACCCTGGCGTGGGCCGTTTCCATGGCGACGTCTCCCTGGAAACGCTCCCCGCTGTTGATTTCCAAAGACTCGTTTTGAACTTTATATATTTGTTTATTTGTTTCCGGGCCAGATGCTCTGAATTAAACATGACTCTCCGGCTGGCTTGGCTCTTTTTATTTATTTATTTATTTATTTATTTGTTTATTTTATTCTAGAATAATTTTTCCCACCTGTGTACCCGCCGCCGCTTTATATATTTTTACTCCATATATTTTTATTTTATGCACTCCCGCAGAATCGGACCTTTCTCTGATGAACGTGTGCATTTGCCACGATCCTGAAACCAGTTTGGAAGGTTGATGTGTGAATGGGAAGCTGAATGGCGTCTAAGTCAGAGGGTGCAGACTTGTATGCTTTGTTAGGTTATGGGAGAGACAGAGTGAATGAATAAATGAATGAATGAATGAGGTATGATAGTCAGATCCGGCCAGTGAACGCTGCACTCGGTTCCAGGGGTTCTCCGAGGTTCCTCATCAGGAGCTCAGAGGTTCCTGAAGGAGCAGAATTACATGCAGAGCTGCAAATCAGCGGCGGGCGCGTGACAGGAAATGGGTTTTAACCATGAAGCTCTAGCTCCAGGAGCTTCATTAGGTAGGGTGGGTGGGAACCCGCCCCGATTCCCCCCAGAGGCACTCGACCTGGTAGATCCACCTCAGATCCGTAGATGAACACGATCAGATTTAGGGATGTTCTGCTCAGGGAGGACGGGGATTTGGTCTCCTGCGTGGGAAAGCAGATCAAAAGCAGGAGGTCCCAGCAGAAAGAGGAGAAGGAGGAGGGGGGTTTTACCATCAGGGTGGAGACGTGACCTTGAGTTCTCGAAGGTCCTGGTCTGGACTTGTTCTCTTCCCGATCCATGTATGGTTCCGGTCTGGTTCATCACATTTTGGCCACCAGACAGTCTTGGACTGGACGGTTTGGTCCTGTTGTCGTCCTGGTTTAATTACTCCGGGTCCTTGTCTCATCCTGGTCTTGGTCCAAATTCTTCCTGGTCCTGGACTCAAAGCAGTCTGGACGTGGTCTTGACTTGGTTCCACCGCCTAAACATTTCTGTCTGGTCAGGGTCTTCACATAGTCTTGTGGTCCCATCTGGGTTCAGCTTGGGTCTTTGGATTAGGACTTGGTCTGGTCCTAGTCCCATTACCATGGAGAGTCTTGAACAGTCTTGTGTTGGTCCTGATCTTGGACTTAGTCTTGGTCTTGACCTTCATTTGTCCCAGATACAGTTTGGTCTTGGTGTCGGTCCTGAACCTGCTGACCGTATTTGGACTGTAGTAGGAGATGGAGAACCCGGAGAGACTCAAAGCAGGAGAATATGGAGGGAACACAACGGGCAGACAGGAGGGGAGAACGTTTGACTGTATGTTTCCTGGTGGTTCCTCCACCAGCGGCCTGGTCTTTGTCCGGGGCAATCACTGTTAGCTTAAGAATGCTAACAGGCCCCTGAAAAGGGCTGGTTTTATGCCTTCGCTCTGTCAGTCAAACGTCCTTGCAGCGGCGCCGCTATCAGGTGGGGGGAGTAAGGGGAGCGGGGAGTGCTCAGAGCGCTTCACCTGCGATTGCGATCTCCCAGGATGCGTTTTAATTCCGGGGCAGAGCAGATGGCGGCCGCGCGATGGGAGAGATCGGCCATTGTTTGGCGTCCAGGCGTGACGAGTCGGAGCGTGTCCGCCGCCGTCCGCCATCTGTCCAGGATCGGCCTCCGCCACCCCCCCACCTTCGGGAGGTCGGGGCCGCCGACACGGATTTCAAAAAAATGACGGCCAATGGGATCGCTTGAGCGAGGGGGGTACTCGGAGGTCTGCGCCTCAGGTTGTCAAATCTGCTGTTGGACGCCAGAGGAACTGGTTCAAAACAGTATAAACCAATCCCCCACGGGGGGGGGGGGACAGTGGTGTTAGCCAGAGCTAGCTAGCCATAAGCTGTGACTTGAGAAATCCCAGACTTCTGTGGAACCTGAAAGTGGCGCCATCCTCTGGTTCACAGTGGTAAACACCAGCCTTGGGGTGGATGGCCACGTTTGTCGAGGACCTTGAGCTATGCTTCACAGTGGATGAGTACATTAAAAAGCCTAAAAGCCTAAAAGGCCACAGAACAGCAGTGTTAGCTAGTGCTAGCTCGCTGAAGTGACTTGAGAAATCCTGCCCTGCCGTGGAACCCTAGCATGCCCCCCCCCCCCTTCAAAGTGTTACAGACCATTAATCAACCACTGCGGAGGGGAATTGGAATTGGGGCATATTAGGAAAAGAACTTGGTGAAGTATGCTTCATACATTACCTAGAAGGCAACAGTGCGGTGGTGCTATCCGATGCTAGCTTGCTGTTAGCGGTAGTGTATACTGTCTTGCCTACTGCCCGGCAGAGGCAAAAACATGGGGCGGAGCCTCCGCAGTAGATTATGGATTGGCCCCTGTGGGTTTGGAATGGTTCGTCCCAAGTCCTCTAATGAGGACGTCTGAGTTCTCAGGTGTTGTTCTTCACTACAGCTTCTCATCCCTGTTTTGGGGATGTTCTGGATCTAACCCCCCCCTCCCCATGGTGGTCTTCAAAGATGATGATCGCTGGTTGCTCCTCTCCAGAGGGACCAGCCGGGGGGGGGGGGGGGGGCTAAATTGCTTTGCCATACAAATCCTTGGTTCTCAGAGGGCCAAAAAATATGGCGTCCTCTTGATGTTCCACTTTATTTACATATTAATTTCATTTCCACCTTGAATCAGGCTAATGTTTGCTCCCGGGCTTCTCAGAAAACCTGAAAAAGTGATGAGGAGTCAGATTCTAGAGCTGGTATTCAGGCGCTGTGTTAACAGACTGTACCATTTGTCCAGAGGGGGCGGTGGGGGAGGGGGCGTGCAAGTATACGCTTCAACCTGCGCAGGAGCTAATGGTGCATTTGCTTGTAGGTGGACAAGTATGGGTTGTCAGAGGCGGATGCCCCAGCGCCATGAGGCAAAAATAGAAAGGGGGGGGTCTCTGCAGTTTCACGCCTACTTTCACAATATACCTCCCCCCTGCCGCCGTGTACGCTGATCGATTATCTGCCCCCCCCTCTCCCTCAGGTTGTGTACAGCTCTATCACAGCTCTTGTTTGTCGTTAGCAAGCAGCGGTTGGCCGGTAGACGTGGGCCGGGGTTCAGCTTCGAGAGGAACCATGCGTGAAATATCTGCGGGAGGATCTTGGATGGGGGTGTGGTGGTGGTGGTGGTGTGTGTGGGGGGGGGGGGTGTCGAACCCAGGAAATTAATGGCTTCTGCAACCTTCTGACCAGCAGCGTGTGGGGTAATTAATACGCTAAATAAGTCCAGTGGACGCTCCCAGCATAGGGGCTGGACCTTACCATTCACACTGATGTGAGCCGATTAGTCCCCAGATAGAACACCTTGGATTAGGTTTGGTAGCATTTTTCACACGAAGCGTCCAACTCTGAAATCCAAACGCAGATCATCATGGACAACAAATTCCTGCAGGTTCTATTCGGCCTCTTGGAACAGAAGCAAGTAAGGGCACGTTGGGAACAAAAGCTTGCAAGGGAACGCTGGGAACAGAAACTAGGTATAAAAGCTAGCAAGGGAATATTGAAATAGAGACTAGCAAGGGAACGTTCGGAACAAAAGCTCAATATAGAAGAACCTGCTACGAACTCTGGGTCCTCCTTCTTGGACGTTCTTCCAAGTTGCTCTCGGAACCCGTACCCTGGCCAGCGGCTAATAAAAGCTACAGCTAATGATGAAGACAGTGCCAATTACGGGAGAGAGGGTGGCTGCCATGACATCGATGAGTGAAGGGTGGATGGCGCTGTGACTCTCCAGGGTCCAATTAGCCGTCGCGCTCTCGGACACGGGTGCTGTATCGACGGACAGACAAAGCAAAATAAAAATCAAAACAAAGCGGAGCCTTTCAGGACGTTAGCAGTCCAGCCATTTGACGTGGCCTCGACATTAGTGGCAAAGGGTTGGAGCCGGCGGGGGGTTGCAGAGGTCGTATTTTCCGGAAGTTGCTGACGTCAGTGGAAAAACACCAGCTGGGATTGAAAATAATCAAGACGGCACTTGCTAACGCTTGCTTTTGTTGGTTCTCCGGCATAAACGATGACAAACACCTATCTCCTGGCATCTGTTCTCCATCCCTGGGGGCATCTAATACTTGGATCCACCCTCCCATTGTAGTCCCCCTAATCTGGGTAACGGTAGCACATGTGCTGCTTTTTTAGCCTTTGCTAGCATCCTTTGGCTAAAAATTAGCCCATCACAACTGCTTAAGCCTGGTTTTAGCATTAGCAGGTTATTTTATTGTTTCCAGCAACAGGTGATTACCTTCAAACCCATTGCATCCGCATGTGTGTGTGTGTGTGTGTGTGTGTGTTATGTTGCTGTGGAAATCCAGATCGCGACCCAGATGCGAGTCCTGATTTCTAAACCTTCCTTGTCCATACTCACACGGAAAGCAGGAGAACAGCGATGATGGTACACCAGCCAGCCCCCCCATCCCCCCCCAGGTCTGTCCCGTCCAGACACAAGTTGGTTAGATCGGGGGCAGATACCATTTCATTCTCGGGGGGGGGGGGGGACTTCTTCCAAGGGCCGCCAGAGGTGACGGAGCATCGACATTCGGTCGCAGACCGAAACAACACCACCCCACTACTGACCTTTTCAGGGGGTGGTATGTGTATGTGTGTGTGTGTGTGTGCGTGTGTGTGCATGTATGTGTGTGTGTGAGTGTGCACGTGTGTGTTTTCACTGACAAACAGCATGTGAAATGGCAGCGTTTGGCTGTGACATTTCGTCATTTTGTCAAACCGCCGTGGGGATGCAGGCGGGGGGGGAGGCTTGGGGGGGTCCAAGGGGGTGAAGGGGGGGGGGGGTGCGCAGATGTGCACATGCAGCTTCCTGCTCCCCCTTCGACCAACCCCACCACCACCTGGACCAGGAACATGGGAAAAGGTTCACATCTCCTGCAGGAAGACGTCTTTGAATGGAAACCTCCATCTGCCCCCCCCCCCCCGGGATCCAAATGGTACGACCCGTTTTCATCTTTTTATTCATTGTGTTTTGGACCCGCCCACTCAGGGGTGGGATGGGGTGCTCCTGGGGATGGGGGGGGGGTCGTCTTTTAGCACGCAAAACAAATATGTACATACAAAATGGGCCTGATGTGCACGTGGGCGTGCACACCCACAGGCCTCTGTGCGAACACTCAATGCGCGCCGAAGCCCCTTTGAAGTTGGAAGTTGAAACGCCAGGATGAGCGCTTGCGCACATGTACATGCGTGTATGTGTGTACGCGCTTGTGCGTGTGTGTCACGATCACCCCCCCCACCCCCTCCAAGCAGCTAATTTCTTTATTTCCGATGCAAGGAGGCTGCCAAAACCCAGCAAAAGCCTCGGGCATGAATCCTCTAGAAGACTGGAAGGCCCGGTGTTGGCACGGCGACAGTGTGTGTGTGTGTGTGTGTGTGTGTGTGAGAGACGGCGGGGGGGGGGGGGTAAATTATGATGGATAATGGGCTTACAGGAGTAAAGAAACTAACTGTCCAACTTCAGGTTCTGCATGGCGTGAAGGTGTTGGTGATCATCACGCAGGTGGACGGTCATCTGTAATCACCATCTCAACGCTGACCACACCGCCACGGTTGCCAAGGCAACATAAGATGGAGAAAGGGGAAAAAAACAAAAAAAAAAAAAAAAAAAAAAAAAAAAAAAAAAGACAAAATATGTTGGGATTTGTCACCAGGTTCCCCAAGGGCCTGGGAAGGGGGTTGCTGCAAACCTGGCAGCGCTTTCAGGAACTTGGCAGTTTCCTTAGCTAGCTTAGCATCTTCTGACACGGACGACGACGGCCTTCAGTTGATATGGCCAATCAGGATGGCAGGAAATCACACCATCAACTCTTCTGCCATCCTGTTCATTTAAAAAAAGATACGTTTCAAAATAAAAGGAGGGTGCTATCTATTTCCGGTTCCTGTTTGTGTTTCATTTCCCGTCTTTTTGTCTCTGCTGCTTCGCTCACACTCCAGCCGGAGCCGCCCCTCTCCGCCGTCCTAATTTTCGCTGAGGCCGTTTAACTTCTTGTTTCATACTTTCACACCCGGGTCCGATATGGTCATCCATTCAATTTATTTCATATCTCGCTAAATGTCTGTAGCCATGGCAACTGCGGCCCGGGACCTTCAAAATAAAAGTCCAATTTGTTGCGAGCTTCTCAGCTAAATTAGTCGCTCGCTGTTTCCCTTCCAAATCTGGATCTGGGCCCAGGTCACCCCCCAACCCCCCCAAAAGATGGAGGGGGGATGTCTAATGAGCCGGAAAAAATAAACAACCCTTCCACGCTCCTCCTGCACCCGCCGGCGACGAGATTAAATCAGGGATTAAGTAATGATCGCGGAGTGAAATTACAGGAGAGGCAGAGCAGGGGGGGGTTTGACCAGCGGCGGCCATGTTTGTTTACGCTTTCACTTTCAGAGGAGGATTAATAAAAATAAAAACTGGAGAGAAGTAAATGCGTGTATTTGCGTGTGTGTGTTTGTGTGTGTGTGAGTGTGTTTGTGTGTAAGTGGGATTAACCAGATATCTTAAACAATCTTTTGTAAGACTATAAAAAAGCTTCAGTATTATGAAATAACAGCGTCATAACTCACGACATCACATTATGTAACAAAAACATTATGTAACATCGGCGTCATTGGTGAGTGAGAGTGCACCTTGCATCAACAGCAACAGGATGATAAATGACCAAATAATTTTCTATGTAATAATCAGTAATAACACATTTTATGTGTCTGTGTCGCAAAACATTATGTAATAGCCGCATTATAACAAGAAACAAGAAATGTTTTTGTTTGACGTGCTAAAAACTAGTGGCTTCTAACAACTATTATGTGATAACATAACAATAACAGTTGCAGAAACATGGTAATAACTTGATAATGACATGGTAAGAGCATGACAACACAATAATAGCATGATAATAGCACGATAATAATATGAAAATATCACAATAGCATGATGACACAATATGAGGATGATAATAACACAATAGTTGCATTATATAAACATGATAATAACACAATAGAAGCCTAATATAAACATGATAATAACACCATAACACAATAATAGCATGATAATAACACAGCAATAGCATGAGCATAGCATGATATGTGTTGCCATGAGAACACAATAATAACACAATGATAGAATGATAACACAATAATAGCATGATAACATGATAATAGCATGATATTTACATAGCAGGTGATGCCGCGCGCCTCCTCCTTCGCTGACCTCCTCTGATCCAGAGCTTCCAGGGCCCATCGAGATTCCAGACTCGTCGATAAGCAGAGCATTTTCTCACCTGCTCTCCGAAATCTCTCATCTCTTTTCTGATTCCCGCCGTCGCCCCCTCCTCGGCCTCATCCGCCCTCCTCCTCCTCCTCCCCCCTTCTCATTATTGCTCTCCGGCGTCTCGGCCCGGTCTTGTTTCTCGCTGTTCGGCTATCGATCGGCGACGGCCGCCCGGTGGCTGGCCCCGCCTGTGTCTGATCCGGGCGAGCCGAGATTTGTTGGCGTTCCGCTCGGCGGCAGCGGAAACCGAGATCTTCTCAAATATCTTTTTCTGCTTGATGTTGCGTTTCCTCACAAGAAAGAAGAAGAAAAAAGAAACAGACCTGCAACCATCTGCTTGCTTTCAATTAGACATGGAATGCTAACGTTTCCTCCAATTGATCAAGCTGTGTATGTGTGTGTGCTTGTATGTGTGTGTGTCTGTGCATGTACGTGCTTGAATGAAGAGGCGCCTTTGATAATCCCCCCCCGCATGTGTGTGTGTGTGTGTGTGTGTGTGTGTGTGAGTGTGTTTAAATCCAGGGCGCTCCAACCAGCGGTGCGCCGCCATCTTTAGCATCACAGGCTCGGCGGCGAATCGCCCTGAAAGAGAAGAAGAAGACGAAGAAAAGGAGGGAAAAAAGGGCGAGCAATTAAAAATTCTCGCGGCGCTGTGTCTCTGAGAGTGTGCACGATGCTGCGAGCGACAATCTCCCCCCCGCCTACCCCGCACCCCCGTCTCCGGATGCCGGATATTAAAAATGTAAATCTTTGTGGGACAAGGCTATTTGCTGGCAACAGGAAAAGAAAAAAGAAACACTTTTTTTTTTTTGGTTTTGCACTAACTTGACACACACACAGTGCACAGTGTGTGTGTGTGTGTATGTGTGTGTGTGTGGGGGGGGTGTTCTATGTTATTGCTGTTCGCTAGCACGGCATTTTCCTTGCGCAACAGGTGCTGCCCTCGTGACAGGAAGCGCACCGCAGGCCATTAGCACTGGAGCGTGCTACTAGCAAGAGGGCAAGAAACGCTAGGTCTGTGCCGCCATCTTGACAGGAAGCGCTTTGCTTGCTGTTAGCGAGTGAGCAGCTGACCTCACAAGATGCCGTGCAATGCTAGGTCTGAGCCGCCATCTTGACAGGCAGTGCTCTGCTTGTGATTAGTGCATGAGCGTGTAACCTAGCTACACATTACGCGATGCTAATTCGGTGCCGTCATCTTTAAGGAAACTACAGGTGATTAGTGACCAAACAGGTGACCTCGCTGCAACTCATGCGATGCTGAGTCAGCGCCGCCATCTTGAAAGAAAGTGTGACCATGTGTGGACAGGTAACCTTGCAACTATGCATGGTTTGGTGTCTATCAAAATAACTTTCAAAATAAACCAGACGTGAAGAAATGCTGGTAAGGTCTGAATTCGCAGCTAGACTTTGAACATTCTGGGGGTTCTTCCAGGGGAACCCGCGAGAACGTCCCCTGTGGGGCTAGAACCCCACTTCCCGTTGTCCTCCGAATCCAAACACAAGGGTCCTTTCCAAGGACCCCGACCCTGCTTTCATTTCCAGGGTGAGATAACCATACGCAGACATACACACACACACACACACACACACACACACACACACACACTCGGGATCCCAGTAGGAATAAAGATAGGGTGAAATAAAAAAAAGTAAAATTGTCCAAATGTCCAGCCTGTGTCTATGATGACAGGACACACTTCCTGGTTAAGCCCCGCCCCCTCTCCTCCTTCCCTCGCTGATTGACAGGTTTTGTAGAGTGCTGCTGATTCTCGCTACCTGCAAAGGGAGACAACACACACACACACACACACACGCACATACACATGCACACGCATGACACAACATGGGCACGGGGTTGCCTGTGAGCGAGGGGCCGGGTCAGTCATTGAGCGGAAAGGGGGTGCAGCTTGGGGGCTCCAGTGATGAGACGCCGGTTTTGTTAGCAGTGCTAAGCTATAGCTGAAGCTAAGTGGATGTAAACAGGGCTTGCTGGAGGGGCTATGGTGTGTTTGAAGTGTCAGAGATCAAGGGTCATCGAGGGGATATGACAGTTCATAGATCAGGAATCACAATGCTGAGTTCAAAGGTCAAGGATCAAAGTTTAGAGATCATACGTCCAACATGGTTGTATTTCCAAAGAACGCGTCTTTTGGTAGCTTCGGTAGGGGAAGCTAATGCTGCCAGCCCAAGGGGTGCTAACTGGACATCCCCCGGGGCGCTGGTCTGATTCAGAAATAGAACCACAAGCGGCGGGGAGGTGAACTCCGGGATGAGGGACGATTCCAAGAGGATCATTTTTCAATTCCTCCAGTGCTGAAAAGCTAATGAACCACCCTAATGAACGTTGCGGCCGCAAATTAATCCAGTGACGGCTGCCATGGCAACCATTACATGTGGCACAGCAACAAAGCTGCTGCCCAGCAAGTGTCTATTCCGTCTATATTATGTCTATTATGGTTATTACTAGGTTATTACATTGTAATTACACGTCGTTGTAATTAGACAATGCTATCCAGGCCGCTCATCTCCGCGTACCAGTCGTCTCCTTCTCAGGGTCATATCCTCGCCGCGGCGCAATGAGGCGGGAGATTTACCTCTGCTTCAGCTGTGGCTCTATGGCAACCGGCGCCGGCCGAGGAGAACCGGACACGTGCCATGGTGATTTAATTTGGTGTAGGAAATCACTCCCGGTTGCCGCCAATGCCGGAGAACACGTGACGTTGCCACATCTTGTCGCTGTTGAGGAGCAGGAGGACCCTGTTTCTCCAGGATCCTCAAAACAACACTGTCTCCTAATGCTATCCTGGGCGGGCAGTGAAATGATCCCTGCTCAGTTGCTCCATCACCGTATTGGCATTCCTGCCAAAGTCGTTGACCTTTGGGGACCGTCCCAATGACGGACCGAGCACACCGTACTCTTGGTACCCTCGGGGAAAAGCCGCTGATGGTCCAGGCAAAGATCTCGTTGGGACAGAAACGTTCAACCAACTCAATGACGAGTCCGGTCGGTACCATCCAAGAGGTGGTAGATGCTGATTGGAAACTCCCTGGCTCGTCATTGAGTCATTGACTTGAGGTGTCAAGAGTACCGCCGCACCGACACACTGTGGGGGGAACAAATTGGAACCTGTCACGCCTCTGACGTCCCACCGCCATGCCCTCGCGAGGCCGATCTCCTCCGCCAGTGACTCGTTAGCCGCCCGCGGCCCCCATCGGGACGGTGACTGACAGGATAATCTCGGCGGAGAACCAGCCCCGGCGGGAACCGGTGACAAATATGATGGATTAATAGCCCGCGCTTTTTGACAAGAAATCAATCAATCAATTTTGTTTACGTGGGAAACCTCATGCCGCTGGGAGTCGACGTGTACCCGCACCGAGCCCAAACACTTCTCCAAATAATGCGTTCCCAAATGATTCACGTCTTTGCTACACCGGTCACGTTTGTAGCTCCTGACAGGCAGATGTTCATCCCAGATCTGATCGGACCCGAACCTGAAGGGTGTCTGGTACGGCCCAACAGAGATGGTGGAGGAACCTAATCGTTGGAGGTGTCGCCAGATATGTGTCTTTCGGGGACAAATCATCCTGAGAATGTGATCGGGTCATACTCCCTGGATGGCACAAAGGCTACCAAAGGCTTTCAGACCCGGATCCGAAACCGATGCATCCGAGATTCTATCAGAAGCGGCAGAAACAGCCGGAGAACATTTTGTAAACCCTCACAGTGTGACCTCAACGTACCCATTGAGGTTGGAGGCCCGGTTTTGGCACTTGGGGGTTGCGTGATGGGGTTGGTCACTCTCATACCATCTGTTTTTCTTTAGTAGCCCATCGTGATAACACATTCAGGTCAATAGATGATTCTGAAGTGGTGGGCGGAGGGGAAGGGGGGCAGTTGGGGAGTTATCTTGGGGCCAAGGGAGGCAGGGGTTGAACATCATTGATTTGAGCTGAAGGGCCTCCTGCATCCAGGTCATCTATTATGGGCCTGTGGCTCAGCGCACCATTGTGGGGGTTGGGGGGGTGGCGGTACTTCTGGGCGGGAGCAGGATGGGTGGGGATTGGCCTGCCAACCATCTGTCCCCCCGCCAGATTCTGGGCTAAAAACAATCTGCCGGTGGGACCAAAGCACCGGGGAAGGCCTCCATCGGACATCCAACCTGGTTACCGGGCGGGACAGTGATGATGGGCAGCGAGGGTTCAGCTGAACCAGCCCCCGCCGGCCCGGCCCACTTGGACCCATCCGTCTGGATCATTCCATTCCAGAACACAGATGTGTTCACTCAACGTCCAAAATATGGAAGTTGGCCATCTTGGACCGAAGAGCAGTCTATTGGAAACAACGGGAGCTGAACTGAACCTCGACGGGTATGCTCAGGGTAAGTTCCGCTCTGAGCTGTTCTTGACTCTTGTCTCCGCTGGAAACGGCTATCAGTCGGTCGTGGTCGACGTCTCGGGAATCCAAACAAAACCGCTTCGCCGAGCTGGCGATGTTTGACTCCACCCTTGAGGGTGGAACTTCGAGGAACTTCCTTGTGGGTGGAACTTCCTGATTTGAGGAGCAAGAAACGTGGTTGACCCTTCCCATCCAGACACTCGGAGGGAAGGATGCTGTGAAAGATCTTCCTCCTCCTCCTCCTTGAAGTCCCTCTCGGCCACAAACATCCAGAAGTACTCACTCCCGCCTGCTTGAGGAGGAACGTTACCTTCTCCGTTCCACCTGGGAGGAACTTCCTGTCATATCTCTGCTTCTTCCTCGCTGATGGTATGCACCAACTAACCCCACCACCACCCCCATTTCGCTCCATTTTACTTTCCCTGGAGGCCATATCTCAAACCTCCTGGAGCACGCACACACACACACACACACACACACACACACACACACACACACACACACACACGCACAGTGATAGCTGGTTGTCAGAAGCTGATTATGCGATCATGTTGCAGTTATCTCTGCTCCACATCGGGAGGAGTCCCGTTTCATAGCGGCCATTAATGTTTAACCAGTTAGGAATGTGTGTGTGTGTGTGTGTGTGTGTGTGTGTGTGTGTGTGTGTGTGTGTGTGTGTGTGTGCGTAGGGCGGTCTGCTGACCCCCGAGGATGGTGTCCAATTTGGCTTTGAGGCAGGAGAAGCGTGAGGAACGCGAGTGAGGTCGGGACGTTCTGGAAGGGGGGGTGGCATTGACTCGCAAGCACGCTGATACACACACACAACCACACACACAGACTTGCAAATGCAAACACACACACATTCGAACACAGGAAACCATGCAATCCCACACAGAAATGAGCACACACACATGAACAGACAGACACACATACACACACACACACACACATACACATATAAACACACACACACAGGCTCGCACGTGCAAATACACACACACACACGCACACAAACAAAAACATGCAACAATACAAGCACACACACAGAAATGAACAGACATGCACAAACACACACACAGCAAGACACACAGACACACACACATATGCAAGTGACACACAAATGCACACACCTACACACACACGCACACACACATGCATGCACACACACATGCATGCACACACACACACACACACACACACACACACACACACACTTTTATCTCTTTAACTACATTTGTTTTCATGGGATCTTTAATTAAACCTACCACTTTATCATTGTTTTTCTTTTTACCAACTTCCTGTTTCCTGGATTTCCCACAATTCCCTGCGGTGTCGTCGTTTTCCTCACTTCCTGGTCATGTGACCTGCTCCCAGGAAGGCTAATGGACCGATCCATCTTGGGGGTCGGGGATGGGGGGGGATGATGGACTCCTGTTCTGTTGGGGGGGGGGGTAAAGAAAGCGATAAAGGCGCTGCACTTCATGGTCTAAAAAGGACATTCATCACTGTCAGGTTCCACGGGAGGAACGTCTGAGGACCTGCTTGGCTAATCACAGGGGCCGGGAGGGGAGCGCTTGTAGTGGGAGCAGGACTAGTGAAGGTAGTAATATGAGAAGCTGCAGAAGAAGAAGAAGCGTTTAGTTCTGATTTGGATTCAAATAATGGAGAAGGTGGAGATCAAGGAAAAGATTGAAGCGGAGGAGAAGAAGAAGAGAATGAGGAGGAGGTGACTGTGACAATAGTTGGGTTCTTCTGAAGTGGTTTCAGCAGATCAAGATCTTTGTCCTGCCAGCAGGAACAGAAGGAGCCACCCTGGACCAAACCATTCTGGATGAAGGACTTTGGACCAAACCATTGTAGAGGTAGCCCCTGTTGTCCCATGATTAAAAGTGGCTTCAACCCCAACAGTGACGTTGAACACACACACACATACACACACACCTTGAGGAGAAAGATGGTGTCTGAAGTAGGTGCTCCACTGGACTCCAGACTGGAGAACGCTAATCCTGAGGTTCTACAGAAAGAAGGTACCTGGGAGATTCTATGGAGAACAGTCACCTGTGTGGGTTTCCTCCGGGTTCCTCCAACATGCAGTCGACAGTAGACTCTATGTTGTCCAGACTTGTGAAGGAGAGGGTGAATGTGGTGTGTGACGTCTGATTGGTCTGACAGACGGACAACCAGATGGCGACCCCCGCCCAGTATCACATTGGTACGTTCCAGCGCTGAGGGTGCGGGCTCATGTGAACTCGTCGAAGCGTAGCGTCTCACGGCGTCTCTCACCTTTCCCGCGGTTGCATCAGCTCCTGAAGGCGGGCAGAGCAGGTATCAAGGAAACCAGTGTGTGTGTGTGTGTGTGTGTGTGTGTGTGTGTGTTGCATGTTCAGGGCCGCCAAGTCGTCCTGACAGCCAGGTTCCTCCTTCCTTCGCCCGCCATGCTTCTAAAGCATGTCTTGAAATGCTTGCCCCCCCCCGAAAGAAAGTGACAGGCTGTACTGTTGCCATGGCAACCACCTGCTCAGCTCGCTCAGCACCCCTCTCCCCCCCCGAAGTCAAAGAAAGTTGCTCGTGGAGTGATGATGGTTTCCCGCCGTGTCAGTTTTACCGGGAGAATCGATGAATCCTCATTTCCTGATCGGGGGGGGGGGGGGGGTTACATAACCCAGACGGGACAGTGGCCCCAGGGGACCCCAGGGCCACAAGGCCTCCCCACTCTGAGCAGACTCATGCAGACAACGATACCCTGTTAGCTGCAGCTGACTGCTGATAGCCTGCTGATAGCCTCTGCTGCTAACTTCTGCTAAACCCTGCTAACCACTGCTGACTGCTGCTACACACTCATGACTCCTGCTCACCACGGCTAACCTGTCCCAGCCATTGCTGACTGCTGCTACCCTCTGCTACTCCCTGCTAACCACCGCTGTCTGGTGCTAACCACTGCTGTCTGCAGCTAACCTCTGCTAGCCACTTCTGACTGCTGCTAAAAATGACTAACTGCTGACGACTGCTGCTAAATATCGCTAACTACTACTGTCTGCAGCTAAGCTCTGCTAACCGCTGCTTCACCGTGCCTCCCCTTATTGGTGTATTCTTTAAATTTCCCTGAGACTTTGGACCTCCTCCCGTCTTCCCCTCACCCCCAGACATTCCCTCACACCCTCTGGCTCCCTTCATATTCCCGCCGCTGCTCTGCTCGCTTCACGGAGAGTTAGTGCACCTTCGTTGTGCTCCATCAATATGTCTGTTCTGGATGTAATTAAACCGGGTTCTCCCAACGGCCCCTCCCATCAAGACCATGGAGCGGCCGACCAATAATTTTTGTGTACCTTTTACACACAGCGCTACTACATCGGAGCCAGCGATTAGATTCCAAACCTCTGAACCACAGTGAACTAGCCTAGCAACTAACGCTTCCCAAAGCAGTGGCACCGCTAGCTAGTTTCAGTTGGGCTGTCTAGTAAACAAACTGGTAAGCGGACTGTGTGACGGTATTTCTTCGGATCTTCAACATCAAAGTGAAAACACTTGCACTGTTTGCAGACGACTATCTGCTATACTTGTACAATTTCCCAGAGTTAGCATGTCTCACTCTAAACACTGAACACTTTGTGGAGGTCATGGTCAATATTTGTTTAAAACTTCTTGTCCTGGCAACTGGACTTTTCACCACTCAAGAAGCCTTTGGGATGAAGGGTGAAACATCTTCAAGTGACAATCGCGTGAAAATCAAGTGAATATCAATTCCAGCTGCCACGAGAAGATTCTGATACGTATCGCACAATTTAAAAAATGATGAAGAAGCTTTATCAACGATCAATGAGAGTCGATCAATTCTACATTTTTTAATAACCAAATGAGTGTCACTGCCAGCTAAACTCTTATTCCATTCATTTTCCGGACTTCCAAGGACATTTTCCACGACCTTCCTCCAGGGATTGTTCCCGCGGTTACGCCAGGAAGTCACCGTGCTGACAAGCGGAACAAAAAGGAAGAGGTGGCCGTCGAACATTTGTCGCTCCCAGTCTTCATCCTCCTCAACCCTGAAGGCTCCGCCCCTCCAAAATACCCCCCCCCCCGAAACAAATGAGCGTACCGCGCCCTGCCGCCGGCCTCGCCGTGCGAGGACACGTTGGTGGCGGTGGGCGTCTCGGCGCTGGAACCCCTGAGCGCTTATTTATCTACGGCGGCCATGACAGGCCCTCATAAATCACCACTATCTCCACCCCGGTGGCCGCCGGATCTTTTGTCCTTCACACAATGAGGCCCTTCCTCCGTGACGGCTGACGGCGGCGGCTGACGGCCCACGCCATCCGTGTCTGGCACGTGCCTGCCCACACACACACACGCACACACATACACACACACACATCATCAATAGCCTCTCGAACAATTAGCTTTCTCTGATATGAAGTGCCCATCGATAGTCCTTCTCGGACTCGGTTGCCGCGGAGGGAAGTGACGAAAACAAACAACTCATTCATTCATTTATTCTATGCGCCCCTTTTGTTTGGGGGGGAGCTATCTCTGCTGTGATTGGACAAGAGGCGGCGTTCACTCTGGACTGGTCAACCAGACATTCACTCACTCATACACGCATCATATGGAAAAACCACCATTCACCCTCTCATTCACACGTCTGAGTGTCACTGCTGCTCTCTTTTTGCAAGCGCTAACCACTTAATCTCTGCCAAACAGGTTGTTTTTATTCATTTATTAATTCAAGAACTTGTCTAGTTGTTGCTTTTGGAAAGTTGGAAATGCATCAACAGGCTGTGATAACCTTTAAAAACACAAATGTGCACTGTTTGCAGACACACACACACACACCTAGTGGTTGCAGAGGGAAATGACGAAAACAAACATTCATGAAACTTGTCAAACAGTTGGAAAGTTGAAAGCGTAGCAACGGGTTTTGATCACCTATAAAAATACACAGAGAAGCATGCTGTTTGCAGAAGCACGCACACACACACACACGCCAATACACACACACACACACACGACCCCTCCGACTCACCTCCAGTCACGTTACCGCTGTAAATTGGCTGCCGATGTTTGTCAGCCATACTTTAAGGTCGGGAAAAGTGTGTGTGTGTGTTTCGGGGGGATGAACGAAAGCAAAAAGATTACAAAACAGCGGCGTATTTCGAAAACAACCCCCCCCCCCCACCCCTCACCCCCACCCCCACCCTCCCGAACCTCTTTCCCTGACAGAGCCTTATTTTTGGAACAATAACGGAACGCCTGCGTTGCCGCGGCAACTGGAGGTACGCGCGCCCCGGCGGCGGAAGATGTGCGCCGAGTGCAGATTTATTTCCTCCCTTCGATCGCCGCGAGTGTGTTTTTTTTTACTTTCCCTTCCTTTCCCTCTCCCACGCCATGCCCGAGTCGCCAGTACGTGTGCATGGGTGTGTGCGAGTGCCTTGTTGCCTTAATAATTTATTTTACCGCGCCGTTATCGCCGCGCCGCACACTGGGGGCCCCGCTGACATGTAGATTCTGGAAAGGCATTAATTTGAAAGGGCCGCCGCTGTGCAGGAGAGAGGGAGGGCGAGAAAGAAAGGAAAAGAAAAGAAAAGAAAAGAAAAGAAAAGAAAAGAAAAGAAAAGAAAAGAAAAGAAAAGAAAAGAAAAGACAGGCCTGCCTGGTGAAGAAGATGGGAACGGCAATTAACGCATTAAAAATTCACCTCCTGCCGAGCTGAACATCCCATAATGACAACGCTATCTACTCTCCTGTTTTTTTTTTCAAGTTCCTGACCTCCAGAAGGCGGTCCACTGGCTTCTCCAGAGGTTGTCAAAATAAAAAAGCCCCCCCCCCTCGCATTGCTCTTGCTCTGGAGGAGATCCTCCATGGGCTTGTTCTCTGTGGAGGGAGGTCAGGAACCCTCTGCAGAAGATAGCAGGAGAACAGCGAGGGGGGGAAGGAGCTCTTCCTGGCTTCCAGGATCCTCTGCTCCTTGAAGACTTCTTCGCATGAAGGAGTTTAAGTCTAGAAAATGAAAGAAAATGACAAATTGTTGTCGTACTATGATAATAATAAGCTGAGAGCAAAATTAAATGAAATGAGATCATTTTCGTTGTTTTCTTCATTTCCCTGGAATTGAATTGAAATTGAGATTTTTTTTTTGTTTATACTTGAACTGATTTGTCAGAATCTTTTCACGTTTTATCCATTTATTTATTACATGCTGCAATAAAGAGTTAAAGTGTAAATATATAAATGCATGATTTAAGAATTGAAAATTAAATCAGAAGGCATTTTTTTATTGCAATTTGAAATAAAAAATAGGGAGCTGACGGAAGCCCACCCTTGGGCAAACACACACACACACACACACACACACACACACACACACACACACACACACACACACATCATGGCTTACTAGCGTGTATGCTAATGTAAGGTAGTTCTGTGCCCCCCCCCATCCCCTCCATTAACCCCCCCACCTCTACCTGTCTTCTCTGAAGGGCCCCCCCCATCTTGCCCTTTGCACCCTCCCCGCGCCCCCCGTCTGAACACCTGCCCCCCATGGTGCTGACCCACACACACACACACACACACACACACACACACACACACACACACACACACACAGATGTGTCTCCCCTCGTCCTTTCCTGTCTGGTGACTCCTCCTCCTTCTCCCGGAAGTCCTCTGCTGTCGCCCTCTTCCACAACGCTGGATTTGTTTTATAAAAAAATCACCCCACAGCGCCCCCTATGGTCAGCAGGGGAAAGTGCAGAGAGTGCCTTGGTGCATTTGCTAATTTGGTTTCATTCATTCATTCATTCATATATGCAGACATACAATTGTTCACTTATTTGTTCACAAATCATGTAGACATACAACCATTCACTCAGTCATTCATAAGTCATATATACTTAAACCCATTCACTCTCTCACCTCATGTATTAACACCCATTCACCCTCTCGCTCGCACATCATAGAGACAGACAGACATTCACTCATTCATTCACACTTCATTTACAGACCGACAACCATTTACCCTCTTACTCAGTCATGTAGACACAACCATTCACTCTTTCATTCACATGTCACACAGAAACACAAGGTTTCACCCTCTCATTTACATATCATATAGACCGACTGAGCCATTCACTCATTCATTTACAGGTCATGTAGACACAGACAACATTTGTCCTTTCACTCACAGGTAATACAGAGACCTAAAGCCATTTATTTACAAATCATAAAGAGACATACATTCACTCATTTATTTACATGTCATAGACATACAACGTTCAGTATGTCATATATTCATAAGAGCGACATACAACCATTCACTCATTCATTCACAAATCATATAGAGCCATACCACTATTCACTTTCTCACTCATTCATGAGATGGACATACAAACATTCACTCATTCATTCACAGATCATATAGACATACAACATTCACCCTCTCATTCACACTCCATACCGAGACGTGCAACTTTAACTCACTCTGGAGACATTTCAGCTATTCACCCTCTCATTCATAAATCATAGTGAGACATACAACCAGTTTTTCATTCATTCACAAATCATATAAAGACATACAATTCATTCATACGCAAATCAGAGACATACAACCATTCAAAAATCATATACATTCACTCGCTCACTCATTCATTCACATGTCATGTAGACACCTAAATCACCCTCTCAGTCAACTCCTTCCCCTCGTCGTCCCTCATGTTTATCCAGGTCACTTCTGAGGCTTTGCCACTGATCCGTTGTTAAATTATGGAATAAAGCGGGACGGCTGTCATTCGCGCTCGTCATCCTACGTGCTGACACATGAAAAGGATGAAACGTATACACTCACACACACAAACACCCACACACACACACCTCCGACGCCGCCATACACGGTACTTTTCCATAATTAATGCTTTGATGTCGGCGGCATCGGAGTTTAATCTGATGCTCGGAGACGACGCTCCAACCTCCGCCGCTCCGGTAAACACCCGCCGGCAGAAAGGGCCCGTTTGCGGCGGGAATCGCACCTCCTCCCCGAGTCGTTCGGGTTAAGCGGTCCATTTCTGTTTACTTGTTGTGTAGGAGGCGGAAGGTGACCTTTTTGAAAATAACATGGTTGTGCCTGGATCTAGAGGTGGAGGTGGTTAAAAAAAAAAAAAAACAATAAATATATAAATAACAGAAGAGGAAGAGAGAGCGGCGATGATTCCGGGTAAAAGAGTGGAATCAAATCGGCCCCTGAAGCCGGCCCTCCTCCGGGAGGACGACTGGCGCAAGGTAACCTTTCTCTAATTGCTGTGTGTGTGAGTGGCGCAGCAGGTGGCCATACTGTGAGGGAGCCGCCGGTGAAGGTGTGTGTGTGTGTGTGTGTGTGTGTAGCGGGGGAGGGTCGATGCAATCACAACTTGTGAGTGACAGGTGCTGTTTTGATGACAAGCGGCTGCGACCATATTTTCCAGACTGTCGAGTGCACCTGAATATAAGTAACGCCGGCTAAGAATAACTAAATTAAAATTTATGTACATATACAGGCCAAACTTGTCTATAAGCCAAAGGTGTCCACGTTGTAACATGAGATGCTCGTCGCATCGTGCTGGAAATGCTTTTTTCCGAACAGTGCCTGTAACACAGCTGATGGAAAAGATTAATAATATATAACACAAGGAAAAGTCCATCCATCCATCCATCCATGCATTTTCTATCCCTGTTTTGTCCTACTTCAGCTGATTGCTATCATTGTCTTCCTCCTAAAACCATTAAAGTTGTCTTCTTTGGTCTCAGAACAGCCTCAGAATTTCATCGGTCCAATGTGAGGCTAAATGTTTTGTCGGCATGAAGCTCGCCAGCCCCCAAAAAATACCATAATTAGCGCTATCATTGTTTAAAGGTGCAATATTCAAAGTGTGTCAAAAAAATAGTGGAGGCTTATAGTACGGAAATTACAGAAATTGCTCAAAGGTGGAGGGGTCTTTATCTGCAACGTCAACCTACAGGGCAGAAGAAATATTTTCATTTTAACTTAACTCGCGACCAAATCAAGCTGGATATAATAGTTACTAAATCTTTACAAAATCCGCTCTTTATTATTATTTACTATATGAATGAAATGTATAGCCCATCCCTTGATTTACCTGCATGTTGTTGTTGTGTCCTGCCACAAGATGGCGATAACCCCAGTATAAAGCTGTTTGCTAGCCACTGATGTTGCTTTTCCTCCGCTGTATGTCACATTTTTACTTTCACTTAAACTGAAAACATTTAAAACGTCAAGTGCCGGGTGGCATAACATTAATGAACGGGAGCTGATGAACTGGAAGAGGAATTGAAATTAATTGAAACTCTCCCGGTGTAGTGGTCATCGCCATTGCTAGCTTCACGGCTAACTGCTAACTATGTGGTAAAGGGCTTCCTGCCATCTGCCACTGCCTCTGGCTAACCACGCAGCTAACTGCTGCCTCTGTGGATACCTCGCCACTGGTCCCAGCCAACTGCCAACTATGGGGCTACCTACCCCGAGTCAGAGCTACAGGTTAGCTGCGGCTAACTGCAAACTCCTTGGATACCCAACACCTACTACTGCTCCTGGCTAACAACAAGGCTATTTGTTAACTCTTTGAATACCTGCCACTATTACTGGCTAACTGCGCTGCTAGGTGCTAACCTGGGGGCTACCTGGCAACTGCTGATAATGGAATCAACTGTTAGCTGCCAACTGTACAGCGACCCCGAAGGACCGCTACCACCCTGGATTAACAACATCGGGGTGGTTGACTTCAGCGACAAAGCCTTTGGGAGCTTAACCCCACGGCGAGACAGAACAACGACAAGCTCCTGCTGCGACACGAAGGTGGTCAAACAAGGCAGGTGTTAGCTAAAATTAGCGGCTACGCTGCTAGCCTCTGTCTGTTAGCCCCCCCCCCTCACCGTGGTCCTTGTTAATAAAGCATATAGCGTATAGTGTTTACAGACTTTGCAAGGAACGCATTCAAATGTTTATTCAAAGCTCGTGATGTGCTTTGTATTTTAGTGGGTTTGTCAAATAGAATCATGGGTGATTTCCACCCATGCAAGTGATTATATTGTATCGTTTTAGTCAGGGAACACCTGGTTAATGGTAAACTGTTCGTTTAATAAGCAATAGCTGTTGTTGGCCACAGTCACGCCACACAACCTGCAATACAATGAAATATTCTCGCTCAATTCCAGGTGAAAAAAAAAAAACAGAATTCCTTGCACCCCAAGCCACACCCACAAAATTCCCAGCAACCCCAAAATCACCAGAAAACAAGCATCAACATAAACCCCAACATTTGTGACTCGCTACAATATTATTGTTATTATTGTTGATTATTTAAAGAGGTGACACATCAATATGCTAAAATGTAATTCTTGTTTATTATAGAATAGATGCATTGTGCATTAGTTATTAAAACATTTTATTGATCACTATTAGTAATGTAGTGTTGGTAGTCGGGGAGAACGCCAGTGTGACGGTAAAACATTTGTTTAATGACGATAGCTGTTGTTGTCCACAGCCATGCCACATGAGCCTGCAACAAACTATTTGTTCGCGCCAAATTCCAGGTAAATCCCCAGAATTCCTTGCACTCCAAACTTACCCACAATATTCCCGGCTACTCCAAAATTACACCGAAAATAAGGATTAACAAAAACGTTAACATTCGTGATTCACCACATTAATACAACTCAAGCAAAAGGATGAGCTGTTAGAGATCGGCATTGCTAGCAAATTGTTACATTCACTATTATTTAATGATATATCAATAAATACAATATATATCTACTGAGTTTCCCGGGAAAGCTTGCATCCCGCCATCACGGCAACACGATGCTGCATGATCCAATTAAATGCTGTGATCTGAGATCTGTGTTTGTATGTGTATTAGAAAGAAAGGGAAAAGATGAAAAACCCTGTAAAACGAGTGTGTGTGTGTGTGTGTGTGTCGTCTTTTGTTTCCCATTAAGGCGTTGAAACCTGCCCGTCGCAGTTTGGCGGGGGGAGGCCTGATTCTTGTGTGGAGCAATTCCGGTTTGCCAAGTGTGTGTGTGTGTGTGTGTGTGTGTGTGTGTGTGTGTGGATGGGGGTCAGCGGATCAGAAGCCGGCGTGTTCTCCTGCTGGCGACAAGCGGCAGCTGCTCGGTGCTCTCGTGTGGAATGGGAATTCACTCCTCAGCTGGGTGTGGGACGTCAGTGTCATCTGTGGAGGTTGAATCCAGAGTGTTTGTGGGAAAACACCCGCCGGTGATGTGGAGATCAGTATCCCTGCATGTGTGTGTGTGTGTGTGTGTGTGATGAACATGATGTTCTGGCTCAGGTCGGATGAAGATCAGAATCAGCGGGAGAAATCAATGATTGAAAGAGAAAGCGTGGCATTCCTGAGGAAGTAAAGAAGTTATTTTATTTATTTATTTATTTATTTATTTATTTATTTATTTATTTATTTATTTATTTTATTTTATTTTTGTTTGAAAAGGAGTAAAGCAATTTTTTTTAATTTATTTTGTCATTTGTTTGTATCTCCATCCATGCATCTATCCATTTTCTGCCTCTTCTCTTGGGCTCTGGAGGCAGCAGCATGAGCAGTGTTCCCAGGCCAGCCCAGAGATGCAGTCTCTCCAGTGTGTCCTGGGTTCTTCTACATGGATCTTCCTCCCTGGAACACCTCATTAGGGAGATGTCCTGGAGGCATCCTGACCAGATGCCACCTCATCTGGCTCCCCTGGATGCCGGAGTGGCTCTACTCCGAGCCCCTCCAGGATGACATTTTCTTAGCCGTCTCTAAGGGAAAGCCCTGAACCTTCTGAGGAGGAGCCTGATACCACCTGCTTGCATCTGTGATCTGGTTCCTTGGTTCTCCACCTCACAGTTCCTAACCAGAGGTTGGGGTGGGAAACGTAGACCACCATGGAATTGGAGAAATCCTTCTTCACCACAACAGAACGAAGCACCGTCTTCATCATTGACACTTCACTCCTCAACAGGGAAGATACTTGAACTTCTCCACGAGGACCTGATCATCATCTCTTGTGTTTCCAGGAGATACTGTGTGCAAAGTAAATTGTTCGCTTATGCATTTTTTTTTCTCTCTCTCCCTCTGATGTTCCACGGCGAGGAACATAAACGCTCGCTCGGCACGCCAGCTGGCTATGAGACACTTGTCGGGGTCGTCAGGTGAGACGAGGCGCGAAGGGGACCTGTCCGACACGGGGAGCGCGAGCCTAACGCCGCCGCCCGGTGTCAACACATTCGACCCGTCTCGCCGTCGTTCCGCTCCGCCGCCACCGCCGAGGTCCTCGCGGACCATGCAGCAGCCGGCCCCAGCACTCAATGATAACAACCGCTGTTGCTCGGGGAATCCTGATCTGAGAGATGAACGCGTGGAAACCAACCCTAGATGTACATCAGGACAGTCTAAAGCTGGAGGAGATATAACTTCTTAGTTTGTGTGTGTGTGTGTGTGTGTGTGTGTGTGTGTGTGTGTATTCATTCATTCATTGCCTACACTGTTTATCCCGCACTCAGGGTCGGGGGTGCCGGAGCCTATCCCAGCTGTGATTGGGCGAGAGGCACCTGTCAATCACACAGCCATAGCTGGACACACTCAACCATCCACATATCACATAGACCTACAATCATCCTCAAGTCTGGACAATCCAGGGTCTCCATGAACCTCCTGCAGGTGGTTGGACTGTGGGAGGAACCCCAGGAACGCTGAAGAATCCCCACACTGAACACACAGGAAGTTCTCCCACTGTGGGAATCCAACCGAGGACCACCTGGCTGGGAGGGGGAGGAACCACCGTGTCGCTGTGTGATGCAAATAAATTCAATTGAATTAGTTTTAAATAAAAGAGAACCTCAAAATAGAGAAGAAACAAGGCTAGTAACAAACCATTATATATATATATATATACATATACGTATGTATATATATATATATACAGACAGACTGTCTCAGAAAATTAGAATATTGTGATAAAATTCTTTATCTTCTATAATGCAATTAAAAAACAAAAATTACTTTTTCATGATATTCTAATATTTTAGAATAGGATTTTAAAAGAGAACCTAAAAATTGAGAGGAAACAAGGCTAGTAACAGACCATTATGTATACATATACATATACATACACACATACGTATATATATACATACATGTATATATATATACGGACAGTCTCAGAAAATTAGAATATTGTGATAAAATTCTTTATCTTCTATAATGCCATCAAAAAACAAAAATTACCTTTTCATGATATTCTAGTATTTTAAGATAGGATTTTTGAGTTTTCTTTAGATGTAAGCCATAATCAGCAATATTAAAATAATAAAAGGCTTGCAATATCTCATTTGATTTGTAATGAATCCAAAATGTATGACATTTTTGTGTTCGTAATTGCATTACAGGAGATAAAGAACTTTATCACAATATTCTAATTTTCTGAGACAGTACAGTCCTGTATATATATATATATATATATATATATGGTGCTGCAGGAATAAAAAGAAATGGATATTTTTCAAAGCATTCTTTAGATGAAGGCTGCAGCCATTGTCCTCTCCCCATGCCTCCCCTGTGACCGTTGACCCTGTGGAAGCAGAACGGAGACAGGAGAGCGTTCTGCTCCACGAGTTCCTCACTTCTGAAAGTCTTCTGTCTGGCGGCGGGAAAGACGCGGTGACTCACGGCGCCGCTCGGCTCGGCTTTGACCCGGCCGGCCCAACTCGTCTGGATTAAACGCCTCGGCGGTCTGGCTCAGGACCCGGCGGGTTACAGTAACCCACGGCGACGGGAGTGCTTCTGTCCGACGCGCCTCCATTCCGCCAGTCGGATTGTTTTCTGTCTCTTCATGTTCACCATTATATTTAGCATTATTCATCCATGTCATCATTATTGTTATTAAGCCTCTATACTCATTATGACCATTATTAATTAACATCTATCATTACTATTTTCTATAAACCATTATTAATAAGCATCAATTATTAATACTATCATCATAGCATTATTATAATCAGTTTTCAATAGCATCTATTAATAGCAGTTAGCACTACTGCAACACAGAAGAATGCTCCTGCTTCCACTCATGCAGGTTCTCCTGGTTCTCCCTTGGTGTTCCCCTGCCTGGGTCCTCTCCATGTGGCTCCCCATGTTCTCCTGCCCGGATGGGCTCTGCAGGCTCTTCCTGGTCCTCCCACAGGTGGTCCATCGGTGGGAATGAGAAGGGGAATGGTTGGATGTCTCCAGACCCTGTGATGGATGTTTAACCCCGCCCCCCTGACTCCGGGGTCGGCTGCGATTGGTTCCCGATGGCAGGACGAGCCTTTGTTTGATCAATGATCTCTTTATAATTCTGAAATTTTAACAGCTAATGGATTAATGGTTTATTAATGCATTTATGGTAATCAGGGTTCCAGGCAGTGTTGGTTTCTCCGAGGTCTTTAGAGAACACTTCAGTAGAACAACATCCAACGTCAGCAGAGGGTGGTCCTGAGAACAGGGTTCTGCAAGTGTCATGGTGCTGCAGTGGTGCACCTCAAAGTGATGGGATTCCTGCAGATTGGCTTCTTCTGGGTTGGTTCTCCATGTTCTCCAGCCTGGCTTCTCCCCAGGTTCTACCTCCTTCTTCCACAACAGTGAACAGGTTCTTTAAAGACTCTCCATTGTCCTCAAGTGTGAATGGTTGGTCTTGTGATTGACGGGCGGTCCAACCAGGTTAACCCCCTCCCTCCCCAGTGCGGTCTGAGTTTGGCTCCGCCCCCTTTTGGCCCGGTCAGCAGGATAATGATGTCTCAGTGGTAGCAGTTCCAAACTCCACCACGAGGAGTCCCCCCACCCAAAACCCCTTTCTTTCTTTACTCGAGGCGCCGCGGAAACTCCTCACGCTGGCATTTTAAGCAAAGCAGCGGCGATGAAGGCCACGAAACCCCCGTGAGCGAACACTGCGTTTTATCTCCGACAAAGACGGCTGTTATTCCGCGTAATCAAAATAATCCCTCTGACATTTGAATACGGCCCACGTTGCTGAAAATTGCATCATTATTGTAGTTGTTTTTTTTTTCCCCTCTTCCCCAGGGGAAGGACCTAAAGCTAAAAATAGGTGTTTATTTATTTATTTATTTATTTGCGAGACGGAAAGTGAAGGTGCAGCATAGAACATCTAGAGTTAGTGGAAAAAACATAGGAACCACCACCTTGCTTCTCACTTTGTTTGCAGAAGTGACAGAGAAGCTGTTTTTTTTTTTTTCAACGTCTGACTTCGTTATGCTATTACTTCCGCATTTTATAAAATGTATTAATATCTCATTCGCTTGCTTTTATTTTGAAATCCAGACAAAGTGTATCAGATTCATGCAGCATCACTCCGGCTGTGTTAGAAATCACCTGAGCGTGTTGAATGAGTGAGTTTTGGGCTGTGAAATGTGCATTTTCTGACCCTTGACCATTTAACATTGAGTATTCGGTATGCTAAGCTACCTCCGAGCACGCTCCCACTTACTTTTGCCTCTGTCGGCAGCGCAGCTCCAGCTGTGCATGAATGAGTTGTAGGCTGTGAAATGTGCATTTGCTGACACTTGTGCATACTGTAGCTAGCATCACGTATGCTAAGCTAACTCTGGGTAGGCTCCCACTTGCTTCTGTTTCTTTCAGCAGGTGTCACTCCAGCATTGAATGAGTGATTGTAATGTGCATTTTCTGACCCTTGGCCATATTGCAGTTACCAATCAGTCTGCAGAGCTAACCCCCAGCATGCCCCCAATTCCTTTTGCCTCTGTCAGCAGCGTACCTCCAGCAGTGCATGAGTCAGTTGTGGGCTGTGAAATGTGTATTTGGTGACCCTTGGCCATCCTGTAGCTAGCATTGGGTATGCTAAGCTAACTCCTAGCATGTGCCCATTTAATTCTGTATCTGTCAGCAGGTGTCACTCCAGCCTTGAATGAGTTTTTGAAATGTGCATTTTCTGACCCTTGAGCATATTGCAGCTAGCAGCCAGCATGCTAAGCTAACTCATAGGACACTCCCACTTGCTTCTGCCTCTGTCAGCAGCGTAGCTCCAGCTGTGCATGAGTGAGTTGTGGGCTGTGAAATGTGCATTTGGTTACCCTTGAGCACACCGTCACAAGCATTGGGTATGCTAAGCTAACTCCTAACATGCACCCACTTGATTCTGTATCCGTCAGCAGGTGTCACTCCGGCCTTGAATCAGTGATTAAAATGTGCATGTTCTGACCCATGACCATATACAGTAGTAGCCAGCAGCCAGCATCAATTCGGCCTTGAATGAATGAGTTGTTTTTGAAATGTGCACACACCTACCCTTGAGCATCCTGCAACTAGAGTTTGGTATGCTAAGCTATCTCCTAGCATGCTCCAACTTGCTAATGCTTCTGCCACTGATAGCAGCGTGATTAAGTGACTTGTGGGGTGTAAGATGTGTATCTGCTGACCCTTGACCATACTGCTGCTGGCATCCATTACACTAAGCTAGCTCCTAGCGCACTCCCACTTACATCTGCTCCTGTTAGCAGCATCAATTTGGCCTTGAATGAATGAGTTGTTTTTGAAATGTGCACTCGCCTACCCTTGAGCATCCCACAGCTAGTGTTCGGTATGCTAAGCTAACTCCTAGCATGCTTTCACTTGCTCCTGCAGAACAGGAAGAAGTCTCAAGTTTACCCCCTCGAGTCACGCCACATGCGGAGCCCGTCCAAACAGTTGATCTAGCGCTGCACACATACAAAAAAAGTTGCTTCTGAAACAGAGGAGGTGAGCAGCGTCTGTGGAGGCATCTCCTCGGGCCGCAGCGAGGAGCCTTATCTCCGGAACAGCTGCCTGGAGTCTTCTCTTAATTCGCCTTTGATAAGATGATCATTCCTCTTCTGTGGTGCCCGGAGGCTTGTTTGCCGATATCTAACGCCTCGAGAATCTTTTATTTTCGTTCCGAGCCCGACGCCTGCGCTGATGAGAGACGCAGTGCTGTGGATCTGTTTCTGTGGTGATAAAGCCACGACACGCCCGATAACGACTGTCTTTACTTATTTATTTCTTTTTTTTTTTTCATCCCTGTCAAAGGTAGCGAGACAGCCGTAGTGCACTAGCGCCCCCCCCCCCCCCCCCACCCCCCTCCCGCCGACCCCTTTCCCGACCTCCTTATTAGCTTGTAATTGTATTCGTCCCCGGGTTTATCATGGCAGCCCCTGGCCCCCGCCTCGAAAACACCCACCGGCAGACACAATTAGGTCAAAATGTGAAAAAAATAAAAAATAAAAAAAAATCCATCTTTCAAGTCGAGATTATCTTTAATCTCGGAGGAGGCAGGAGAGGAATGAAGGGCGGCGGTCGGCCATCGCATCGCTACGCTATCTTTATTCATCCCCTCCTTCCCGGCACGCTTTTATCAATTAGGAGAAAACACATGAAAGGGGGAATTAGCCCCCCGGCGCCCCACACCCCCCCAACCCCCCCAACGTTTACCCGCCACTTCCTGCAACGTCTGCGCTTCGTTAACGCTTTAATGACCGAGATCGGAGTGATCTGGTTTTGGTTACATCCCCGGCCTCTTTTACTGATTTGCAAGTTTTTGCGGCGCCGCGGCCACAAAGAGGTTGAGGGTTCCTCCTGCTGGAGGTCCATTGGAGATCCTGAATTGTGTTGCGTGTCTCCAGACGCATTCCAGGGGTTGGATATCTGCCGCTCATCTCATCGTCATTTGCCGCTACCCTGTCATGGGCGCGCTTCGCTGCCGCCGCTTGAAGGATGGGCCCGCCGGCCGTCGTGTTTGTCTTTTATCAGTGTTGCTCGGAAAAGGGACGCGGCAGGAGATGGATGGCATGCCTTTTTAAAAAGCGGCAAACTAAATCTACCGTGAACGCGTTCGTGGGTGATGGATGTGGGGAGGTGCGTGGGAGGGGGTGCAAATCACGGCACGGAACTCCAAGTATGGCGTTGCGCGCAGAAGATGGCCGACCCTCAAATGACCCCTACGTTTGGAACGACAACGTCAAGGAAGAAACGGGAGATTCTTGTATCCAAACAGCCGAAGGACGAACCCCATGCTAGCAGCAGAAGGTTCTAAGCTGGATGATCGAAATTGGAAGCGGCATCATTTATCATCTGTAACATAAGCTCCGCCCCCTAATGCTACTTCCTGTCCAGTAGTCAACCATGACCTCCACCTCAAATGACTCGAATGTGAAGCTCCCGGTCTCCTCCCGGTCCTTTTCCTCCTGCAGTGGTGCTGCTGTTTGTCCAGATCTGCTGATTCGCTTCTTTTTGCTCCTCCATCCTGCTGCTCCTGCTACGGAAGAGAGGGTTTCATGTGTTTGAATAATTAAATGTTGTCTGCTTTAATCGCGGCTAATGGCGCCGGTTCCTCCGTTGTTGTGCTGTAGCCTGCAAAAAAAGAAAAGAAAAAAAATTGCAACGGCTTCACTTACCAGACGCTCTCGCCCAGAGCGATGTCCCTTAGAGAGTCGGTGGAGCTCTAGTCAGGACATGCCTCTGAAGAACGAGTCGTGAAGCCAAGTCAGATGGTGCCGCTTGAAGGGAAGCTCATCACCAGACTGGCCGGTTTAGTAGGTTCTTCCACTCGGACAACCAGAGGGCCTCCAGATGTTATTATTTGCGAACAGCCATCTCAACTATTAATTTGACCCAGCGACCAACGGCGTGGCATGATCAGGGGGGTCTAAGCAGGTACTCTTGATTGGACGAATATGTTATACTCCAAAAAAAGGTCATCCAGAAGCTAGATTTCATCGTACGGAGAAACCAGCCAGAAGAGCATACTTTCATCCATACCGAGAAGCTTAGCAACCAGATAGCGATCTGATGGGAGTGATAGGAAGAGCGAGATATCATCAGCAAAGTGTTGCGCAGTCCGGGGGTGTTTACTGGGATTTGGTAGCCTGAACCTTGAGCGCCCCCCCCCCCCCCCCCCCCCCCCCGACCCCCCAATACACTTGGAGGAATCGAGAAGAACCCGCTGACCTGGCGGTTTATGCGCCCACGTCTTTGGATTACCTCGATTTAGCAAAGCGGCCCCGTAGTCTGGCCGACGCGGTCTCTTTAAAAAGCGTCCTGGAGCCGACACCCAAAAAAAAACAAAAAAAGAAAAAAAAAAAAAAAAAAGAGGTGCTGCGTATTTTTAGCCAAGCAGAGCTCAGAGGAGGATCTCTGATGTGCTGACAGGTTTTTTTCAGTGAGAAGCACGACGTTTGCGGTGACAGGGCTTGAAAGCGGAGTGACTTGTTGGATTTTTAGACGCACCTGAAACACAAGCTTTGTAGATTCATCCCGCCGCCCCTTGGGGTCAGAACATGATGTTGCTTTCTCTCTGTGAGAACTTTTTGCTGTTCCTTGAACTATCTCAGAGGCTGGGCTGTTTTTAGTGCAGCGAAACCAGGGACCGAGGACCTCAGCTCCTAGAGTCATTTTAGCTCCTATTTCCAAGGTGAGGTCTTCTAAGGTACTCAGGCAGTCATGTGACATATGCGATTGGTAGAACTCATACGCCACAGATACTTCTTGTGGATTGCAGAGCGCCGTCTTTAAAGCTACTCAGTGTTTGGCTGTTTTCTTTGGACAAACGAACAGAGGCGGCAAGAAATGGAGCGAGGAAGAGGTCTAAGCTCCTGGATTGGCTTCGTGGAGGGAGATAAACATTTTTGCTAAAATGAATCTGGAGTGAGCTAACGGCTAACGGGGTTCTTTACACGGCCGAGCAGTGCAGGACGAACACTTCAACCATCTGATAGTCCATGGTCATTATTCCAGCCTTCACCTCCATTTTTTCCATGTCGTCTTCCTCTTGGTTCCTCTTTGGTTCCCCTGGATGAGGCTACTTCCTGGAATGGTATTCAAGCTGGACAACTTCAGAAATGTTCTGGCTGAAAAGGGCAATAGTCTCAATCGGGAACTTTGACGGAAACAACTCGCGCGCTCTGTTCTGCGAGGGGCGTCACGGTTCGCACCACAGCTAAATGCCGCCCCCGTTGGAGAACTGGATGAACATTAAAGATTGGGCGTTCTACTCCGCCGACCTCCATCTCAAACTCTCCCTCCGACCTCCTTGCATGATTTGTTCTTCTATTGTATTTGCATAAGATAGCGTTTGTTTTCCTTGGAAACCCGGGTGAAGAGGGGAACCATCCTTCTGTCCCGTGTGCGTGTGCATGTATGCTAACGCCGGTTCATTGTGGAACTTCGGTTGTTATTTATTTTTCACGAAATTTGTCCCGAAGCGGCTCGGCACTTGTTCTGTTTTTCTTTTTTTTTGTTGTTGTTTTTTTTCCCCCCTCTTCTTCATCTTCTTGCCTTTCTCGCCGCATACCTTCCTGCTTATTCACACCGTTGGAAGGGGAAATTAAAGCCTTTGGCAGTCAGCTTACCCTTTTCCGCTCCAGTGCACCCCTCATGTATTTTAACACACTCATTTACCTCAGCTGTTACACTTTATTGGCCCGGCAGATCCGAGGCCGACCGCTCAAAGGCAGCCAGACACACTTCTTCTCCTCAAACAAAGCCCGAGTGCCAGGAGAGGGGGAAAAAAGGAGGTTGACCGGCGGTGTCGGAAAGGAGCCGTCAACCTCCTCGTGATTCCCGGAGATATCCGGACGCGCCGAAGGTGTTCTTAAAGCTCACGCCGGAGACATGGCTTGAGTAAGGGGTGGGAGGCCGTCCGGTCGGGCTGCAGATGACGGGCGGAGAGTGATCGATCTCCTGGGGGTAAAACTTTCAAAAAAACAAAACACTCGGGAGCCGTCACATTTGAAGCCAATGCCCAATTGGACATATGAGCCTCTCCTTTCCACCATTAATTGGCTGCCATTGTCTAAAATAAGCTCGCTAGCTTGCAAGATTTATGAAGTGCTACGTGCACGCCAGGCAACGCCAGTCCTTTGAGTTTCCTGCTTTCCTTCCTGTATGAAGTGTGATAGCAGCTGCTGGCTAGCTGGCTGGGATATTTATTGTGCTTCGTGTCACCGGTGGTGGTGGTGGTGGTGGTGGTGGTAACCCAGCAGGAAGCTGTGTTTTCACGTTAGCATAGTGTAAGGAATAGAGGAATTGCCAGTCTCAGTAAGTGCTAGAAAAAACAGTACATTAAAAAGAGGAACTCAAAACAGGCAGATGGGCATGACTGGCCTCTGGAGGGGTTCTTAAAGAAAATATAAAATGACAAATTTCAAGTTAAAAAAATCAAACAGACGGAGATTATCAGCCTTTGAGACGTTTCTGCTGACAATAAGAAATGTGACTGAAACAAGAACAACTAAACAAGAAGTGGACAAAAAAAGCGACCAGTCACTCAGGTGTTTTTTGGGAGGCAGCGATGAAAGAGCTTCGAAAAAGCGAAAAAAAAAAACCCCACCAGGATGAAATAAAAGAAAAAAAAGCCCGATTCTCCTCTCAGGCATTTTCACAATTGCTCATCTCCCCGTTGGCCCGCGGACCGACTCGTCTGGCGTTTCAGCAGGCCCCCCTCCAGCAGGGCGGCTTCTCGGGTTCCCCGTTTTTAGCTCTCGAGGCAAGAAATGATGGGCGGCGGCGGCGGCGGCGGCGGAGCTATCTCGCCGTTCGCTGGAATGTTGCAGGGGGGGGAACGTCAGGAGACACTTGAAAGGGAGAAGATACTAGCCGCCAGTTGGCTGAGAGCTGGACGCCGGAGGGAACAGATTGTCTGGCGAGGAAGAGGAAGAGCAGGAGGAGGGGTGGTGGTGAGGAGGGGCCGGGCCGAGAAACCAGAGGGGGAACGGAGGTGAATTTTGAAGTCCGTCATCCGTCGCTGACAAATGGTGTGGCGACGAGGAGGCGAGCGACGGCGCTGGCGAATGAGCCGAGGGCGGTTGAGTGGGCGGCTTCAGGTCAGGAAGAGCGAAAAAGGAACAATTTGATTGACAGTCGACAGGTTCATTAGTCTGCTGTCCTATTATTCTTGCTGGGGCGAGGAGGGGGCGGGGCCTTTCACCTGCCTATCCTGATGTTATCGTCCCTTCATCATCAATGAAGTCCGAAAGCCTCAAAGCGAGGAAGCGTGCTGCTATTCGCTATGTAGCCACAAAGCCAAGTAGCCTGTAGCCATGTAGCCATAAAGCTATGAAACTTGGATCCATGAAGCCATGTAGCCATGTAGCCATTAAGCCTTTAGCAATGTAGCCATAAAGCCATGAAGCTCATTTCTATAAAGCCTGTAGGCACGAGACTATGTCGCCTGTAGCCATGAAGCTACATATTCTGTAGCGATGTAGTCATATATCCTTAAAAAGCTATTAAACAATGAGACCTCTAGCCATGTTGCCATGTAGCTCTGATGCCTTTAGCCATGTAGCCATGAAGTCATGAAGCTTGTAGGCATGAAGCCTTGGAGCCATGTAGCCACTAGCAATGAACCCATTTAAACATTTAGTCACGAGCCATGTAGTCACTGTACCATAAAGCCATGAAGCCATGTAACCGTTTAGCCACTAGCCATGTATCATTTAGCCATCTTTAAGACCTTTTTAATCCAATCCTGGCCTCAGGCTTCAGGATGGGATCTGGCTTCTCAGCCAGCCGCAACACAAAAAAATGTCCAAATAAAGAGTAGCAACTTAGCATGCCAGACATTAGACGGATCCACCCGTTATTTTCAGCAGTGGACAAAACCATCGCAGACACGTGTTGCAAAGTCTCTTAAACTATCGACGTTCTCCAAGGTTCAGGATCGACATCGACCGACGTTTAATAACATGACATGTCAGGAAAAGGGAATTAAATCTAACCCCCATCACTGGCTCTTAACAAGAAGCATAAAAAAAAAATAAAAAACAAAGGGCCGCGGCAAGAAGGTCTGGGAAGCCCGTTGAAGCAAAACGCCCATCAAGACAAACGGCGGCTTGGAATGAATGAGGCCGCTAGCATCAGTATGCACTGCGTAACACACCCGTGTGTGTGTGTGTGTGTGTGTGTGTGTGTGTGTAAATGACAGCGACTGTCATTGTTACAACAAGGCACATAATGACATTTGTCACCCCCCCCCCCCTACTGAACCCCCCCTTTCAAATTATCAGACTTGAAATATAGAATTTCTCTGGCGGAGAATCGTATTTATTGTTCTTTAATAAAGGAGGGGATTGGGGTTGTAAAATTGTCACTTAGCTGCAGAGAAAGGGAGAGAAACTGCAGGGGGAGGTATTTATATATATATTTATAAAAGAAAAGGGGGGAGAGAGAAAACGGCGGCCGTCTGCTCGGTATAAAGGAGCGGCGAGGGGCAAAGGCGCCAACGCATCCCATTATTTATGCAGAGCGAGGGAGGCTAACCGAGGCCAGCGCGGCCACGTTTAATTTCTCAGCTGATCGCGGAGACAGATTCTATTTACAGCCTGCGCATGAGGAATCCGGGAGAGGGCCGAAAAAAAAAAGAAAAATAAGACGGCGGTGGCGGCGGCGGCGGCGGCTGTAGCGGCGGCGAGGGTTGAGCGAGGGAAGGGGAGCGAGAGAGAGAGAACGCAGGTGATGGAAGGCTCTAATATGTCATTTTGACAAAACTCATTATAAGCGCGGCGCAGCAAAGCCAGGAAAAGCCCCTCGTTAAACAAATAGCATGTACTTCCATTGTTCCTGTTTGTCAGTAAAGGATGGTGATGTTAGCGGTGTGGCCCACTTGCTGCGAAAAAACACTACGGGTGGGGACGGGTTGGGGTGGATGGGTACGAATTCCATTGGGTTTGGAGTGTGATAGGAAAATCTTGATTGGTACCGACTCAAAGGTAACAGTTTCTCACCCCGGTTCCAGTATATCCTGCGGGTATTAGGGATGTAGAGATAGCCTTGCAACGTACAGGAGTTTGGAAGGAAGAAAAAAAAAAAATCTCATTTCGTCTGACAGGAACTTCAGCGGGGTTCCTGTCCGCCCGAAGAAGGAGATTTTTTTTGGGGTGATGTTTTTTAGGAAACACTTTAGTTTACAAGTGGAGACATGGCAAGAGTAACATTACTGTGGCTAAATAAGACTTGGTCAAGGGTTGTTCTGGACTCAAACTGTCCTGGTTCGGAGACATTGCATAGGGTGCCCCCGCAGACCCCGTAGCTCTAAAAATGTGCTTGAATTCCCTGCGGTCTTGTGGAAGGCCAACTCCAACTGCAGCTTTGCCCCAACGTTGCACTTCCACAAGGCCACAGGGTCCAGCTTATGCCCAAAATGCGGTCTGTCCCTGCGACTTAAAAGAACATCCAGTTTGGCTTCCCCAGTTAAAACGTTTAAAATTTGGATTTGCTGTTTTTGGTGTATTTGACGCCGCAAATAGAAACGGGGCCAGAGAAAGTGATGCTGAAAAAAGGTTAAAAACACCAATAAGGAGGCTGAAAATTTCAGCGAGTCTCCGACATCGTTAAAATATGAAATACATTTTCAGACAGCGCACTGAAAGGACACTCGTATAAAATGGAGGGATTTATCACAGACAAGAATGCGTTGGCTGCTGAGACACAACCGCATGTTACTGGTCTATTTTTTTTTTTGGAGGCTACATGTACAGGGTCCTCGATTGGGAGAGCGTCCACACAGTCCACACACACATGGACAGGTGGCCCTTGTTTTTGGCTTTTATACAATGCGCTTAGAGAGTCCTTCTCTCCATGCTGTGGAGTGTTAATCTGACTTTGTCATTAGTCAGAAGAGGTCTGCTCAGCTCTACAAAGCCAGGGCTCAGGTGGAGGTCGGACAAAGCATCTGCGGGGTTGGGTTGAGGCCTTCTGGCGGTTGCGCAGCAGGAGGAGGCTCTTTTTTTACACAGACAGTTTCTGACTCTGCAGGTCCAAGCTTAGTTCTACCATTGAGGGAGCTCCTGAGCAGAGACTCCAGTGCCTCGGCGTTGGTGAGCCCTGCTGCATCTGCTAGCTTCCTTGGAATCACAGTCTTTGCGTTGCACGGCACTGCCATCAGTCCCGGTGCGGAGCTGCAGCTCATGTCCGGCCTGGCACCGAACTCCAGAGGCTCCATCAGCAGAGACCGTTCTCTTAAGTCTGCACCGTTCTGGCAGAGAACAAGAGTTAAAAAAACCCCAGTAAGAGCTGGGTAACCAATTAAGTTTTAATAATCTAAAAACAGGGCAGCATACAGCACCAGGTTATTAATGTGCCTGATGATTCAGCTGGCCACTTCCTTCCAAACTAATTCAGGAGGTCCAGCAAGGCACCTCTGAACAAACTGTACTCTAAATGTGGCTGTACTGCTGACAAGGGTAAACAAGGCCCTGACCTTCCTTTCTCTCGAGGTAAAACAAACCCGACTGTGGCACCCAAAGCAAAACACTCCAAAAAAACTGTACTATTTTGCTCTGCGCTTGAACCAAAGACCCGATGGAGGGTCCAGACAGGCTAGCCGGTGCCACAGCGAGGCGCACCAGGTTGTTCAAAACCAACACTCTGCCACTGTATGACATTTTGGGGTGTTGCCAACTTCAATTTGTCAACTTTTCATCTATTTCCTCCTAAGCATCGATATATTTCATCCCACCTTGCTTCCAGGGTAGGTTCTGGGGGAAAACAAGGAGGCCTCCACGCTACTCTCCCACTGCAGGGCTTCACTTTTTTCCAAATACACTTTGGCAAAGGACATAAGAGCAAACCTTTTTATCAATTTTGCAAATTTTGCATTAAATTATGGCGATATGACAACCCGGTAAAAGCACCCCGTGGCGTATATTTTCTGAAGGAGGGGTTCCAGGGAGAGTGCATGGAGCATTTCTGACACTATGAACCGTCAAAAGAGCACACAAGCAATCGTTGATCTTCAGCACACTCTCAATGCCACTGTGCAACATCCGGATCTCAGCTAGGAGACCAGCGCTGAACCCCAACCTAGCCATGGTCTTCCAGGGGAAGTGGTGCTCAAAAGTCAAACGCCTTTTCTCAATCAAATACAAAGTTTGGACACCCAATAAATGGAGGACCTCCAAAACGACCCGAATTAGGGAGAATTATCTGCCATCGAACTGCTGGGCAAGCAGTAGGTCTGGTCCCGGTGGATAAGCTGCTCCATGGTCTTTGTCAGACGGAAGGTCGAGGCATTGGAGAGGGTCTTGTAATCAGTACAGAGGAGGTGCCCTCTTGGGCAAGAGGGTGATGATGGCCCTCCTGCACAAGAGTGGCAGTGAACCCGCGGCCAGACTTTCATTAAAAATGTCTAAAACTTTGCAAAATTCGACTGTCAACCCATCTGCATCAGGGGCATTGCGGTTCTGCATATTGTGAAGTGCAGTATGTTCTTTGTGCTTGGCAGGGCTTGGAGTTTCTGTGGAGATAGTTTCCTTGTCTGTGGGGACGTTCTCCACATCCCTGTGATGTCCTGGACTTAGGTGGAGGTTGATTCGCTATCCCTAAATGGAAAGGTCAAAAGAGAAGAAGAAGATGAAAGAAAGAAAGCAGCTATGATATACTGAGCAGACAGCAGAAGTAAAACAACGCAGCTGGAACACTGAAGTCTGACCTGCAGAAGTGGAGTGTCGAGGTTTTGCAGCAACATCTACCCCCCGACTGCTGAGAGATGTTGGAGTCGGGAGCCAAAAGCAGCGAGCAGAAAGTAAAGAACTGTCAGTCGGAGCGGAGAGGAGAAGCCAGTGGCTCTGTTTGCAGAAAAAAAGACCTTTGCTGGGCCCCAAAGGAAGGGGCCCAGAGGTATGCAGTCAACATTGCTCAGGACTGATCACCAGCAGCTGGCCGCCTTTGGTGAACGTATATAGAGTTAAGACTGAAACACCCGAGGAAACTTAGGTACACTAATGAAGATGAGCTCCCAGGATTACAACATCTGGTCCCACCATGGCCTTAAATTGGTAAAATCCTCCTTCCCTTGTCTAAGACCTCTCCAGAAATAGGCCCACTCTTGCACTGGATGTGCCTTGGCCCATTGTGACCTCCCCTCTCCGATCCCTTAACCAGTTCACCTCCCCGCCCTCATTGGTATGGGCTTCCTAAATGAATAACAAATCAGCAAAAGTACTTTTCTTTGCCTCTTTGGCCCCGATAAGATTCCATTGTTAAAAGTTACTATGTAAGATGAGAGGTTTTAAGAACTACATTAGATACAGCCAATAGGAAATGACAAGGGTTTTGTCCATCAACATGGCAATATATCTGTCTTCTGACTTTGGCCACAGTGATGCTGTTTTCTCACGTTAGCTTGGAGAAGCCGCTGGTATTAGCCATAGTGTCTGAAGACGCTGACCGTCTAGAACAAAAAGCACAAAACCCTCAAATACACAGAATTAAACCACTAACACAACTATATAGCACACAGGACAAAAAAAGATAGTAGAAAAAAAGCAATCTTATGCAAGATTTGGTCACTTGCTATTCAACTCGCACTTGTGTTCCCCATGAAGAAGAAGAAGAAGAAGGAGAATCAGAAGAAGAAGAAAAAGGAAGAGGAAGAAGAGTTTGGCTTTAAAAATTCTCTTTATTCAGACGCTGGGATATGACAGGAATACATTTAATGCGAACATGTAAAGATACTCAGTGTAGTTCAGTGCCAGGGGATCAACTCTGACTCTCATTCTTGAGAATGAGAACATCAACTCGCCATGGTTGTTTACAGAAAACAAAACGCCTCCTATCGCCCAAGTGGAAATAAAGTCACTAAAGTTGTCGGTTAAAGAAAAGAAACCACACGCCTGGGTCTCAATCCGCTGAGATTGAGATCCAGGCATGTGGAACCCTGAAACTGGGTCAGACCCTTTAAAATCTGACCATGAAACTAATAAAGCTTTAAAATGATTAAATTATTGAATTATTATTTAAAATCCAACATGCCCGGTTGTCTAAGCCAGAAACTTGAACTGACAAAGCATATACGTTTTTGCCCACAAACAACAACATTAAATACAAGAAAAATCTGTTGCATTCATTTCTTATGGCTCTATAAGCGACACATTCTCATCCAAATGTTTCAACCGCCAATGTGTTGGCATCACTTACCGACGGATTAGGCGCCCTTTTTTCATAATTTTTCAACAAACCTGGAAGAGCGTCTAATTTTTTCCTAGTTTTTCAATGACACATTCCCATGTGTCACATACAGGCGCATTAGGCACCCCTGTCTCGTCTGGTGTTGCGTCAGCGGAGTAACGCGATTCCTCCTTTAGAACAGAACAGAAACCTGCAAAACTCCGCTTTTATTGTCATTCGGTTTCGAGAGATATACAAGTGTTGATGTAGACATGGTGCTCCGGGTCCGTTGAAAAATTATGAGAGGGGTTCCTAATGGGTCCATATGTGACGCGAAAGGAAGCCTTCGACATTTGTCAGGTGGTTGACGCATCGGAATGAGAATAGACTGCGAAAGGTAGCAATCCTTGGTGCATTTTCTCCTGGATTCTACCCTGCAGTCCACTCTGTTGACTGCACATTGCAGGTGCGCTATCTGCTGTCAGCGCCACAAGTTTATCCCCGGGCAGCTCCATTTCATTTACGCATCTGCATACCGCCTCAAAGATATCCTTTCCTGAAGTTGTGCCATGCGTTGACCTTAAATCCAAAAGTTCCTATGCCACTTAAAAATCTGCGTCCGCTCCACGGATGAAAATTGACAGCTGCGCAGCATTACAAGTGTCGCTGCTCTCTTCGCAATATATATTCTGCCTCCAACTTGTCTTGAAAGTGAAACCCCTGTTTTAAAAGTCCACGTTTTGTTAACCTATTTTTGGGGGAGAGCAGTAGCTGACAGTTGACAACAGGTGACTCAGCGAGGCCAGGTGATGTGTGGGTGGGGGCGCGCTTGCGCTCAATTCACGCGCCACAGCAATCGTAATGCATTGTGGGATTTGTGGTATTAGTGGTGCTTGCAACATATCGGCCGGCCAGCTAGCCCTAATCATACTTGGGGGCCTTGAGTTTGACATGTGTGCTTTAAGATGTTCTCACGGGCCACTTAAAATGACATGGCGGGCCACAAATGGCCCGCGGGCCTCGAGTTTGACACAGGATATGGGAGGCATTCAGCCTGAATGAGACCTGCATGGTTTGTGGCTCCAAAAACATGAAAATCTGCCTCCTCAGGGACTGAACATGCCTTAGCCTACGACCCCTGCACCCCAGGTTTTACAGCCAATGGCCAACTTTCCAAGCCTATTGAGTTCATTCTCCAACAGACTGTTTGGAATGAATGGAGGTACACCGGAGACGGTGATCCAAATCGAGGTCATGTCCCACCTGTTCGCTGACTGCAAGCAGTAGTCCCTCTACGGACACCGCGCCGTCAGGCAGCATTATCTGTACTCCGTGCCGGAGAGACGGGGTGGGGGGGCTTGGACGACGGCATGTCTCTGGTTAGCCAGCAACGCTGGGCAGGTGCGTGGGCGCACCTCCTGGCCCCACAAATCGAACCAAGCAATCAAAAAAACGCGAACATAAGCAAAAAAAAAAACACAGACAGAAAAGAAAGTAAATAAACAAAGTACATATACGGGAAAAAGGTGAGTGGAAAAGTGGGCCACATGGCTCAAAAAGACGCTTTCAATCTCTCTCTCTCGCAAACTCGAACCGGAAGACGAAGAAGAGGAAAACCACAAATTTTGGAAGTTTAAAAGCCAGAGGCAGGAAAAGGGGCAGTGTCTAGGAAGGATAAACAAAGTTTAAAGAGAAAGTGCTGAGGGTACAGAAGTGACCCCGCCCAGCCAAAGATGGCAGTGGGTTAAAAGGTCAGCGCCGTGACAATCAACTGACGGTGATGAAACTGCGGCCTGACTCCATCAAGTACATCACAACATCATCTGCATAGGTGCACACGTTCCCTTTGCAGAGGATAGCATGCCAGTCATGTGAGTACTACCGCCCCCTGCTGCTGCTACATACAGCTCAGCTGTTGCTTTCTCTCTGTTTTTTGCGCAGATCTATCGGAGATTTCTGTTGAAATTTGATAGATTTGGACGTTACGCCAAACAACCCCTGTCCCTGGAGAAGCAGCAACACGAGCTGCTGTTTCATAGAACGTCGGCAGAAGTGACAGCACCCTGACATCTGTCATAGCCCATCCAGCCGACGGCCCGAACCCGGTTCAGGGAAAGGACACAATCACATACAGTTACCAGCTGAGGTTGAATGAGGTACTCGGTAGTACTCACTTTAGCAAGTTTGGCACCCTTTGAAAGAAGAAGGAATGTCCGTCAAACTGATCTCTTGGATTGTCGTCACCTGAAATCCTCATTGCATCATGAGAGAGTAATGCTATAAAGTGAGGAAAAACGAGAATATGCAAGTACATAATTTGTACTATTGGGTTTGTAAGGACATGGCATCAAAAGAAGGCATTTTATATGGATATACTTGGACTAGCATGCAGCTTTCTGTATGTCGAGTACTCTGGCTCCTGTGCTAATTCCTCATGCTGTTGCTCACTTGACGGATCTAAAATGAGCTGCGCAGTCATCAGCTAACATTAGCAGCTTGCCCCATTCTTAAATTGTTATCATGTTAGATAGTGAGCTTCCTCATGATTTCCATGTGCACCTTTTTGCCCACTGTGGCACTTTTGTTAGACTTTTGGATGTAATGCTAGTTATCTAATAGCCACGATGTCAGCTTGGTGGCTATTCTGCCGACGGACAGTGGCTTCAGTCGCAGAAACCTGGATATATAAAGCTTCTTGTAGTTTGTCTTTCGCCAAAGGCGAACCTTCGCTAATCACGTACCTTCAAGATAATGCCATAATCGTTAAACCCCCAACACTCAACTTAAACAACAAATCCAGAACATCCACGAGAGCTATAGCTTAGCATCAGGCGGTGGGTTGTCAAGAGGTTGATCAAGAGAAGCCCGCTCACCTTCAAATAGCAAGGGAGTAGCGGCACCCCGAGCCTCTGAGCACCAGGTGGCCGCCCCATATGTCCCGGAGCTGGAACACCTTTCCAAAAACCTGGGAAGGACGGCGCTCCCTCGGGGATCTGATGAAGAGACAGGAGAGTTTGGAAGGATGGCGGCCGTCCAGAGTGGCAGGCGGGCCCCCTTACCTCACAGCGTGATCCAGAGCAAACGCCACGAGGCCCTGGCGGAGGTTCAGGTCCACGGTGGTGGTGCCGCTGGCGGGGCAGCAGAAGCCAACACAGATACATGGACGTCACGGTCGTGTGGAGTGAACATCATGAATGATGAATGAGAAGTAGGCAGCTGAGCAGGGTCCTCACTTCTTTTCATGTCTTGGAATGCTAAGCTAGTCCTAGCCATCGTTGCATGTCTTTACAAGACATTGAATGAAAGGGTGAATCGTATGTCGACGTGAGGTGAGAGTGAATGAGTGATGGTGACATGTGGCCCGGTGATTGGCCAATCCAGGTTGAATCCCTTCCTCTCGTCCAATCGCAGCCAGGATAGGCTCCGCCCCCTGCCACCCCGAGCACAGGACAAGCAAGATAGATGAACGAATGAATGACTAAATGTCTTCAGTGTGGCAGTAAATCCGTCTTCCTCCTCCTGAAACGTGTCCGCTTCGTTTCTCAGCAGAAACTCATCTGATTGGACGCCGTCTCTGGGCTCGTGCCCTCTGATTTGCCGTTTCCCGCCACATTTATTGGGCTGTCTGCTCCCCTCACCGCCGTCGCCACCGTTGTTGTTGTTCCCCATAATCCCCCCGACACGCCACTGCTGTCTGACTCACGATCCTGGAAATTAATGCAAATTTATTATTTTTATCTCCCGACTCTCCGACCCCAACCGTCGCCGCTCTGTCCTCACAGAACCCCCGACTTCCACCACAAAGGTCCGGCCCTGGGAGCCTCTGCTGTGCATGGACGGTGTTGTCGCAGGGGGTCGTCATGTTCCTGGAGCCTGATGGTGTTTTTGTTCCGTCTGCCTTCCCGCCACTCTCCGCGCTCCATATTTAGTTTTTATCGACCGCCACTCATTTCTCTCTATTGAGCCGCATTGTGTCGGGCTTTTGCTGGTTGATTCCAAATGGGGGGATGGGGGGGTTGGGGGGGGGTATCGATCCCATCCCGCTGTTTGGGTGGGGTTGGGGGGGCAAGAAGAAGAGGGGTGAGCAGTCAGTGAATGTCAGTAGATTCTTTGCCGAGATTTGTCAGAGACTCCTCCGGGGAGGGTTTTTGTTCCGGTGGCCTTCACTTCGTCCCATGTCTCCATCGTCCAAGCGGATTCGGACCTGTGGACAGCACCCAGCCGCTCGTGCACGCCTCTTGTGCGCACCACTCGCCCGGACGTGCAAAAGTTTGCCCCCCGCCCTCATCTTCGCCTTGCCGTTATTGGATTCCCAAAGAAAAAACAAAGGAGGGGGGGAAAAAAACTAATTGCCTGACCTTTATCGACTCCTACAGAGGAGACGCAGGCCGGCCGGCCGTGTCCCTCGTTACGCCTGCATAATTAACGTCCATTGATCCCCCCCAACACACACACACACACACACACACACACGACCGCGACTAGCAGAAAAACTGGCAAATACATTTGTCTTGTGTCACATTGAATGACAGGTGTCGCTCTTCGGCCTGTGTGTGTGTGTGTGTGTGTGTGTGTGTGTGCGCGCGCGTGCGAACAGCTTTGACGTCCGTCAAAAAGCGCATCGACCGTCTTCATCAGGCCTCGTCTGCATTATGGATTTTGCTTCCCCGGCCGTCCCTCTGTGTTTTTGCTCCCCCGGCTCATCGCCTCAGGTGACGACCCGTCGCCGTGGTGAAATTCTCGGGTTTTCTTTGGCTGAGCTCAGTCATGCAAGGATGTCTTTGAATAAAAAAAAGGAAGCTCTTAAAAGAGAAATGTCGTCACAGATGCTGCGCTCTGATTGGCCCGATGTCTATGATGACATCATCAGCTGCAGCCAGGATAAAATACAGGCATATAAATATATATATACACGAGACCTTGATGATCTCATTACGGGGACATTCTTATTCGTAATGGTTTTACTGTCTAATCTTTAAAAGGTGTGTATTTTGTCTCTTTCAATGCCCTCCGCTTTTATTTTTCCCCTCCTTTGAAAATTGGCGAACTTATTTATTTTATTTTATTTTTTAACATTATTTATTTATTTATTTTTCAACACTGCTCTTCAACCAAAAAAATGATGCTTTCATGGTGAGAGGTCTTTTGTAGATCCTGGGAGGTTCATCATTTGTGATGGTCTGCAGCTGAGAGGGGCTTCACACTGAACTACACACACACACACACACACACACACACACAAACACTCACACACAAACACACATGCACAAAGACTCACACACAAACACACATACAGATACTGTATACATATTGTCTCTGATTATATAAAGCTTTACACTGGGGTATATTCACCCATTTACAGTTACACACACACACACACACACACACACACACACACACACACACACACATATATACAGTATATATATATATATATGTATACATATATATATATAAAAGGACTGAAGCTGAATTACATTCAGCCATTCACACACAAATATACAAAAATATCTATGTATATAACATATATACGTGTATGTGTCTGTGCATTTATGTAGATAATATATATATTTACACATACACCCAGATATATATATATATATATATATATATATATATATACACACACACACACACACACACATATGTATGTATATATATACATATACATCAATATAGGCATATATGTATATATATAGTCATGTACATGTATATATATGTATATATACACACACATATATATATAGAGACATTTAGGTAGTCTCCACTTACATAGGTCTTTCATTGTCTCTCATCACCACACACACACACACAGACACATATACACACACACACATGCACACACACACACACACACTGATGGCCGCACAGCTGCTAGCAAGGCGCTAAGCAGACCATTGGAAATGAACCAGCAACCTTCTGATTGGAACGCCCTGCTCTACTTCTCATCAGGTTGTCTCTGACAAACGAACCCTGAAATGCATATCCTGGTGTGTGTGTGTGTGTGTGTGTGTGTGTTTCCAAGAAATCCTGCCTGGAATAAAAAAATCCATGTTTGCCTTGAAAAGTGGGCATCAGCAGAAATCTTCCCTGCGATCCCCCCGGGGGTCCGAGCTCAGGGTCACGGGGGCCGCTGTTTGGACGTGGGCCAGGACGGCGGCGCCTCGCTGAGGCTTATGCAGATGGTGTCGTGTCAACACCCCCCCGCCCCCTTCACGCAAACGAAACGCTAAGCATTCCGGCCCCGACGCTGCCGTCAAATTACCAGACATGCGGCTCGGCCGCGGGCAGCGGGAGGATAACGCCGTCCTCGCTGTTTCCGCGGCGGCGTGACATTTGGATTCCGAGCGGGCGCTCGGAGGACGCCCTCGTCCCGGCGCCGTCGTCTGAGAGGCTGCTTGTTATTCACCGGCAGACGCCTGACGTGTCCAGGTGACTTTAAATGACTTCAGACCGCCGGCGGGTCAGAACCCGTCCTCCTCCTCCTCCTCCTCACCGCGGCTGTTTGTGCAAAGTTAATTTATATTGGCCGGCCGATTCCGACTGTAATTAGAGTTTAGAATCAACACTGGCTACACCTTCAGCCGCTCTGCTTCCCCCCAACTGTGTGGTGTGTGTGTCTGTGTGTGTGTGTGTGTGTGTGTGTGTGTGCGCACTCGCGCCATTTGAAAGAATCTTTCTCGCTAAACATTCTGATGCATGTTTGTCGCATACAAAGCCAAGAAACACTGCATAAACACCAAACGCTGTGGTTGGTTGATAGCTGGGTATGTGTCATTACTACTTCTGCTAGCGCTTTCGCTTTCTCGTATTCAAAATATTCACAAGGAAAATTGAAGGCATTGATTATCGGCGACCTTGAAAATCACTAATCCTTCGATTATAGACATTTATACTTCTAAATGTATTTATATTCTTGGCAAGAAGTAAGAAGTTGCTCTTGGAGCAATTGCTGAGATACACTATTGATATTTGCAAGACCTTTCACAAGAACGTAACAAGATGTTACCTAGCATTTTATTTGTTGAATATCTGTATGAAATTGCCCAAAATGAGCCAACTGCTAACTGCTAGCAAAAAACAGTGGTACAGTGGTTTATGATTCTGCCTCAAAGCAAGTCGCCTACTATGTTATGGTGGTATAAATAAAAGAACGAATGAGCGTTGATTCACAAATAGCAATTAGCTAACCAAGGTGCAAAGTGAATGTAAATCCACAAATAAAAGCAAACTATTAGCAAGAGAAACGTGTGAATGAGCAGGAAGCTTCAGAAAGGCCAGCCTGCAGATGCAAGAAGATACCACTGACCTGCAGGATAAGTGCTAAGTGTTCTAGCAAGATTTAACCCCTTTACATTAAGTCACTCACTCATAACCTTTAGTATTAGCATTAACGAGCCAAATGCAAAGTGTATCTCAATCCACATAGTAAGAGATATTGGCATAAGGCAGGTTTGAAGTGTGCAGGAAGCTCCAGGAAGTCCAGGTTGCAGATGCGATCACCAAACTACAACAGCTGGGGCTCAACACTTACCTCTGCAACTAGCTGCTGGAGTCCCTCTGTTAGACGCCCCAAGCAGTACGAGTCGGCAACAACATCTGGAGCAGCATCACAACCAGTACAGGGACCCCTGGGCTACGTGCTGCTCTTCACCCTGCTGACTCACTGCAAACCAGACCCACTTCAGGAAGGAAGTTGAACTTCTAACCATGTGGTGCAGAGACAACAATCACCGACAAGGAGATTGTTGTCGAAGGTACCGGAGACAACTGCTTTCAGGGAAAATGTATCAGAGGGAGTCTCCTGCTGTCAGGGAGAAGGTACCGGAACTCTCTTCCCATGACCCTACTCCCTTCATCCTGCAGTACCCCAAGATGCTGAGCCCCCCCCCCCGCCCATACATATACGTCAGGAATAACCTTAGCAACATCCGCGATAACTGTCAGAAGTACCTGTCTGTTTGGATCCCCCCTCCTGGTAGTTAGCTTAGCACAAAGCATGGTAGTGTATGGGAAAACCTTTGCTCTCTACAGGGTCATCAGCTCGCAATAATTAGCTGAGCACAATTATTTGTCGCCCAATGTCAGCCTATTAACATATTGAATATATAAAAGATAACACATATATGTTAAATATAATATAAAAAAAGTGTTAGCTACTGTGGCAACATCATCTTTTTGATCAAGTACTTCCCGTTTGAGACGCCACAAAGAGTGCCATCTTTGCGTTTGTTTCAAAAAAGTATCGCTTCAATATTTTCGTACCCATGCTCACAGTGTGCTCCCGTAACTCGGTACGTCTTTGGTTACCATAGCAACACAGTCAGAAGTACTGGCAGCCCGTGGTGTGCGCGGCGCAGGAGGCGGATTGCAGGTTCCGGGGGTGGTTGTTCCAGGCAGACACCGGAGAACCTTGCGCTCGCAGAAACATCTGGCGTGTTTGCCATGATCAAAACAAGAACCCAGGACCGGTGGCGTTTGGTGGGAAGCGTCTCCTTTCAGTCGGTGCCGCGGTGATGAGCCCTGGGCGCGTCCTCCAAAAAAAACGGTAAAAAGAAAAATAGGAAGCTAAGATCTAATGGCGGGATAAGTTGAAGGGACGTCCGGGACCCGCTGGGCGTTACCTGTCCAAGTTTATTCACTGGAAAAAGAAACCATCAGAGAACTTGTCAGTTCTTGGAGAACCCCTCGCTCATGCGCCAGGAGTTTTATTAAATAGCGTGCGGAACACTTAGCAGGTAATCCAAAGGTGGCGTCTTGCTACTCCTAGCCGGTTCGCGTTGATGCTCCTGCTGCGTCTCATTTTCGCTTCGGTCCAGAGGCTGGAAGGTGAATCGTCGATTTTCTATAAGTGCCGGATCAAACCTTTCCAGATGCGGAAGAAAACCGTGGATGAAACGCCGGCTTTTGTCCCTGGTGACTGTTTGAAATTAGCCTCTAAGTGAAGCCAGAAGCGGAGGATTTACATCCCGCCGCTGCTCCGCGGTGCAGCTGAGCGTGACCTCATTGCCGCCGTGCGATCAGACATTATCTGGACGCCGCACGCTACGCCATGATTGCGGATGTCAAAGGTGATGCGCCCCCGAGCTCGCAGCGGCGCTGCCGTGGAGATTAGGGCAGCCGGTGATTGGCCGTGACAGGCGGCAGGCGTGCGTTAGATTATTCCCAGAGCCAGACCTCGACACTTAAACGCCAACATCTGGCTTAGGAATCCTAGCCGCATGACGCGCCGTATGTTCAAATCGGCCCTTCGCACCGTGTAGTTTAAGTTAGATTGACCCATTTAAAGATGGCCGCCTTTCTGCAAAAACAACACATCGGAAAATGCAGTTTGCAACAGTTTGGCCCCTCCTGCTGTTTCGGTCCCTCGGATGTGGCGGGGGGTCGGGGGGCAAAGCAAGGGGCCGTTACCGTGACGTCTAAAAATCCGCGCGTGGCACCATGTTTTTGAAGTTGAAGTGAACCATTACTAGATGGCTGCCTTTCTGCAAACGCAACATGGCGTTGAATGATGCTGTTTTGAAGCAGTTCAGCGACCTCGAGTCTCCAAGCGAAGCCACGCTGAAGGCATTGCCATTTAATAGCCTTATTTGCACATATTTCTCTAGTACTGCTATTTTTACTACTCTTATGCTGCTGTGATAATTGGGAGTAAATAAAGTATACTTTTCTGCAAATCAACCCATGGCATTGAGTTTTTGAAGTCAAACTGACCCATTTAAAAATGGCCACCTTTCCGCAACTGCGGCATGTCATTGGAAAATGCCATTTTTACAACAGTTCAGCGTCGCTCCTGCTGTTTCAGCGGCTCCTAGCGCTGCACCGTCAGTACTGTCAGACTGTCTGTTTTGGGGGTCTCTGAACAAAACTCTTTTTTTTTTTTTTTGTTTTTTTCTTTTGGTAAACTAAAGGGACGAAATGAAGTGTTTTCAAAACAGGATGTGGATAATTCAAAAAAAACGAAAGAGCAGATGCAGATCATATCTGTGGGTGGATGACTCGGTGGTTGGTCCGCTGGGATAGAAGAAACCTGCAACGTCAGCGAGGACAGCGCCGGATCCTTCCGCCGGCACAAGCTAGTCCCTGTTATTTTCCTCCACTTTGCTAGTGTTGGCGCTGGGCTGTCTGCTGACAGGGGGAGGTGGAGGTGGAGGAAGGTGTGGGGTGCAGAAGAAACAGAAAAAGAATAGCTGTTTGTTGCTTTTAATAATGAATGTCCACTTTCTCCTGTTTGTTTTGAGTCCACTTTCCGGCCCCAAGCAGCAGCCGGCCAACGCTCGCCGCACATTGACCCGCTTCAATAAAAGATGGAGGGACGTGATGTTAACATCTCGCCGCGTACCGACGGTGGCGGCGGAGAGAGAGTGAGCTAGCGTGCACGGCACAGCGCACGCGGACGATATATATATTTAATTCACGGGGCCGAACGTGCCGGATGAGGCCGGAGGGAGTAAAAGTACACACAGACCTCAGCAAGTACTCGGAACATCGGGAATAAAACAATATCCAGACGTAAAAACAACAAGATTAAAAGATGACAGTTTCAGGGAGGGGATGTGAAGAGCAGAAGTCAGTAATCTGTTTTAATGAACAAAACCAAGTCATTCTTAAACCTAGAAAAGGCAAAACAAACTTGTCTGGGGATTAAAAAACGGGATTCAAGGTGATTTAATACTGTTTGATTTTCCTTTCCAGTCGTCCAATTAAGTCAACAAGGTTTTAAATTTCTATTGGTTCGATTCCATCCATCCCTTCCTGGCGTATCTTCGTCTCCAGATGATTCCAGAGAATCCATGCCTCACCTTTCCTCACGAGCTCCTACTTCCTGAGACTTGATTCTTCGCGAGTTTTTAGCTCCCAAGACTCCCATGATGAGACACCAAAAACAACCCGGACCCAGCGCAGCCCTCCATTCATCTCCTTTGTCGATAAAATGCCTTACTTACTGAGTGTCCTTGCGTTTGAGTCGGGTACGCCCTCCGAAATCATGACAGAATTAGTGGAACCTTTAGGATGTCCTGTGGGGCTTCAGGAAACAGCGTTTATCCGAGCAGATCGATCAAACTGATCGGCGTTCTGAGAAATTTGGTTTATATTGCATTTTAAAATCTCTCAAAGTCAGCGAGCGCGGAGCCCGTCGCAGAGCCTCCGCTGTGCGTGACGGATCATTCCAAGATGCCGCCGCCGCTACGGTGAAGGAGCGACTGTCGTACTCTCAGCTCCCTCGCGGCGAGGTAATGACCCGGGAACAGACTCGCCGGGCAGGGGAGGGGGAGCTGTTACGTGAAGGAGACCAGGAACACGACATGGGCCTTGTCAGGCAGGTGGCCATGATGAAGATGTGGTCATGTGACCTCCAATCGTGGTCAGGCCTACGCGGTTCCACGTTTACGGCACCAGGAGCAGGAGCATCACTGAGCTCTTCCTGTTTCTTGGTTCACTCGTCCAACTCCTCCTCTTCTTCAGCAGGATCAACACAGAACCTTTTTTTGGGGGGGGGGACCGGCTCCCAGAATGCTCCCGTTCTTCTGCAGGACTGAAATACAGTGGTGACTGGAAATGTCAAGTAAGAGGCAGCAGAAACTTAGAAGGTGTTGCTCAGGGTTTGACCGGGAGTTTTAGGAACTAAAGCCTCCCACGCTCGGAGGACGGAAGACGTTTCGACCCCACGAGAGACGGCTGAAAGGAGAAGACCGAAAACAAGAAGTCAGCTGGCTTGTCAGCTTCTCTCGAGAAGTTTAAAATAGGGATCTTCCAAACCTTCTCCTCGCAGCTCAAGCACTCCAAGTTCTGATCCATTTAGTTCTTTCTGTCTGGAGACTCCCTGCTCTCCTCTGCCGGCCTTCCTGGGTTCTTTCTTGGTACCTCCGTTGTTCTCTCACAGTCCCAAAGCAGCTAGTTGGTTCACTTAAGATTTCTAATTGTCCTTAGATGTGAGTGACGGAGCGAGTGTTTGGGTGTCTGTGATTGACAGCTGACCTGTCCAGGCTTGGCCCTGCCTCTTGCCTTAGTGTCAGCTGGGCTTTGAGCGTTTGAGCAGGATTAGCTACGAGCTCCTACCCAATTGTATCACTTCAGTTGAAGAGCTTGTTGGACAATTGAAACGGATGTTTGGACCCCGGAGTCTAGAGGTCAGGGCTATCAGGGAGGGGGGGGGGGGGGGTCAGTCCATCTAGCAGTGCTAATGACAGTCCGAGCTGCTCCCTGTGAAGTGAAACAGAATTCTTGGAGGTTGTTGCTCTTGTTATTGTCCAGTAGGGGGTATCGGTAGGACTAGTGTCCTCAGCAGCCGGACTGAAGGTCAGAGGTGCTAACGTGGTTCCCTGACCATCACCAGTCAGGGTTGTACAGCCAAAGTGATGCTCCTAAAAAGTTCGGACATGCAATGCAGCCATTTGTATTTGCGCCCATGGATGTCACCCTCCTCTTGTGGTATGAGCCATCACTTCCAGCAGATAGAGTGGACTGAGTCCAGCACCAAGACTCCCTCTCCGGTCCCAACAAGAATCATTTGCCTTCCAGACATCGAAGAGAAAAGTCAGTTTCTTCGTCCATTGAAGTGTCTGATATTAAGAGTGCATACGATCCTGGAACCCTTCCTGTCCTGGACTCACCTTTTTTCTGCGCTTCAGCTCAGACAGTTCTGCTGAGAGAGACCGGTTTTGGTCGTAGAAACTTGCGGTAGAAGTAAAACAACAGAAGAGCGGCAATCGGGTTCTAGAAAGTTCTCAGAATCCTTGTTTGTGGAAGGAGGTCACCATCAGGACCTTTTTTAAAGTTGCCCGAAGCCTGCCCCTCTCAGTGTTTGTGGAGGGCACGCCATCGGCAATTTATTTTTAATGGTGGCGTACTGGAACCGGAGTTGGCGAGATGAAATTATATTTCATGGGCCCGTTAAGCAGCATCCGGCTCTGCCCGGGAATCCAAACACGCGGCTCGGCGGACTCCAAACAAGCAACGCCGTTATTTCCCTCACAGCTGAATTCAAAGCCTTTTAACGGAATAAAGAAGCAAAAGAGAGCCTCGGTTGTCAGAAATCCCGGTAAAAGAAGAAGATCTGACCTTGACCATTCAGATGTTAATAGCCTCCGTCGCGTCTCCAGACTCCCATTTCTGTCCGGAGCTCTGGATAAAAGCTGTCTAAGCACATCCTCCGTCTGCTCCACGCGTAATGGTATAATGAACCCGGAGAACCTGCTCCTCTCAGCGTCTGAGATGACCCCCCTCCACCTGCAGAGGGTACTTCGCCCACATTCTCTTTTTTTTTCAGAGCCCAACTTTTTCTTCCGACGTCGTTGGACATCGCAGGCCCTTTCAACACGTCTGAGAAAGCAGGAACCCGCCCGGAGGGGGTTCGCCTCCTTCCGGGGCGACCAGGTTGAAGCGACGAGATCGGAATTATCTCCTTGCCTTCCGCTCCGAGGAACCTCATGGCTCCACTGCGGACAACGAGGATTCTTTCCCAAGGACTCTTTGGAAGGAGGAGCCGGGAATGAGCCACCAACCCTCTGGTGAAGGGACGCCTGCTCTTCCAGGTGACCAAACATACCTAGGAAAGCCTCTTGTCCTGTACTCTGGGGTCACAACTCATACTTTTGAAACATGGTACAAGTCGCCCTCTTCCAGGCATCTGCACACTCCAGGGTGACAAGAAGTGACAAGAATAGATCTATCTCCTGGTCTTCGTTTCACCCTGGGGGGGAACCTCAGGGCTCCATCACGTGACCCATCGCATCGCACAGCAATCATCTCCGCAGAATCGCCTCTGATCGTCCCTCGGCCGTGACGGGCGGCGAGCTTCTACCCGAGGTCTCCGTGTTCATTCAAAACCGGAGCACCCGTGAAATCCCCTCCTCGTCCGGAGCCCATCAAACGCAGGATCATAAGCGTCCCCGTCGGTTCTCTGTTCTTCCCAGAAACTACCCGTGCCCCCTTTGTTCCATCCGCCCGGCATCTTTGATCCCGCAGAGAAGTGCCTTTTTTTTTCTTACTAATGGAGCACATCCAGCAAGGGCCGCTTTTGATGTGGAAGCACTCCAGACGCCATCTTCCCCCCGAAGTGTTTATGGTGTCGCCGGCTTGTAAATAAAAAAAAAAAACCTTTCCCTCTGCCCTCTGCCTTCCTTTGTTGTACATATCAAGGGAAACTAATTAGAAATATGACCGTGATGGAACACAAACACGACCCCGCCGCCTTTAACTTCCACACGATGACGGTTTGACGTCCTTCAACTTCTGATGATGGATAAGCGGGTTGTCAGGAACGACCACCCCACCGATTCGCCCAATGAAACGTTGGATTTTTTTTTGCAGAGGTGACATTTTAGGAGTTTTGGCGGCGAGGGGTGTTGAAAACTGTCGGCGTCGGACCAGCAGATGATTCGGAGCGGAAATAAAAATCGCAGAGGACGTGGTTTCCAGCTGAACCGGATGAACCAGTTGATCGAAATGTACGGTTCATCCTAAATCTGACAGTTTGGAATAGAAGCACAACCTTGTGGTCCGGATCAGAGACGCTCTCGCACAACGAGAGTGTTCTTCCAACCGACTCCTTTCTTGGTCCTCTTTCCAAGCGTCACCTTTTCATAAACCCTCCTGCGGTTTTGATCTCCCAGCCTCTCCACAAAAAAGCCGCCCGCTCGCCGTGTTCAGCGGGCATACCGCTGTCGATGCAAAGTTAAATTTTTGTGTATGGGGAAGCGTGGGGGTTAGAAAATAGCATTTATTACAAATCTAATTGGTTTTTTTTTCCTCGTGCCTTTTTGATTTTTATTTTCCCGAGGATATTTTTTATTTATTTTTTTTGTTGATTTGATATTCAGACTGAGTGGCTTAAAGGCAAATATGTGGGAAAAAAAGGACATGTGGTTTATAAAAAGGAAATGTGTCTGGAGAGGAAAGAAAAGGCGCCACTGCAGCGGCAATCTCGCCGCCGTCCCCACGTTCTTCGGCGAGATTGGATGTAATTAAGGGACAGATATTCATTATCCGGGAGATGTTTCTGCTCGTCATTAAACTTTTGTTTATTCCTCTGTTCATTCCTTGGGAGACGGTTTGAGATAATTGAACACCATTACAGCCCTTTTTATGAATGCAATTCCCCCGACCGGCATTGGAGAAAATGCGGAGCTGGAGTTCGCCTGTGACGACCCGGCGCCGACAAAGATCCCAAAGCCGCTCGCTCAATTGCTCCAACTGGAAACTGTTTCTGCTCGGAAAGCGCTTTGGATGGCGTCGGTAGAGCTACCGTCGGGATGGAGGGGATGCAGTGTCTTCGCCCTTCGAGGGAACTCTGGCACGGAAGTGCCGGCATCCAACTGCCAACCTCAAGATCGGATGGACGGCCAGCTCTTCTTCGGGAAGCATACATGTCCTGACACCAGGAGAGGACTTCCGTAATTTCCGGACATAAAGTGCACCTAGATATAAGCCGCACCGGCTAGCTGACCGCATTCTTCATCTTCCTCATGCACACTAATACATTAAAGTCGTCTTTTTCAGTGTCTGAATCGAACGGCCTCAGAATATCATGGTTCTTTCATCTGTCTAATATGACGAGGCTGCATGTTTTGACAGCGTGAAGCTCGTTAGCCCCCCGAGCTCGTTAGCTCTGTCGTTCTATAAGCCGCGCTTTTCAAAGCTTGTGAAAAAACCAGAGGCTTATAGTCTGAAATTTACGGTTATATACTCATCCATTCACTCATTATTTATATCGATGTCATGTAGAGACCTATGACTGTCATGGTGAAGCGCTCATACCTGCTTCAGTGGCCGACCAGGAGCAAGAAGGAGCCAGGGGGGGGTTTCTGCGTTTGCGGAGGCGATCCCGTTGCCTGGCAGCCGACTAATTAAACCGCCAGTTCGTCAAGACTGCCGCCGATTTATCCGCGTTCGCTTTGTTTTTTTACGAGCCCCCTCGGCGTCGGAACCCCCCCCCCCCCCCCAAAACTCCGACGGAGCTTCTCCGGCTTCTGCTGACGGACGAAAAAACGCCCCCCCGCCCCATTCGAGGCTTCCAAGAATGGGGCGGGGGGGGCTTCAACGCCGGAATGGCTCATTACGGATGTAAACACACTAGCGCTGCTTTTAAATGGGTTAATTAAAGCTGTATCATTGGCAGCTGATGATACCAACAAGTCCAATTAAAATGCTCCAAGCCCCCCCCCCCCGGCCATCGCCCACCCCCACCCCGTGCACTCGCCAGCCAAAAATCGCGCCGCCGTTATTGTTTCCCGCGGCGTTTTTCTGCCGAGCCGCTCGCGCCTCGCTCAAAGGGCGTAAATCTTCATCTCGGTTTTCAGTGCTGCTTTGGGAGGCTATGCCCCCCCCCCCCCCCCTCCACGTCAGCTTTATAACCCAATGCGGCGCCACGAGCCCAAAAATAATTGCGGGCCATAATACGGGCGCCAACCGTGCACGCCGTGATAGATCGCGCTCATTTGGGAGTTGTTCTTTACTGGGAGGTTGGAAGTGGAGGTGCGGGCGGTGGGTGGGGGGGTTCGCTTAAACTCGCAGTTTGCTGGAACGGCGCTGAGCGTTAGCGACGACAACGACGGCTCCCCCGCCCCCCCCCCGCCCCTGTCCACGAAAGCAACGTTTATGACCAAATCCGTCATGACGCCGACGTTCCTCCAGCTCCTCAGCCTTGACGTTCTCACGCCGCGTGACGGATCGCAAGCAGGGGTGGAATATGTTCGGGCGGCTGGAAAGGGGGGGGCGCCATCCCTTCATCATCAGTAGAAGGAGTAGAAGAACCTCCACCCCCGCAGCTGTAAATCCTCCATAGTTGAGCCTGTTTTGGAAGCGGCCTCGGGAGGAAAAAAAAAAAACACGCAAAACAGGAGGTGGGACTCGTAGAGGCGTGAGTTAGAAGAAATAATAACAGTGATCGTGACCGGGAAAAATAAATGAGAGAAGAGAAAGCGGCGTGGGAGGGGTTAAACCTCCTCGGCTGTGAAGCAACGTCGGGATCCCGCGGGCGGTTGGAGCGCCGCCGGTTGTTGCTGCTCGGAGGGAAGCGGGGCATTAATACTTCATTGCGGGAGAAGTTACTTGTCGTGCCTTGGGATTCATGTGAACTGGCTGCCCGGGGTATCTTGTGGCCTCAACGGGATTAAAGTGTGCGCACAACTTAGTTTCAGGGGGGGGGGGGTTTGCTTTTTGCACGACTTGTTTTTGTGACAGTTTGAATCTCCGTACTGCTTCTTGGCACAATCTGCTTGTCGTGGCAACCGGACTTGAATTTGTTCAGCGCCGAAGAGGTCTCTGAGATGAGGGGTGAGACGTCTTCAAGCGAAGAAATTCAAGTCCGGTTACCACGACAAGAAGATTTCGACTAGAAGTCACCATGACCTGGACAAATAAGAACCTCCACAGGCATCTGTTCTGCTGTTTTTTTTTTATGTTCATCCATTCTTTCATTATCTGCACAGCTTGACCTCCCTAGTGAAGCTCCTGGGTGTATTTGGAGAACACAGAGGCGAGACGAAGAGAGGCCCACTGTAGACAACCGACCAGGGACCTTCTTGTTGTGAGGTTGAAGCTCTAATCACTGCATCCCTGCACTGCACATGTATGCACTCGTAATAGTAGCCCCTTTTTCCCTGGAGGAACTTTTGCACGGCCTTGAACCTTTTTTGGGAACAACCGTTTCTTGATGCCTGCAGACAGCAGGGGAACCAGAGACCTTCAGCTCCTTCAACCATCTTAGCTCCTACTCTGAGGCAGGGTCTTTTTACGGTTCCGTAGGAGTAGATGCTTGGTGGATCTCAAAAGTCACGCTCACTTCCGGATACTTCCTGCAGTCCCAGAGCCAAGTGTCACTGCTCGACTCTTTTGTTGGGACAAAACGGAGCAACGAAGAGGTGCAAGCTCTCCTGGCCTGCTAAGCTACGGAGGTGTTTCGCAGAGAGATATCTATATTTTGTCCAGAAGAAGTGCAGGGAGAAGATAAAAACACTCCAGCCATCTGATGGTGCTTGGTTACTATTCCATCAACACCATAGCAGCTTCCACCTCCATGCTGTCTGTGTCGTCTCCCTGTTCGTCTTCTTTTTTTGAGTTTTGTTTTGGAATCTGGAGCTTAACGTGCACATCACCCCATTCCCTTCCTTGGTCCCGGACCGCCCGTGGGAATGCAAAACTAAAAAGTTCCTGTGGAGTAGGCTACTTTCTGGAGCGGAATTTGAGCTTGACAGCTCTGGGCGGCTAATGTAGGAGCTGATTTGTCGTCCGCAAGAACAGATTTCTGGCTCTGTTGGGCCGGCAAACATAGATGGTGAAACTCAACCACAACACACACACACACACACACACTCATGCACGCACACACACACACACACACACTGGAAACGGATTACTGCAGGCCCCGAAATGTCAAAGTGGTGCTTGGCGTCTCCAGCGCCGCGCAGCACCACTTGGTCTGGGGTTGCTCCAATTTGACCTTTTGACCTTGACTTGGGCTACCCTGGCGGTACACTTTGCGGTGGCGGGATATATTTAGCCCATGCTGAATCCAGTTGGACATTTCTGGGTCAAAAATGCAGCAGAAATCTAATTTATTTTATTTTGTGTTCCTTCCAGGGCGCCGTCCTGTTCCGGGAGGTTGCTGTCAGCTGAGGTGAGGAGCCAAACATTTCTCCTCACGAAAAATGTTCCCTTTTTTGCCTCTTTTTTTTTTTCTCCGGGAATCAGGCGGCTGCACGATTTAATGATGATTCTGTTGGTAGCGGCATGGCAGCGCTAATGACCGTGATGGGCGAGCGTTGTGTAAGAGCCAGTCAATTTGTCGGCTGCAGGACCAAATGAAGCGGTTTAATAACTGAAAGCCGTAATTAGCGTTAGCATCGCGGGAGCGGCTGCGCTCGGACCGCCGGAGGTTCCCTTCCGCACTCTGGAATCACTCTCTGTCTTCCAAATGCTTTTCATTGTGTCCCCATCACTCCCGCGACGGTGCCCTTTTGCAGCAGTTTCCAGGGCAGCCACATCGCTTCATCTGGGCTAGCCGGTTCCCGTTGTCAGCGAGCCCGTTGTGCAGGTGAAGAACACTCGGCTTGGAACTCCAAAGGACGGAAATTCACCAACGGGGACCGGAAGGGAACGTGAACGGGGACTAAGAAGTCACAAAGTTGGGTTCCGGAGCCGAAGACGACCGGGAAGATTGGAACCGAGGTTCCATTTCGACAAGGCGCTGACTGGCGCGATGCTAATGGGTCACCAAACCGAGGAGAAGAAGTTCTCTAGGGAAGGAGATCCTCGATATGCCCTTCACCGCCTATGTGAAAATCATTTTGATCACGGTGCACTGCGAGTCCCCTGGGGATCCGTGTCGTTGAGGCCATATTTCTTGCAGACGGCCCAGATCTTCTGAACCCCATTCACTCCCCACCCTTCCCCTTCTCCAACCCCCCCTCCGTCTGGCTCGCCAAGGTAAGTAGCGAATCATTGTCGTCTGTATTCCCCGTCACATCGGATCAGGCCCGAAATAGCCCGGACTCATTTTCAAAGTGGCGTGGACACCTTTGGTGTGGAAACCCCCCCCAACACCAGTGCCGGCTCCACCACCTTATTCACACTTCCTTGTAAACACGGCTGGTGGTGGATTAGATGAGCGCCAGATAGGCGCCATTCAGAGCCGAGAGGAGAGGAATGAATTAGTCAAGCTTTGACATTAATATTACTTTCATTTGCAGGTGTCTGAGGAGTGTTAAGGAGGATGTGAGCCGAATTCCAAGTCTCTTCTTCTACCCCTCTTTTTTTTTTTTCTTCTTCCCTTATCCAGTCAGACAGCCTTAAGCAGGAAAAAAAACAACAACTTTCATCTAGAGAATGTCAGAAGTTGACAGCTTCTCCCGACGCTTCTGACAGGAGGGGTTACTCTTATATGAAGCGCAAATGCCCCTGAACCCTCCCCCGGTGCTCCCGGTGGGTTAAAAAAAAAACAAAACAAAAAACGGGGAAAGGGGAAAAACCAGAAAACAAAAAAACAGCCTCCTGGCGCTGAGAGATATTTTTGAATAATGGCATCGGCCTCCGACACCTTCCGCTCGCAGCCATACCTCCGACCGGAGGCATGGGGGGGGGGGACAAATGACATTTAATATCCGTGAGGATCAAAACGCGGCAGGCCGGGTCTGGCTTCCTGGGCCACGGCGGCCCCCGTTATTACACGGGGAACTCTGGCCTCAAGGGTGCCAGGCTTAGACGCAGCGCATTTGTATGTAGCTAAGAAAATAAGCAAGGGACCCGTTGTATGAAGTATTCAAAATGGAGCCAGGGGTTGATTCTTTGACACTCTGAGATAGTTTCCCATGGAGAACTGAAGACTCTTAGCTTCTTCTTTCTAACACAGGATTTAGAAGGAATCCCAGAAAGACTCCAGGACTCGGGGGTGGGCTCTCCTATCTCTTGAGCTCCTTCAGAGCTGGATTCTGTGGGGCCTCTGTTACAGTGTGACTACACCGGGGCGGTTGTATCCTTCTCGCTTGTGCTCCGACTGCTTCAGGCTTAGCGGAAAGTTCCATTCGGTTCATGCAAGAGAAAAGGGTCCATCAGATTGTTGGCACTCCAAATCAGAAGCCCGAGCCAGAAGAAGGCGGAGTGCCCTCTTGGGGTCGGGGATGTGATCCTGCTTCCTTCAAGATAGAGTGGGGGGGTTCAGCCATCTTGGAGCGGCCCCAGGGAAGACCCAGGACATGCTTGAAGGAATGTATCTCTGGTCTGGCCATTTGATTTACCCTCTTGGTTTCTTGAAGAGTTGGTACTCTTAAGAACTGTTGCCCTGCTCGTTTACTGCCCGTTTAAATCCAAACGTCCCGTTAGACCCAGCAATTTACTGTATGCTCTTCCTGTCCTTCTGTGGCTACTAAAATTTTAAAACAGACTGCAGCAAGTAGACCAACGACAAGTCTACTCCAAGTTTAGCATAGGTCTAGAACAGGTCTCTTCAAGTCTACAAGACTAGGACAGCTTTACCACAATTCTACAACAATCTCCCACAAGTCTACAACAGGTCTACAAAAGGTCTAACACTAACCTAGCATAAGTCTACCACGAGTCCAAGCTGCTGACATGAACTCCACCTCTGCGAAAGCACTGCGAAATCCACGGTTGGTCTCCTTCGGACACAGTGTTCTCTGCAGTTAGCTGTCCTCCTGTTTCCTTTTTGCTCAGATGAATAGGACTTCCTGTCAGCATGGCGCTGACCTCCCTTCTCCACCTGGAACCCGAACTCTTCCTCCTCTTCTGTTCTCTCCTGGAGACGAGCCCAACCTCCTCGTTCGTTAGCGTCTCGGGACTCTGTCTTTGAACCCCGGTCTTTTTCCATACCGGGACCGAAACCGGCGATACGCGAGCCCGCCGGCCAATTAGAGCGCGGCGTCGCCACATCACTCAGCGCTCCACCATTGTTGTGCTTCCGTTGAGCTATTCTTCTTTGACAAGGCCTTAAAGTAAACCGAGGCCTAATTAGCATTTGTATGCTCCTCCAAATATCCTCGATGAATCACCCCGATCACTTCCCTCCTCTGGAATGGAACCTTCTGTTCTCTCGCTTTGTGCCCTTTAATTAATCTCAGCCACGCAAAAAGATGAGGCTTATTGTTCTCCATGCTGACGGGTGGAGCCTTCAGGAGAAGCTTGTTTCTTGGTGTGTGTGTGTGTGTGTGTGTGTGTGTGTGTGCGCGCGCGTGAACAAGCATCAACTTGAACAAAGACCAGGTTAAGAGTGAAGGTACTGTATGTGAGGTTCAGCTCCGTCACCTCCAAGCGAGAAAGTTCTCGGTTCCTGTACAAAGGCGTGACTGGACCATGGGTTCTCTCCATGTTCTCCACCCTGGGTTCTCCATGCTCTCCATCTATGGTTCTCTCCATGTTCTCCATCCTAGGTTCTCCATGCTCTTCATCTTTGGTTCTCTCCATGTTCTCCACCCTGGGTTCTCCATGCTCTCCATGTCCTCTTGCCTGAGTTCCCTCCAGGTGAGCAGGTTCATGGAAGACATCTGTTGGTGTGACTGAGAGGATGAATGGTTTCACAACTCCAGATGATTGACAGGTTCCGGCCGTGGCCTAAGCCGCGCCCCTCTTTGTGGTTGCTATGACGATCGGGTGTCTGTCATTCTTCACCCGTGTGGGACGTGACGCTGTCGTCTGAATGTTCTCCACGGAGGTCACCGCTCCCTGAGGTGGAAACTCGCTCCAGATATTCCTCCTACCAAAGAGAAGAGCAAACATGTAATCTGATTACAGTAATACGTAATGGGTTGACTGTGTAAACTTATTATGGTATTATGAAACCGGTGTTACATCTAATCTGATGACAGTAATAAGTAATCGGTTGAACATTTAGTCTGATTACAGTGATAAGCATCAGGTTTAAAATGTAATGTGATTACAGTGATACGGAGCGGGTTGAAAATGTAATCTGATTACGGGGATATGAACCGGGTTGGAAATGTAATCTGATTACAGTGAGATTGCCGGGTTAGAGATGTAATGTGATTACAGTGATTAGTGCTTGGTTGGAAATTTAATCCAATGACAGTAATAGGCATGGGATGCAATCTGATTATAGTAATAAGTAATGGGTCAGAAATATAATCTGATTATAGTACTAAGTACCATGTTGAAGATGTAATCTGATTATAGTGATAGGCACCAGGTTTGAAAAAGTAATGTGATTACAGTAATAAGTGCTGGGTTGGAAATTTAATCCGATGACAGTAATTGGTATGAAATGTAATCTGATTACAGTAATAAGTAATGGGTTGGAGGTGTAATCTGATTACAGTGATAAGTGCCAGGTATGAATTGTAATCTGATTACTGTGAAGTGCTGGGTTGTACCCACACCATGGAGCTGGAGATGGAATTCCCTCCTGCTGTATTTGTTGAATGGCAGCGTAGAGAAGAAGTTGGAATAGTGGTTGAAGTGTCTCTTCGTCCTCCTTCTTCTCCTCCTCATCTTCGTCCTCTTTCACAGCGTGGTTGCCACGGTGATGGGTTTTGTTCTCCAGGATGTCCGTTGATAACGGCGGCCGCGTTGAACATGGCGCCGGTTCAGGGATGCAATCACCTGACAAGAGACGGACGCCTGGCGTTCCACCAGCTCCTTCAGTTGCCGTCAAAGGATAAAGAATTAAAAATGGAGGGCACATCTTCCTGCTCATTTTCTTCTCTGGGGCCAATAATGAAGACCGACGCCAGTGTCTTGCCTCCCAGTAGCGTCTTGCTTCGCAGTCCTTTAATGGCCGGGTCTCGTTCTTCCTCAGAGGCTTTTCACCTTTTATTTCCTGTCACACCATCTAGGGTGTCCTGTTCTTCTTTTTCTCAATCATGACGGCTCTCTGCTTTTGCAATCATGTGTTTATCCATCCGTCCTCAGGGTTTGCAGGAGGGGCTGGAGCCTATCCTGGTTTCTGATTGCCTGGGAGCTGGAGCATACAAGTATTGACCCTTATTTACTCATCATACCCAGACATGCAACTCTACGCCCTCTCACCTCTCATGGACAATGTAGGGTCTCCATGAAGCTCCTGCATGGGTTTGGACGGTGGGAGGAGCCCGGAGAACCATGAGAAAACCCACGCAGACACTTGGAAAACATGGAGACTCCACATCGGAAGGCCTCGTGTGGGACTGCAGCCGAGGCCTCCTCGTGCCACTGTTTTTACAAAAGCTCAAACGCGGGTTTGAAAGTTTTCACGTTCACCACTCGAAGCTCGAAGTTGAAATCGTCACATCCGACCCAACTCCAGATCTCCTTCTTCTTCTTCTATAACCACATTAGATCCGTTGGTCCGTCGGTCCATCTGTCAGGCAACAACAACAGCATCTAACAAGGTAATGCTCCTCTCCCAAAAAGAAAAAAAAAAAAAAACACGTCTCCCGTCCGACATTGAATTAATTTGCCGCTCTCTTAAGACTGAAGGACCATTAAACAAATCCTCTTCTGATTCCCGGCCGCTCCTTTAATGCGCCTCCTCTTCCTCCGCAGCCCTTTTCAATTAATCCCCCTGCATTATGCATGATTACATTAAACAATCCAATAAACTGATATGGAGTCTCTGGCTAAGGAAGGAGTCTGTTAATGGATATAAAATGGAGTTCCACCACTCCGGGATGAATTCATTACCCCACCCCTCCACCCGCACCTCAACCTCCACCTCTCTCCATCCGCCCTTCTGCCCACCAAAGATTGTTCCAAAAGGTAATATTCTCAAGCGGAGTTGACACTTTTATCGGACTTGGACATTTGGGTGTTTTGTTTTGTATATGTGTGCGTTCTGGCAAATCCGGTTAAAAGAACGACTAGCCTTTATGTCGAGGATTGAAGGTTCTATCTGATTTTGCTGTCTTTCAAGAGCAGGTCTTGTTTCTAAAGCTGTGTTCACTTGACAACTCTTGAGCAAAGGATCCAGTGAAGTAAAGAGCATACGTGGGTCTGCAAGTATCTGTGCTGGGGCCTCGCAGTAAGATGGTTCTAGCTTCTGATTCCGTGTACCAGGTTCCTTGTGTCTGGAGCCCTTCTTTTGTCCGTCAGAGCAGAACTTGTACACTTCATGGCCGGAGGTTTCAGCACCGACCTCTGACCTCTGACGCCCCGGCCGAGGCCTGGTTCTGGATCTGCGGTTCCTTGAATTCCCAGCAGGACTTACCAAGTTGATGTTATCCATCTTTGCTATTGGCTTTAGCAACTAGGCAAGGTTCCACATCCGTTTTGCTTTATTTCAAGATCGCGCAGAGACTCAGGCTCCCCCGGGGGACCTTTTTTGTTCTCTGCAGCGGCCATGACAGCCAGGTCAGAGGACCTCCTTAAGTTGCAGGAGAGAAGAGGAGGAACTTAAAGACAATCTGCAGCTTGCCAGGCTGTTATCTGAAGAAGCGGGTCACACGCCGGTGCTTCCTCTATCTGAGTTTCCCCGTCCCATGTGGTCCTCCGGAGATTACCCTGCTCCGGCCCTTTAAATAATCTCAGCCATCGCTTTGGAAATGTGATGTTTTCATTTAACCCGGTGTTTTGCTAAACGTGATACTATCGATATTTGGGGGAGGGGGCTGTCATTTCCAAGGCAACAGCTTCCATTTGAATGCCCCGGCTGCCAGACACTACCCAAAATCAACAGTCAGGGGGTGCTTTTAAGAAGGCCAAGATAAATAGGAGAAGAAAATCAGGTGGAGGGGAAGCTAATGGAAAACAGAAGGAGCCGGAGCAAAAGCGGGTGCGGAGGATATCCTGCCGTTTGAACATTTGAATGCTTGTATTTGCCTCAGGGGGTCAAATCATTTATTTATTGGACACAGTAATGGTTAATCCGTGGCGCCAGTTGGTGCCTCCTTGAATCAGGAGGGGCTCCACCTCTGCATTTAGATCCAGGACGCCCTGCATGGAGTTTTTAGGAAGTTTTGGCCTCCGAGAGCTATGTCTTGGACCTCGGAGAATAAATCCAAGCTGGTAGTTCTATACAACAACATTAGATGTTGAACGTTGCCTCTGGATGGTAAAAGATGTCCCCCTGTCATCGCTGGACCTGTAGTTGGTTCCCCTTGACCAGAACCTTTCTACTGGATCTATCTGGTACTGCAGACTGCAGATCTGACCAGCAACAGTTGCGCCCCTCCAGATTGAGGTAGACGTGAGCTTTAACAGTATGGTCCTGAACATCTTGCTCGAGAAGGTCTGACTCGCAGGAAGATGGTGACCATGTCCCATAAATCCAAATGTGTTCAAATATGGCCGACTTTGTCACACAGAAATTCTGCAACATAACATCTGCCAACGAATTCCCTTGTCGATGGCTTACTTCATGCCATGCCGCTAGCAGCAACCCTGCCATCTTGTCCTGTTGACCCCTCGGTTTGGTTTGTCCAGATACTTCCAGATTTCCCTATTTTGAGCTAGTTGTTAAATGGAGCTTCCGGCGCTGACACAGACCCTCTAGAACAGTGGTTCTTAGCCTTGTTGGAGGTACTGAACCCCACCTGTTTTACATGCGCATTCGCCGAACCCTTCTTTATTGGATCGAGGATCGTTTCGTTGATGGGTACAAAGAACAGGCAGAGTAGCCTTTTCATTGAATCTGGCTCCCTTCACCTTGAATTCAGCAAGCGCTATGTTCTTGTAGTTCCCATCTCCATGCAGCTGAAGGAAGCCTTCCTGTAGTTTTACCGGTGCTGGACTAGAATTGCTCATCTTGTCTTTGCAAATCATGCAGTTAGGACATCGATTCCAATCACGTTCCGTCATACATGTGAATCCGTATTGTACGTATTCTTCCGACCGCTTTCTTTTTTTGCCCGACATAATTAGTATGAAGGGATTAAAATAAATCACATGACATACCATCACGACAGTCACAAGTTACTACAACTGAGCGCACCAAAATCCCTGCAGCACGGATAGGCCAAGCTATGTTGCGTGATCACCTGCAGCCAGTGATGTCATCACCAATGTGTGTCTTGACCTCCGCCGAACCCCTGAGACTGACCCACCGAACCCCTGGGGTTCGATCGAACCCAGGTTAAGAACCACTGCTCTAGAATAACACCTTGCATTAAGTGTGGACAAGCAAGGTAGTTCTTCACTTCTAAAGCAGGACAGCACTCCACAAAGGCTGTTGAGATGTTCCATCTTCTTATCAGCCAAACAGCAGAGCCTTGGCCCCGGTGGCTGAACCGAGGACTGCAGCACCACAAAATTATCTGCGGCTGTTTAGGACCTTCTAGAAGGAGTCAATCCCTGTCAGCAGACACCGGGCTGCTGGAAGCATACCTCTTTCATCTCATAGTAGAACAGCAAGGGAAAAGGATGTGGAGCACGATGTGGAGAGGAGCCCGCTGATACCCACCATGCTAAAGGACCTTGGAAAGGCCAGTGTGGGGAACAAGGGTTTTTCTTTTCACTTGTTTGCAAAGTGCAGCTGATTTGATTGATGCACCAGAAGCTGGAATTTGAGGAGAAGTCGGGTTGGAGCGGGTGGACTTCTGCGAGAGCCGACAGATTTTTGGGAGGGGTTATTTGATGACCTGAAATGTGGATCCAGCGAGTGGGAGGCAGCTAATCCATGTAGCGCCTCGCAGCTAATTAAAGAGATCTCAAAATCCATACGGAACACTGGTTCCAAAAGGGCTCAGAGAACGAAGGCATCCGATCGGCCATTGGCTCCGGGAGGGGGGTACAGAGACCGATGAAGTCAGCTTGGGTCAGCTTCTCACCTTCTACGGTGCACTTGGTTCAAGGGGTTCAATCCAAAGTTTGGCATCGGTCACCTGTCAATCGCAGGGCCGCATGTAGCGTTAGCAGTTCTAAGTTGCTAGAAACAAGCTAACTGCGTATCGATGATTATGAAAATAAATGGCTAGTTGGTGTGGAGCGGGAAGCCTTAGCAACGGGGAGTGAAACGGCCTTCGCTGCGTCCGCCGGCCTGTCACTGCGTCCGTCCATCAGCCCGCCGCCGTCAGCTTCCCGCTGCTTCCGCTCTCATTAGGCTTCCCCCATCCCTCTGCCCCGCCACCCCTCCTTCCTAGCACGGCAGCCATTAGGGCCTAGTAACTGTCAAGAGGCCCGTGGTTTGGCCCAGAGCCTTCCCGCGGCGCGCTGCCCCTCGCCGTGACGCTAACTCAGTTCCAGCTGTTCGGAAGAACCACCGCCAGCGAGAACACCCGGGCGGAGCAAGGCGGATGCAGAAATAGAAAGACCCCCCGCCGCCTCCCTGTGAGGAGGAGGGCGGCGGTGGCGGCGGCGTTCAGCTGGAGAATGATACGTAAAACATAATGTTCATTTCAATGGGAATGACACGGTATCACATCTGAATGTGGCAGAATGATACCATCATGTACGAACAGTATATACACTGACCAAAAGTATTCGCTCACTTGCCTTGACTCGCATATGAGCTTAACTGACATCCCATTCCAAAGCCATAAGGTTCAATATGGCATTGGTCCACGCTTTGCAAATATGACAGCTTCAACTCTTCTGGGAAGGCTGTCCACAAGGTTCAGGAGTGGTCAAAAATTCGCATAAATACATTCTTCAAGAAATGCATTTGTGAGGTCACACACTGATGTTGGACGAGAAGGCCTGGCTCTAAGTCTCCACTCGAATTCATCCCAAAGTTGTTCTGTCGGGTTGAGGTCAGGACTCTGTGCAGGCCAGTCCAGTTCATCCACACCAGACGTTGTCATCCATGCCTTTATGGGCCTTGCTTTTTGCACTGGTGCACAGTCATGTTTGAAAAGGAAGGGTCCAGATCCAAACTGTGCCCACAAAGTTGGGGGCACGGAATTATCCAAAATGTCTCGGTATGCTAAGGTTTTCAGAGTTCCTTTCACTGGAACTAAGGGGCCAAGCCCAGCTTCTGAAAAACAACCCCACACCATAATCCCCCCTCCACCAAGTTCACACTTGGCACAACAGAGTCAGACAAGTACCCTTCTCCCGGCAACTGCCAAACCCAGACTCGTCCATCAGATTGCCAGATGGAGAAGCACGCTTCATCACTCCAGAGAAAGCACCTCCACTGCTCTAGAGTCCAGTGGCGGCATGCTTTACACCTCAGCATCTGACACTGCAGTGCACTTGGTGATGTGAAGATCCAGCTTCTCAGCCATAGAAACCCATTCTATGAAGCTCTCAGTGCACTGTTATTGAGCTAATCTGAAGGCCACATGAAGTTTGGAGGTCTTTAGCAATTGACTGCAGAAATTTAGCGACCTCTTCGCACAATGCGCACCAGCATCCACTGACCCTGCCACTTAAGCTCAGCTTAAGTGGCCTTCCACTTTGTGGCTGAGTTTCTGTAGTTCTGAAAAGCTTCCTTGTTCTTATATTACAGTTGACTTTGAGAGTTTTTGAAAGCGACCCATTCCTTAAAAAATGTTTGCAAAAAAAAAAAAAAAAAAAAAACAGTCTGCATGCCTAGGTGCTTGATTTTATACACCTGTGGGCATGGAAAGGATTGGAACACCTGATTCCAACTTTTTTTGGATGGGCCAATACTTTTGGCCGTATAGTGTACGTGTTATACGTTCTCCTTCAAGCTGCCATGCTAGATGTTGATGTGCACGTTTTTTGTCGCTGTGTCTGAATGCCAGCTAAGGATCCCAGCTAGCATAATAATATAACAATGATACTAATCATATTCATCTATTTATTCATTCATGTTGTTACGTGCTGTTTTTTTTTAAGTTTCAATCGACACACACACAGACGCAGAAAGTACGCATCTGAGTGTGTGTCCTTGTGAAAATTGATATCAGTAACGGCAAGAAACGAGCCGCAGCTGCTGACGACCGCTGCCACGGCTCCAATGCCTTCCTTTATGTCTGGCGTTAACGCCCGTCATAGCTTATAATTATGTCCCTTTGTTTGGGCGGAGGAGCTGTGAACCGCCGCTCTTCCGCCCGCCGCCTCACTATCAGAGATAAATAAAAATAAAAACCTGGCGCCGACGTTCCGTCGAGGCGGTAACTCCACGTCTGGCGGCGGCGGTGCTTTCTCCCCACCTCCCTGACCGCCGGCCTTCACCGCAGCGTCGGCAGACGGCGTGTGAGGAAAAGGAGTGGATTGTGGGAAATGTAATTAAAGAAACAAGTGTCGGGGGTCCGGGAAAGGTCACGGCGAAGGCGGGAGGCATGCACGGACACGTGCACGGACGCCCCGCCGAGAAATATGCCTGAGTCATGAAGCGGCGAGCAGAGCAGACAAGTTGTAGAAGGTTTTATTGACTCGCAGCAAGAAGGTCTGGTTCCATGCTCTCGACGTGTCTGCATGGGGTTCCTGAGAGTTCTTCAGGTTCCTCACACAGTCCAAACACCTGCAGGAGCTTCATGGAGACCCTGGATGGTCCAGATGTGTAAATGAGAGGGTGAACGGTTGCATGCCTGTATAAGAAGTGTGGATGAAAGAGTGAACGGCTGGTTAGATGTAAATGAATGAATGAGGGAGGAAAAGGCCGCATGTCTCTACATGATGTCTGGATGAGATGGTGAATTCTTGTAAAATATATTATGTTAATGAGAGGGTGAATGGTTGCATGTCTTTAAATGAAGTGTGGATGAAAGAGTGAATCGCTGGAGAGCATTCAGACATGTGAATGAATGAGTCACTGATGGGGGAATTGAGAGGGTGAAATGTCGTGTGATGATATGTATGAGTGACAGGGTGAATTGGTACGTTTGCGGATGAAATGTCCCTTACATGTCTCTACATGACATGTGAATGAGAGGGTGAATTGTTGTATGTCTCTATAGGAAGTTTGGATGAAAGAGTAAATGGCGGGAGAGTGTTTAGATGTGTGTATGAATGAATGAATGAATGAATGAATGAATGAACAAATGAATGAGGGGGAAAAAGGCTGCATGTCTCGACATGACCTGTGAATGAGAGGGTGAATGATTGCACATTAGTATATAATGTGAATGAGAGGGTGAATTGTTGTATGTCTCTATAGAAAGTTCGGATGAAAGTGTAAATGGCGGGAGAGTGTTTAGACCTGTGTGTGAATGAATGAATGAATGAATGAATGAGTGAATGAATGAATGAATGGGGAAAAGGCTGCATGTCTCCACATGACCTGTGAATGAGAGGGTGAATGGTTGTGCATCTCTGTGTGAGGTGTGGATGAAACAGTGAATGGTTGCGTGTCTCAGGACATGAATGACCGAATGAATGTTGGGGTTCGAAGGTCATGTGAATGAAAGGGTGAACGGTTGCATCTAATCTCCATCGTATTGTGGCACGATGGAGCTCAGATGGTCCTCAGGAGACTGCCTGTGGAGCCTCAGCAGGTGTTTGTTCAGAGGGACGCAGGCCTGCAAAAGCACCACTGAACCTTCGCCTGTCGCCCAATCAATGCTGAGACAGCCCCCCCCAGGGAATGATTCACTGAGCGGATGAATGGATGAACGCTTGCTTCTCAGACAGTCCTGCCAGAAGGCGCCGTCCTGCCTCTCCTCCTGGCAGCCAATCAGAGTGTCTCATTCCGCCTGCATGGCTGAGCACAGGACATGAAGGTGTTTGAAGAACAACAAACCAAACCGGCCTTTGAAAAAAAAAAACAAAGAAAACTCCCCGCCATTTTCTCACTGTGACAGGGAAAAAGTGGTTTCCGTAGCAACAGGGAAGGGGGGGTGGGTGGGAGGAGGGGGCGTGTCTCGCCAGTTGCAAACGTGCAATTTGATTGGTCGGGAGAAGAGGTGATTACTCATAGGTTACAGTGAAAGGGAGGAATGTCCCTCAGACAGACAGGTGGACGGAGAGATGGATGGATGGGTGGACAGACTGACCAGATAACAACTGAAAATAAAAAAGTGCTAAAGACCTTTCAAATGGCAAACTTGTAATACCTGTAGTATCTATAATGAACTGATAATCATACTTGTGGTACCCAATGTACTCGTAGCACTCAGCAGTAACTGCCTGGAGGTTGGAAGTTGCAGTGGTTGGAGTTAAGATGCTCAAACGGCTCTACGAGTTAAGTCTGAGGAGCACCTTCTTCTTCTTCGAGACCTCAGACAGACTGGTGTTGGTGGGCGCCGCAGGTCCACAGGGTGAAACCGCATGGAACCGACAAACGCGCACCCTGCAGGGCGCCAAACCCATCCATCTGTGGACCTTCAGGGAAAGCATAGGGACAGATTCCACATCTGGAGGGAGTTTGTACATGTGTGGCAGAGTGTGTATGTGTATGTGTGTGTGTATGTGTGTGTGTGTGTGTGTTTGGAGGGGGGGGTGTCGGGGGGCAAATGACAACATCCCTGTAAACACAAGGAGCCCCTATTACATGGCTAATTAAACCCCAGCATGGAAACAAAACAAAGGTCAGGGAGGTGGCTAGCACACACACACACACACACACACACACACACACACACACACACACACGCACACACACACACACACGCACACACACACTAAACTCATTGTGTGGCATGCAACCATGTTTGAAGGATGCTCTCTGGATTCGCCGCATTGTCATGGAAACGGAAAGAAGCGCATGCCTGGGAGCGCTCATTGGATCAATACAGTATTGACAATTGATTATGGTGATTTGAGGACGCCACTGTGACTCTTTCCAGATACTCCGAGTACCCTCCATGAAGCACTTGTACTCGGGAATACCCCATGTGAAGACCGGCCTCTGGAGTACCACGCCTGAGAAATTCTGACCTTTCCGCCTATCCAGTTTTGCCTCCGATCAATAACTTTGAGGTCGATGATGACAATAATGAACGTTAGCTTTGACGCGAACAAGCCGAACAATGGACCGCTCCGTAGAAACCATTTATTTCACCCAGCCGACGTACGTCACGTCAACTGCGGATCAGATGTGTGAGTTCTCCTTTTCCACTCAAGAGTACAAGTCTTGCCCCCCAGAAGTAGGATGACATGGGTCTGGTGGATCCTGCGCTGCCACCGCCAGCACCGCTACGCTGGTCGTTTCCTGCGCCGCCGGCTTCGCCACCACCAAATGTCCCCCACCAGCTCCGGGACTTTTCCTTTGTTTCTTCTTCTTTTCATCACAGCTCTGTGAACATCCAGCTCGGGCACAATGGCTGGCACGGCGCCCGGCGCCAGAGTGGCTCCAGGCACTATCTTTAGCCGCCGCACGTCGTCCGCTGCCAGCATTGGCGCCTGGCCGCCAACCAGGACTCGACATTCTGGCTCTTTCTGAGAGGAAGCCGCTTTCCCATGTTGATATTCAGACGCTCCCGGGGGTTGGCGCATCTGAGCATGCTCACCGCCGCAATCGGTCACATGATCAGGTGGCGAACGAGCAGCGGTGAGCCCGGAAAGACGGTTTAAATCGTGGCGTTGATGCTCAAGTGACGTCTTAATCCTTGATGTATTAATGTAACCATAATCCTCCCCAAGTGGCTCAGCCGGGGAGGGGCGGGGCTTAACCTGACCCGGTCGGCTGTCAATCACAGGACCACATCCAACCATTCACCCTCTCATTCACACCTGCGGTCAACTAGTCTTCAGCTGACGTCGGTCGAGTTTTTGGTCTCTGGTTTAGTGCTGGTGATCTGGTCCGGTCCACTTGTCGGTCCTGGTTCGGGTCCCGGTTTGTTCCAGGTCTTCTTCTGGTTTCAGTTCCAGGTCTGGTTCTGTTAGTGATGTGTTGGTCCTGTTCTGGTGCTGGTGTCATCCCTGGTAACAACCCTGCTGATCTGTCGTTGGTTCTTGGTTTGGTCCTGGTGATCTAGCTTTGGTCTTGGTGAAGGTCCCGGTATCAATCCTTATGATTCGGTATTAGTCCAGATTTGGCTCCTGACTTGGTCCTGTTGTCAGTCCCTGTGATTGGGTTTCTGTCCTAATTCATTCCTGGTCTGGTCAGTCTTGGTATCGGTTCCAGGTCTTGTCCTGGTGATTGGATGTTGGTCCAGGTTTAGTCCTGTTATTGGTCCCGCTATCAGTCCTGGTCCTGGTCCTGGTCTGGTCCCGGTGACCTGGCTCCGGTACTGGCGTGGTTCCAGCAGTGGTCTGTCGGTCCAGCCGTCCAGAACCCCTGAGCAGGTCCTTCAGGTACTGTCTCTGACCTTGTCCACGTCTGTGTCAGATGTCGGTTCCGCCTGGCGTCACACGGCGAGTGCTAATCCCCTGCCTGTCAGCCAATCACAGCGTAGCGTTCTCTGCGGCAGCAGGAATTAAAGAACCCACACAGAGTATGTGCAAATGGAGCTGTCAGGGTTCCTCCAGAACGGCGGAGAACGAGTTCCATCCACACACACACACACACACACACACACACACACACACACACACACACACACACACACACACACACAGGCAGCAGCTGAAGTGGATTTGAGGCTTTGGGTGTGTTTAACCTTCGAGATCCTCGGGGTTCCAACCGTCTGTTCCCCACGTTCATTGTGGAACGTGGAGGAGACAATGATTAAATACACATTCATCACTTTCCATCGTATAAATATGAATACTACGACCACTATTAGTCGTGCTGCAAATAATATTATGACCATGAACCAGAGGGTAATATGAAAAATAAAGATAATGAATTATGTTTATTTAAATTCAAATTTAATCTTTTTTTTAATGTTAAATTTAAATTGAAATTTTAAAGATTATAATGAATTATATTTATCAAACCGCACTGCACTGCAGTGATTGGTCGATTGTGCGTGATTGACAGGTGACCAGTCCAGGTGAAGCCCCGCCCCCTCACCCTGAGTGACTCCAATTTGAATGGAACCAATGAGGCTAAGGAGGGGGATTAAAATACTCTTTCATCCGTATGTGTGAGTGTGTAAGTGTGTGTGTGTGTGTGTATGTGTGTGTGTGTGAGTGTTCCTCTCCAGACGTCTGTGGGCGGCCCCCGCTCCTCCGAGTCTTCACCGGGATCTGAAACCAAATGGACAATTAGCAGGTTTGGCGAGCGGATTAGTGTCTCTCTTTTCTTTTTCCTTCCTTTCTTCCCGTTGCCGTGGTAATATTATGGCGTGGGATTACTTGAGCTGATATTCGCCGCCGCAACAGGGAAATGCAGCGCCGGTCGGCCTCACTCGCCAGATCTGTGAGGAATGCGCTGAATGTTTTTTTTTTTTTTCTTCTTCTTTTTACATTTGGGACATGTAGCTTTTAGCGTGACGCCCACCGGGGTTCTCCACGTGGTTCCGGCCAATTGCTTCTGGCTGAGCCGAATCCCCCGACTTCTGATTGGCTGTGGGCCCAGTGCCATGCATTGGGGCTCTTCACATTTTCATTCATCCATGGTTCCTCACCTGTCAACAATCAGTGGCGTTATTAGCGGGCATTCATCGCTAATGCTAATCTGGCCAACAAGGGGGCAAGGGGGCGGGGCTTAACCCGGACGGGGCTGTTTTACAATCTGCAGATAGCTACATGAATCAGGTGGGAAAGCTGAAAGCTTTTATTTGGGTGGGTCAGGACGTTGTGTGTGGTGTGTGTGTGTGTGTGTGTGAATCGATCCCAAACACACACACACACACACACCGTACCCCGGCCCCCTCCTCTCTTATCGCCGGGTCCCTGCTCCCCTCGCCAGCGGTCCCCAATTTGTTCAACATCAGTCAATTAGGTCAGAACCCCCCAGACACACACACACACACACACACACACACACACATACACATACACATACCTCCATGGCTGCCGTCCAGCCGTCCCATCTGTCCAGTGTTTCCCCCTCGGCGGGGACCCTGAGGCTCCACCCCTCACCTTCAGGACAGCGAACATGCTCTGATGGTCACGGAGGTTCTGTGAAGGTCAGAGGAGAACCTGGGGGATTCTGGTAGAAGGTTCTGCAGCTTCGTCAAGACTGGAAATTGCTCCACAGCCGGGAATGACAAGTGAATGTTTGCATGTCTCCATTTGTGGCCCTGTGATTGACAGCTGACCCTGTGAATGACCGTTGACCTGTCCAGGATAAGTCCCGCCTCCTGCTCCAATATTAGGCGGGATTGGCTACAGTTTAGCTGGATAAGGTGTCGAAATAATGGATAAAGGAAAGGACACACACACAGACACACACACACACACACACATGGTCTTGTGTGTGTGGGGGGGGTTTGAAGCAACCTCCTGAGAAGTCACCAGGACCCTATTTCCAGGCTCCTTTGTCTTACAGAGCCAAAACTGCGTCCTGACACTGTCACTTAGCGGCGCTTTGTGCGTCTCACACTTAGATCGCAACAATGGCGTGCTACATCTGCTCACTTCCTGTTCCTTCACCACGTTTAGCCAGAGCTGGAACCGGCCTTTAGTCACATGGACCTCGTTTGTCTTAGAAAACACAAAATGGCGCCCTGTCACTGTTGCACAAACAACACTTAGTGTGTCTCACACATCATTGGCTTGCTCCATCTGACTCTTAATGTTCCTGCACTGTGATTGGCTGGAGCTGGAGCAATCCTGCGTTCTCCTTAGGGTTTGAAGCAGCCCGTTCGAGATCTTCCTATGCGCCCATTTCCAGGCCCGAACTGGCGTCCGTCTGTCGTCACTTCGCGCCACCTACTGCGTATCACTTCGTTGGCATTCCCTCACTTTGGCTTTGTGATGCTAAGCTAGCCCGCTAGGCTTATGATGTGCGCCGCCCGCAGTACTGATATTGCGGTAAACACCTCAAGTAAACACTCATCACGCCGCTGTCGTCGCCTCGGCGCCCTGATCCCCCCGGTTTCCACCGATATTCCGCCGCGCAAGTCCAACCGGTTTAGCGAAGCCACGCTAATCGGCGTCAAGCCTTGATGTTCTCCGCCCGCCTCCCTGCCGCGTCGTCACTCGCTAAATCACTGCTTCACTGTTGGAATGCTAATGAGCCAGTTTCTGCGTCTTTTTTTTTTTTTTTTCTCCGTAGGGACACCATTGTGATGCAAATCCTGCGCAAAAAAACGCGCAGACCAAAGGAAACCTGCGATACTTGACATCAGATTTAGAGCCCGGGTGATTCGCTTATCGGAAATAATCCCGCCGCACACGCCCACTCCGAATGGTAGAGCCGTATCGCGGCAAGCTTTGAAATGCAAATGCGGCATGAAGGGTGGATAACGCCGCGTTGTTTGTTTCCCGCGTCAACGGGCTCTGCGGCACAAAGCGGACCCTGAAGCCCCCCTCCAATCCCGGCGGAGAACCCGTGCGGAGAGTTCTCCACCTGCCGGGGCTGCTGACAAGGTGAAAAATCTGCCGCTAAGCTAAAACTGCTCCATCTGCTAGCCTGAACACCGAGAAAGAAGATGAGCCAAGTTGCGTTAGCATTAATACTAGCGCTAACGAGTTCCATGGAGGTGCCCGATCCAGGTGTTTCTTTCCGAGTGACCCGGAGATCCCAGCTGAGATCGGGGACAAGGGGCGGGGTTTAACCCGAGCTGTTTGGCTGTCAATCACAGGGGCTACATATAGCGACATGGTCAGCAGGAAAATGTAGAATGTATGAGAAGATGGAGGAAGAAATAGGTAGGACATCATTGAGAGAATCCAGGCTGGAGAACATGGTGACAACCTGGAGACTTCACACAGACAGAACCCAGTGAACCTCTGGACTAAAACTTGGAACCTCCTTCAACCTAATGTTCTCCAAAAGGATCCTCCACCGCAGGAATTAAAACATTTCCACGCCCGCCGTCCACGATGTTCTAAAGACTGCAATTACCCCAGTCGGAGGAAAACCCAGGCTACGCTTTTGTTACTTGAATAAATTAGATCCTGCAGGTTCCTCAGGTTCCTCGGGTTCCTCCGCTCCCAGATAGTGGCCATTAGAGGATAAATGAGCATCCATGAGGCAAGCAGAGAGAAGTGTCCCTCCCCCGCCATCAGTTAGCGCTCAGCGGGCTACCTCCACCCGCACACTGCTTATTTATGACTCTTTCATTTCTGCGGTAGCTGAAGGGGTGGTGGAGCCGGAGCCGGAGCTGGAGGGGGTTCTGCTCGTTTTTGCTAAATTGTTGCGGCAGAAAACTGAGCATGAGCCAAATGAAAGAAGGTCGTGAATGAATGGGTGACGGTTCACGTCTCTCAAAGCGTCCCCGTGATGGTCCAGGATGATCTTGCGTCTCTGGGATTGGCCCCTCCGAGCACGGGATCAGTCGCACAGATAATAAAACGGTCGAATGAATGATGGCATTTAGGAGGACAAATGGCAGTAAGCACATGTTTAATTATCGTATCTTTGGAGACCCTTCTGTGGAAGCTCTGAGAGTCCCTGGTCCTCCAGGGAGCCACTTCATCTGATGGAAGAGATGACCTTTCAGGACTGGTCGGGGCTAAAAAAAATCCAGGTTTAATTAATCTGAACCCGGACCGCTCGTGTCACATTGACCCCCCTCGAACGGGACGTGTCCTCCTGCTCTCCAAATCACATTCACCTCCCAAAACAAAAGAGAAAATTGGTACGGCGCGTCTTGACCAATGAGAGGAGGAGGAAGGAAGGTAGCTGACAGACGTGATAGGAAGTCGGTGCTAATTTGCGACTTTCCTTCGACTCTCACGTCAAAGTCAAATCGAGCTTTTTCCTCATTTTATGGATGAAAAGAAGGACCACCGCTGATGAATTATGCATCTGCAAGGGCAGGAGAAGAAGCTCGGTGTTTCTTTTTAAAGAGGCGCCGCAACTTTTATTTGCGGTTACATAATGACGGCGGGGCGGAGGGCTCCTTTTTGGGTATTTATTTATTTTAAAATGAACACTCGCGGAAGGACATATGCATACCGACCCGCTAAGCGTGCAGAGCCCCCGAAGGCCGCCAGCCTGCAGGCGCTTCGTTGCTTTAGCCCCGAGCGAGCAAATTCCCCCCAAAACATGATTAAGTCTTATCTCATTTATAAGAAAAAAGAAAAAAAAATTGTATTGGTGCACACACACACACACACACACACAGAAATTGTTTCCCCATTACGGCGGCGGTCTAATCACCATAAACCATCCAGCAGAGCTTTAACTCACCTGAAATGATATGGAAATAAATAAAAAATAAATAAAAATAACAGAAAAGAAAAGAAAGCATTTGATGTCGGAATTTCGAGAGAAATAAAACACGGCCGAGGAAGAACTCATTAATGTTCTCGCTGAAAACCGCGGCTGTTTTTTATTTAATTTTTTTTTTTTTTTTTCCAAGCCGGGAAGCAGCTGCGGGTGCCCGGCCGCAGTTGCGATGCGCCGGCGACAGCCAGTCGCCCCATGCTGCTTCCTCACACTGCCTTTCAACTCCTAACTGCTGAGTTTAAAAATAAACAGGAAAATGTTTCTCCCTTTATATGTTTTACCTGACAACCCAGGGGGGAGGCTGGGCGAGGGAGTGGTTTGCTGTTTCAAAGTTGGTATGAACTAATATAAAGTTGGTGTAATGATGGTATGAACTAGTATAAAATTGGACTAAACCTGTGAATATATGGTACAAATTGACATAAAGTGAATTTGATGTTGGAGTAAAGTTGATGAAAGTTTGTATAAAGTGCTCCTAAGTTGAAACAACCTGGTTTGAAGTCTGCATAAAGTGGTGCAACATAGAGGTAAAGTTGATGTAAGCTGATGTAAAGTTTGTATATATGGGTATTAAGGCAGAATAAATTGTACAAACTGGTGTCAAGCTGGTGTAAAGTTGAGGTAAGGAGTGTATACACGGATGTTAAGTTTGTATAAACTGGACAAACCATGTAAAGTCTGTGCACAGTTGTAATAGACTGGTGTTAAGTTGGTATGAAGTGTTTTAAAAGTGTTAAAGGTTGGTGTCAACTGATGTAAAGTTGCTATCAAGGGTATTAAGGGGATGTTAATCCATGTAATGTGGGCTTAAACTGGTGTTAAGTTGCTATTTATGGGTATAAAGGAGATGTAAACTGATGTAAAGTTGGTATTGTGGTTATCAGATGTGGAGTTGGTGAAGTTGTTAAGTTGTAAATTGGCGTAAAGTCTATGTTTGTTGGGTATCGGGGGGATGTAAAGCAGTGTAAAGTTGGTGTAAACTTGTTTTAAGTTGGTGTAAAGTGATGTGAACTGGTGTAAAGTTGTGTAAAGCTGCCTCCCAGTACAAATTAAGATCACAAGTGACTGGTTGGATGCCCCTGCATGCAGCCCTGTGATTGACAGGTGTAACCCCACCTCCTGGCCCAGTGTATCCCAGAATAGCTCCACCCCCGACCTCGCGAGCGCCACTGGAGGCACTGATGAAGAAGGACTTCGACAGTGGTTTGGGACTGAAAGCGCCACAGAGGTTCCTTGCAAGCCTTTTGTAGAGCGGCGATGCCTCCTGCAGCTCCATCCTCCTCCTCCTCACTGAAGTGTCCTCCAGATTGAAGGCGCTTGAGATGCGGCTCCGAGGAGTTTCTCCTCCGGGTGGAGATCCATCGCTGGCATCCCAGCTCCTTGGAAGCATCTCGCTTTGAAACGTGAAGGTGAATGAGGTCTTTGCAGAGCGAAGGTCACCATCAAGAGGAACGTTGACTCTCCAGCAGCTGCTGCTGTTCAAAATAAGAAGATGAATATACAGGGTGGATCTTCATGCTCTCCTACCTGGTTTCTCTCCATGTTTCCTGCCAGGGCTTCTTTCTGTGTTTTGAAGGTTCATTTAATGGGTTCTCAAGGTGGTGAAGTTCATGTCCGTTGCCATGGAGAACCTACATTCTTCTGCTGCCTCCCTGCAGAACCCGAAAACCTGGACGTCTGGGTCCACTTGCCGATCGCAAGAACTTCAACGCCCTCTCCAACTTTTTCTCACATCCACTGCTCCTGGTGATGAAGATGACCTCTGATCTCCGCCTGGCCATACTGTTGGTATCTTCTCCATCTCCACATCCTCTTCTACTCCTGTCCTTTCCCCATCTCTCCGCCCTGGTCTCAACCCGAGGAGACCAGATGTGCTGGACGGCTGGAGCAGAAAACCGGATGCAGGGGTTTTGAGTGTTTGATTGACAGGTGTCCCCCCGGGGGGCGGGCCTTTAAACATCTTCAAAGGCTGGGTCCTCTTCTTCTTCAAGCAAAGGGTGTGTGTGTGTGTGTGTGTGTGTGTGTGTGAGTGTCTGTTCACCCTAAGAACACAAGATTTTAGAGGTTCCTGGTTCTGATCTGGTGCTTTAGTGGGTTCTCTGCATGTTCTCCTGCGTGGGTTCCCTCTGCGGAGACCTCTGTTCTCCTGCTCGGGAGACTACATGTTCTGCCCCTGCCTGCCTGGGTTCTCCATGTTCTCCTGTCTGGATTCTCCATGTTGTCCATCTTCTGTCCAAAATGCTGGGGTCATTGAAGCCTCCAGATGAATGCATAAACATCTCCATGAGTGATCCTGTGATTGACAGCCGTCACTCACCGGTCTGGCCCCGCCCCCTGGTCTTCGAGCAGCTTCTAGATAATGGAGTTCTCCATGGTTCTCCAGGACACGTGTATTCAACAGGAGAGCGGTTGGGGATGGAAGGATGAAACCCTCCATTAATCCTGATGGGACGTCAGCAGAGGCACAAGGTCGTGGATGGAGGATGGTGGAGATGGTGTGTGTGTGTGTGTGTGTGTGTGTGTGTGTGTGTCCCCTTCTCCATGCTCTTGTGATTTATTGTCATTCATTGACTCCATCAGACAGTGTAGAACTGCTGGTGGAACCCATCCATCACCCTCCCACCCCCCACCCCGCTGATCTCCAGCCTCCTCCATCGCCATCAGCTTGTGGCGGCTCTGAAGCTCAGGGTTCTCCAGGAGCGAACTGACAGCTGCTCCTCAGCTCCTTTGGCAACATGATTTTAATCTAAAAAAAAGGTTCAAACAGAAAACTTTTCCTCCTGTTTTGGGCGGAGGGTAGAGGTAACAACCACCTAGTGTCTCCATGCCCACGAAACATCTTCCTACCTTTCTCTGCGGCGTCAGAGCTTCAGGTTTTTTTTTTTTCGCAAGAACATTTTTAACATTTCTGTGATGTGTTCAGGGACCTTCGAGAATTCAGAGCTCCTTCTTCCAAGGAGCGTGCATGATTCTTTTGCAGAAGTGGTTTCTTAGTATGTATGTTGTTAGAATATCATTCCATGGCCTCGCCGCTATTGTTGTGGTCCTTTTTACAAACCAAAATGGCCGCCTGCGCCGAAGAGTACCCAAAGACTGGATTTCCCTTCCCTGGCAAGAGAACTGGAGTGAAGGTCTAGAGTTCCAAAGGTCCAAATATCCGGCAAGTTGCAGAAAACCTGTCCTTCGCCGTGATCGACAGAAGGCGGAGCCAGTTGGACGATTGGCCTGCAGTTTGTTTCCTGTTTGGATCATCAGTGGTGATCTGCAAAAACCCAAGGTCCTCTTGTGGAGACAGGGAGTGTCGATGCAGATGCTCCTAGCGGCCAAACTGTGGGACTACAAGTACGGAGACACAGAGGCGGAACCAGCTGTTTGGAGGTTCCTCACCAGAGCTGGATGTTCTGATGTTCTCCACCCTATGGGTTCTAAGAGGGTCTGGTCACACAGTAGGTGCTGCAAGGGTCTGGTTAGCATCACAGCGCGTCAAAGGTTGCTTCAAAAAGGTTGAGGGTTGGAGTCCTGCTGGTGGATTGGGTTCTTTGTGATGAGGTTCTCCTGCCTGGACTCTCTGTGTTCAGCCTTCTTCTTCTCCTGCCTGGATTGTCACCATGTTCTCCTACCCTGCTCTGCTTGGGTTCCCCAGGTTCTCTTTGTCCCTTCCACAGTCCAAAAACCATCTTCAGGGTCATCGAAGACTCCAAATCTTCCTTAGCTTTGAATGAGAGGGCGAACGGTCAGGTGTCTCCAGATGATTTGACAGCTGACCTTTCCAGGTTAAGCCCCGCCCCTCTCCCCCAAGTCTCATCTGTGATTGGCCCTTCATTTCCTGATTCTCACATGACATCAGCGAGCTGTACTCCACAAAAAAAGTGATCCCAGTGAAAAACTTGATGTTGCTTTCTGAATTTGTCACCCCAGGAGATTCAGGAGATCAAGGAGAACTCGGGAATCCCGCCCCGCCATGGACACCAGATGCTGATTATCGGTGGGGTCAACAAAGAACACGGCTGTTCACTGCTTGCTAGCAATCATTCTTTGCTGTGATATGGAGGACACAGCAGCTGTAAGGGTGATGGGAACACCTGGAGGGGGTGAGGGAGGTCAGAAGGTGAGAGTAGAATAATTGAATATTTGTTTGTGTTATTGGTTTGAATCCCAAGTGGTCCTCTGATAAACCTGGTTCAAGCTGGTTGAATCCTGAAGCTCTGATGATAATCCAGACTCCTTCTTCTGAATAAGCTTCCAGGTACCTGACTAAGCTAACAGGATCTGGCTTAGCTAACGCAAGCGTGCAGAACGTCGACAGCCAAGTAGCATTTCGGTCCAAAAATGGAAGCTTCGGAATTAGTGACAGTGGCTTGGCGTTCGGCTCCGATCAGCTCCGGCGCTAAAGTTAGCTATCTGGTTCTCACATTCCAATCAATCGTTTAATCAGGTGGTGCCTAACAGAGGGTCGGCGTGGACGGACGTGTCACAGGAAATGGAAAGGCGGAAATTGGAATGGAAACAGATGGAGCCCTGGTGGCCGGCCGGTCCAGCATCCACTGCCGCTCGCCACCTGAAAGGCGGCGAGGAGATGGGCTGACAGTTCAGAAAATGGAAGTCTGATTGCTTTGCCATCCCGGCACCTGAGACCTCCACCCATTCCCCTTTAGGTAAATAACACCGACACTCTGTTGATCTCACTGTTTCTATGGCAACAACTTGTCTGCACCTCTTTGCAAGGCGTTTCAGATCAGACCCCTGTCGTCTCTGTCTTCCGAAGTTTCTTCCGACTTTCCATCACGCGTGTTCGTCGCGTCTCCTTGACAAAAGTCACAACCACGTACAAGTCAGATTATCATCCGAAAGGTTCCAGTTGGGATTAATTCCAGATTAGACAATCAGTCGGCGCGGCCTCAAACTAGTCTTCCCCGACGGCACGGCGTGGAGACATGTGACACCATTCAGCCGGTCCAGTGGAGCTCCAACACGGTCAGCTGACGTCGTTAGCCCAGCCCAATATTGGTGGCGGATTAGCAAACGTCACTTTGCATTTCGCCTCGGAGGTTCCTGCAAATATTGGTGGCACTGGAAATGCGAGTCAGCCGACCATCCAGCAAATTTTCTTTGGTTTGCGTAAAATTGCAAAATTGTTAGCCGGTTGGAGCTTGTCGGGATGTAGCCCAATACTGGGAGGCGTCTGTTCGGAGCAATTTAAAAATTCGCATTTTAGCAATCAATGATATCGGCACGGAAGTAGAGTGGTCCCATGCTAAAGTGCTAATTGCTAAACACGGAAAATCTGCGATATCCCCTGGCAAATTCCAACTTTCTGGGTTTTCGACTGTCAGCCGAACCCATATCGAGGATTAGCATTGGTTAGCCTCCCCGCTAATTAATGATAATGAGCAATTTCAACCCATTAGCTCAGGTAAACACTGGCTCCGGCGGAAGGAACGGAGGAGTTGAATAGCGCGACTTGTTCTTCCTTGTCTGCTCACAGCTGATTGGGGGATTGTTGGCTTCCATCTTGGTGGGGTGGGGGGTGTGTGGGGGGTGGGGGGGTAATTGGCGCAGACAAGGCAACATCAAGAACCCCGCCCAACCAAAGAGATGGTAAGATGTCTGGAGCAGCCGCGTTGTCACAGCTGGAGTCCGTGTTCTATTCTGGGTGTTCGGGGTCGTCGGCAACAATAATAGCGTTGCTCCCAAAATATCCCGATGCTTTTAATGTGAAGGGTCGCGAGTCGGGAAGACGTTCTGACGCCACAAACGAAAGCAGCAACCTTTGATGAGGATCTGGGAAAGAGAAGATACTTTGACCTGCAAGTAAAAGTATAACATCCCGGAATAAGCATCAACTGCAGTGCATGGAACTTGGCGCTTCCTAGTCACAGCCAGATGGTCCCTGGTTGGATTATCACGTAAGCCATTAAAGTGGCTTTTGTGACCAAGAGGTCCTGCATGGTGTCTTGGGGGAACCCAGACAACAACGGAGGCAGTGAGATGATGTCGTAGAAAGTCGTCCACCAAGCCAGAGGGGTTGGACACTAGTGAAGGTCTCTGTCAAAAGGCTAAGTACCCATTCCATGTCGGTGCAGAAAACAAGATCGGTGCTGGTCTGGACAGCTGTGCTCGCAGTTGATCCAGGCGAGAAATCTGGAGAATCACTTGACTTCCACATTTTCGAGTTGAGCGAGACCTTTCTGCTTCTTCAAATGGAAGAACCCGGACGACAATGGAGGTAGCCTTAACCTGGCATACCACATGGAGAAGAAGTGGGAGGATCTTCATGAAGATGCGATGAAGGAGACAGACTCCATCGCAGACGGGTGCATTGGAAACCAGATCTAACAGTCCAGACCGAGAACGAGGGAGGTGAGGGCAAGTGGGTGACCACAGCAGAGGTCCTTGTGAAGGAGAAGCTCATGGTTCCAGAAATAAAGATGAAACCCTGATGGTGAAGGCAGGCAACACCATTCCTATCGAGGCAGTTGTTAAGGGCAAACCCCATCGATACAAGAGCCTGATCAGCGTCTTTGTCGTCCGTCTCCACCTCCTCCTGGCGTTCCTGCCCTTCCCTGACCCTCTGCTCCATCGCCTATTTCTGCGAGCGTTCGCCGCTCACCTGGGAGCTGCCGCCGACAAACCCCTCCAATCAATAGCTACCCGCTGCTCCCCACCGTCCCGCCGCATTTTCAAGGCGAGCTTAGACAGAGGAGGCGGAGGAGACGCGGCGCAAGTCTCTTGAAAGTAATTCAAACCGCTGGAGGCGAAGACGGCGGCGGGTGGAGGGCGGCGCGGGGAGATATGGAGTTTCTCTCCAAAATAAAAGAAAAAATAATCATTACGTGTAAAGTTGTGCGAGGGGGTTTGAAGTCCCACTGATTCGTCTTGACGCCCCGTCGACGCCGATACTCTCGATAGCATCGCAGCGCCGCGCTCAGGAGGTGCTCGCTATCGGCGCCGTGGCTTCAGTGCCGTCATGCTGTGGCGCCGTGGGAACGACATCTGTCAGAGTGGAGTGGTGGTGGTGGGAGGGGGCCGCGATGGGGGGGCGGGACTTATCAGCAAGGAGCTACCAGTGGGGTGCCACAGGAAAGCTAGCCAGAAATGGCAACAAGCAAGAACCTGGAGGCGGCAGGCAAAAAATGACAGGTTGGAAGCTACAGGGATGCCAGCGAGGAATGACAAGAAGGAGGAAGCTAAAGGAAAACTAGCACGGACTGACAAGACGCAGACATAGTTCACAAGAAATTACAAGGAGCGGAAAGCTACAGGAATACTAGCAAGAAATGACAAGAGGGAGGAAACTAGAGGACAACTAGCGAAGACTGATGAGAATGAGGCTACAGCAATGTTAGCAAGAAATGTCAAGAATTGAGAGGCTGCAGCAAAGCTAGCAAGAAATGACAAAAAGTTAGAGGATACAGGAAATCAAGCACCAAAATGACGAGAATAAGCTACATGAATACTAGCAACCATTGGAAGGAAGCTACAGGAGAGCTAGCAAGGAATACCAATGCGCAAAAAAAACCTTGCGAGAAATGACAAGGAGCATAACGATACAGAAAAACTATCTAGAAATTACAAGAGGCTTGGGAAGCTAGGGGAAGCTAGGGGAAAACTAGCAAGACACGGCGGGAAGTAGCAGGATAACTAGCGAGAAAGAGCCAGCATGCTACAGCAAAGCTAGCAGGAAGGCGCTCTTTTCCCTCAGGTGTGGGGAAGAGCTTCTTTTCATCAATCTCCTGATTTGAGCTAATAATTAATCAACGACTGATACGTTCTGGTGATCCTCATAAGCTAACAACAAGCTAACAAGGTCAAATGGAATAAAAAGGTTGGAGCGAAATAGCGACGATCTTTTAGCATAAACCTCTAAAAGCTTCTGGATGATATTCTGAAAGTGAGAAGCGGCTGTTATGACTAATGGCGTTTTTATTTCGAAATAATGTCCCCGTCGCCATGGTAACAGTATCTCCCTGCGGTGGCAGGAAAGGTGCCGCCGCAGGAAGCAGCTCCTCCGCCGCTCCTTGCCGGGCGGATTAATCAGATGAACACCGCCGCAATGATTAATCGCCGTCCCGGACAAGTCCTCTTTCAAAATAAAAGCCCGGAGGCGTCCACTTCCTGCAGGAACGCACGGTTCGCATGGTGCCCCCCCCCCCCCCCCCAATTAGCGCCGAGACAGAGAATCTGGCGAGAACCCTGGCAGGAGAATGTGGAGAGAACCCAGGATGGAGAACATACAGAGAACCCAAGAAGATAAACCCAGGCAGGAGAACATGCAAACAGTAACACGTCCGAAGTTCTCCGTTCTGCTGAGGAAGCAGATCTTCTCCCTGGGCCGATGTCAGGAACGGGATGGGGGAGCTGGATTTTTAAGTAACCATGGCAACAAAAACTCCTCACGAAAACACACACACACACACACCAGTCCCCAGTGAACAGTGTGTTTGAAGTTGCTCAGGTCCACCTCTGACTGGAGGTCCTAGTCTCCTCCATCTCCTCCTCTGATTGGTGTTTTTTTTTTTTTCATCATTTCAGATCCCGATCGTTCGAACAAAACCACAAAAAATGTCCTGCCATGGCAACGCAACAAGGATCCGCCCAATTGGTGCGTCTGTCGCGGTCTACTGGGAGAGCTGGAGAACCCTGATCCCAAAGGTCTGGAGCTCTGGTAGAGGTTCTTCTATCTTCCATAGCAACTTATTTAGAAACCCTGGAAAAACCCATAGAAACCCTGTTAAATGTCAAACAAACAATCTGGACATTCCTTTATAAATAAAAACCAAAAATAAATAGAAGTTGTTGTCGGTGGTGGTGGCGGCTCAGCACGCCATCACATGATGTTTGGAGCAGGAAGTGGAATTAAATTTAGAATCTAATCAACGCAGTGGTAATGACATTTCCAAATGGGGAAACTTGTAATCTGCTCATTGAGGTATTTAATTACACATGCACGTGTGTGTGTGTGTGTGTGTGTGTGTGTGTGGACATCTGTGCTAGGTTTTCCAAAAGACAGAAGACAAGAGTTTGTTCTTCTGTCTGTTTCCTCACACCCTTCCTCTCACCCCCCGCCCAGGGGGCGGCTCATTAGCTCATTAGCTTGTTAGCCTGTTAGCTTGTTAGCCCGTTAGGTCGTTAGCCCGCAGTCAAACAAACACACACACACACACACATACACACACACACACACACACACACACACACACACACACACACACACACACACACACACACACACATGCAGGTGGTCTGAGTGAGCCTGGAAAAGGGGGGTTGAGACCCTCCTGGACCAGAGATGAGGTGTTGGTGAAGATCAGCAGGAACGAGCCGGGTTCCTGCAGGAGACGCTTTCATTCCCGACGAGAGGAAAACTTCAGCCGTTGGGTTGAGCTCCCAGTGATGACTCAGCTTTTTTTTTCTTTTCATCTTTTCTCAGAGGAAGTGAACTCAGTAACTCCTGGTTTCCACCAGATCTGTCCTCCTGAGGAGCTCCTCACCCTCAGGATCGTTTATGGTTTCATAACTTGCCGCTAAAGGTCAGGGGGTCACTGGTAGCCTATCCTGGTTGCCATCGAATGATGGGTGGAGTTCACCCTGGACCAATCACAAACCCTCATATAGAGACGTCCAACCATTCACTCATTCATTCACAAAGCTAACCTCCCCAGCGATGAAACCGGAAGCCTGTTAGCAAGGTTAGCATTCTCGGCCATTTGCTTTAAAATATTCAAATTCACCCCAAAATTTTGAAGGAAATCATCATATATGGGCAAATAGATATTTATGAAAAAATAAATAAATGACCCCCACCCCCCAGATCAGGACTCCCTTATTCCCCCTAGTCTGTGATTTTTTTTTTTCCTTTTTTGTTATTGGAGCAGAAGCAGCGGTTTGGAGAAATAATCCTGGCAGAAAGTGAAGCCACGAGGCCATGGAGTGCAAGGCTGAAAGGATAATACCTCTACTCTACACTTCATATATATATCTATATATATATATATATATATATATAGATATATATATATATACATAAAATTCTTTTTTATTTCCTGTAAAAGCACGGGGCGGTCACCTGGACCTGAACTCCTAATTCAGAGCGTTTACTCTCCCGATGACAGTGAGACCTCGCTTCTAGAGGGTAGTGCGGACCGATTAACTGGAAGAGCCGCCTTCTACAGACGCCAAGAACCCGAGCGGAGAACAAATAAACGGAACCGGGCCGGGATCCCGATGTTCCGAAGGCCGATGAGGGCTGCGGAATAGCTCGGCGGCGCTGAGACGTGACCACGCTCGCGCTGGGCTCAGCGCCGCGCCGTCGTGGTTCGGGGCTGGACTTTGATCCAATTAGCGAAACAGAACAAAACAAGTTCTCTTGTGATCTGAAAAACCAGACATTCTCCTCCGGGCTCTGGTGAATCATCCAGAGTGTTTCCTGATGTCAGAGTGTGTCGGAGGGAGGCAGGCTAACACTTACCATAGACTACTATTCGTTCTGGTACGCTAACCAGAAGGCAGCAGACCTCTAGCTCCATAACGCCGCGAGCTCCCGTTCCACAGCTAGCTGTGGATGTCTCAGAGAACATGACTTGGTGTTTTAGACGATGCTCCTTAGAGTCAAAAGTCATGAAAACTAGCAGGACATCCTTCGCTTACATCCTGTTTAGCCACTCAGCTACTTAACTGTTGCTAAAATAATCTCAGCTTTGTCTCTTGGACCTGATTTCGAGAAGAACCGGAATCCAAACTGCTAAGGGGAAACTTGGATGTCAACGAATTGCCACGAGGAACATCTCCACCATAGCCCTTCATTCGTGAACAGGTGTGATTGCACAGGTGTCACTACAACTTGCTCTCAAAGGCTGTAGATAGCAACATCTCAATCCAGAGCAAGCTCACTTTTATGTTTGGCTCATGTGCAACCTTGGTCTCTCAGGATACTTGTGGCTCTTATGCTACAACTTCCTCTCTGGGCCCCTATGCTACTTTTGTCTCTCAGGCTAAAGCTACCTCTCTTGGGTAAATTTGACCCTTGTGACACAATAGCTCTTGGGGCTAAAATTAGCTCTCAGGTTTCTTTCTGCTCTTATTCTACAATCAACTCTTTGGGCTAAAAGTGGTATTCATTGTGCTTTTGTCTCAAAATCTACAGCTCGCTCTGCTAAATTTTGCTCTTATGGTAAATTACCTTTCAGGATACAGTTAGCTCTTTGGACTAAATTTGACACCTGGGTTACTTTTGATTCATAGGCTACAACTAGCTCTTTGGCCTACATTTGGCTCTCAGGCTACTTTTGGTTCTTAGGCTACGGCTAAAGTTTCTGAAACACTCTATTCTAGCCCAAACTCACCTACGTTGGTGCTGGTTTTCAGATGGTTGGACGACTGACAGAACAGCTAGATGTTCAAGGAGAAGTAACGCTGCCCTTTTTGTCCGAAAGCTTTATTTGGGAGGCTCCACCCGAGCGAGTCCTTGTTTCGACGCCGTCCTGAAGCAACTTCAATGACTCCGAACCCCCATGAATGATCCCATCTTCAGTGCAGTCGTTGTTTCTGAAAGCGTCCATTCCCGTGGCGGAGCTCAGGTGAGGAGCAGCTGCTACCCAGAAGAGGCTGTGTTCCACAATATGTCAACGGGATTTGCTTGCAGATGAGAGATTAGGGTTCATCTGCCAAGGTGGATCGATGGGTTTATCCGACATTCCCTTTGTTTCGAGGGCTAACCACTTTTTGCGCCTGCGAGCTAAACACCGACCCGTCACCTTCGGCTCGGAAACAGAGTCCGTCAACACCTCGAAGAAGACTTGTGGACGATTAGATGTCGGCTAGTAGCGTGCCCTACGCCTTTGGCTTCCAGGCAACGTGTTTGTTTTTATAACGATGAAATTCCTGCGCGCTAACTGGGTGCATCCAGCGTAAACCGCCATTATCAGGTGTGTGTTCGATCTGCTAGGGTTGTGTTACCGTGCGTGTGTGTGGTGCGCGCCTTGGCGGTAATTGTTGGCCTTGGTTCAATCCCACTTCCAGATGAGAACATTGCTTCTCGTTCGCACGCTGTTCTGATTCTGACATTGATTTTTTTTTTTTTTTTTTTGAGAAGAGACCCGAAAAGAAACTTGAAAAATATTTGTTTGCCTGAATTGTGTGTGTGAAAAGTCATCCTCCTCACCGGTTCCAAGGCGCCACGTTAGCTTGCCACTTGTCCTTGGGAGGCTCTTCAACTCCTTCACATATTGTTGCTGTTTGCCTTCGACAGCCGTGCACTGTTTACTTCTTGCTTCCTCCATATTCAGGAGATGGTTAGCAGCCAGACAAGAAGAAAGGGGAGTGTTTGCCGAGCCGCAGGTGTCAGGCAGGAAGACCTTGCCGGGTTTCTTCAGGTCTTTGAGTTCTTCAATTTGGCGACTTTGCCGGGTCACCTTGAAGACCAGGTGGATAATGGTTCCTCCTGGGGTTCCTGAGTGACACCTGAGGAGAACTCTATAGGACATTCATGTAAACTGCCACAAGCACGCATAGGTTAACATGTTACTGGTAGACACAGGCTAACATGCTACTTGCACACACGGGTTAATGGGCGAGCAGCGCACATGGTTGGAATGTACAACTGGCACACACAGGCAAACATGCTACTAGCGCAGAGGGGCTAACATGCAACTGGCACATACAGGCTAACACGATATTAGCAGACCAGGGTTAATGGACTAGCAGCACACACGGGCGAATGTGTGACTTGTACACACATGTGTTACTGGCACATATGGACTATTGTGCTACTGGCTAACATCGGCCAATTCGGTACTGGCACACACGGGCCAATGTACTACTGGTACACAAAAGCTAACATGCTCATTGCACTTATATGTTAACGGGCTAATAGCACAGATGAGCTGATCTGCTACTGGCCCACATGAGCTAATATCCTACTGGCATACACAGGCTAACATGTTAAGCGCACTAACAGGCTACTGGCACACAGGGGTTAACAGGCTAGCAGCACATACAGGCTAATGTGCTACTGGCGCACACAGGTTTACATGCAACCAGCACATGCAGGCTAATGAGCTAGCAGCACCCATAGGCTAACATGGTGCTAGCACACATGGGAACTCAAAGAAACCCTGAAAGTTGATTTTGGCCCCCGGGCTCAGAGGAGGCATCGCTCGGGGTGAAATCATACTAACGATTCAAAATCACCTCAACTTCTATCCTGAGTCGAACCAGCGGACGCACTTTTGAACCCAGCGTCCGCTCACTGATTCCCGCCCGTCTGCGACGCTAATGAAGACCCGCACTGTCCGGCCGGTATGTCAGCGGGTGGATTGATTCCCCAGCGCTGCTCTCTGGCCTCCTGGGCCTCTCAAGCCTCTCTGCCTCAGACAGTCTATTTCTGAAGTATCCAGGCAGCGGCAACAGCGGCAGCAGCTTCGTTTGCTATCAACTGATTTCCCCAGGACTCCAGCCACCCTGGAAATAGACCCGTCCGTCTACAAACCCCTTCTCCTTCCCCCGGACATCAAGCCCTCGGCTCGGGGTTCATCTCATTGGGAAGCCGCAATGACACCTCATTACACATCTGCCTCAGGGCTCCTGAAAATCTTTCCCATGCGCGTACAGGGCGCGCACGCGCAACACTGCCCAGGAGTCAAGCAGCGAAGAACAGCAACGGCGATCCATTAAACACCCACCGCCAGGCTCTGCTCTCCCAAGAACCGAGAGGCTTCCAAGCGCCTAATAACAGCCTCCCAAAATACTAATGAGTTGCGCAGGAATGCCGCCGCGGATCTAATATCCGTCCTCCATCAAGGACGTGGCGTCCCTGCCCGCCACCCGCCGTCTGTTTGCAACAGAGAGGCGCTTATTCAAGAAAATGAACCGATCACAGCGTGCGGCAAAAACCTCTGTGGTCAGATGGAACCCGTTTGTTTCACCACTGGGTTGATGTGCTCATGTTACCTACGGAAAATGAATAGATGAATAAATTAATGGTCATGGAGAATTATTGCAGCCTTGCAAGCACATTCATTTCAAGAAAATACTATTTTGGATGAATGGACGGGTTTAGCTTATGGTTTTAGCCGAATGAAGGTCCACTGGAGGCACTTACCAGTGCCTTGGGAGCAGCTAGGGTTAGCACACACATGGGAGGAGTCTGGTATTGAACTACCAACTTCCTGATTGGAGGACCGTCCAGGGCATCTGAGTTCCACGACCTTCACACTTGCATGGTTCGCAAAAACAGTCACATCTGGAATTGTCCTACGGTGGCTTGCGGGGCCTTAAATGTCTCACAGCAGCGCCAGCCACCTCCCTGGACGGCGCTGCTGCTCAAACCCAGTCAGGAAAGGAGAAATTAGCCCAGATTTCACAGACCCCAGGTTCTCTGGCATCCCAAGGAACCCTCCGGAGTCCCACAAGGATTAGACCCAGAGCCCGGATCGATGGCTTCCCGAATTATGGCGGCGAGTAGGGCGGGCCAGACGGAGACAAAACCAACCAACAGAGGTAAAAAGGGGCTTCTACGTGTCGGCAGGAGAGCAGTTCGGATTTTAGTCTTCCAGGAAATGTTTGTTAAGCATCTATTAACGCTGGACAACCCTCGATTTGATCAAATCCATAAAGTATATATTGATGAAGGTGTTCCTGTGGATGTGGAGGCTCTTAGAGGAGCACTCTTTATGTGAATATCTTTATTGGCACCAAACAAATGAGATTGAAGGTATATTGATTTAGACCCTTTTTATTAGCGAGGGACTTTTCTCCAGAGATGGGCAGGCGCCAGGGAAGGAGCGCTGCTATAGGCCTGCCGTCCCTGCCTCACCGGGTCCAGAGCATCCAATGGGAGCTCTCTGTCCGGCAGGGGGCCAATAGCGGTCCTTCTGGACCTTCTGATTCAAGGTTCAGGAAGTTAGCAAGGACAAACAGGAAGTGGCGTCACAGTCAAGCAAGGAAGTACCAACACCCTCCACGCAGTGCAGTGCCCAAAGTTTCCCTTGTTGTACTTCTGGAACTGGACTTAGTTGGGATAGTCCCCGTGCCCCCTGCCGCCGGCGGGGTGGAACCCGCCTCAAACCGCAATCCCGACTCATTAAGCCCCTCCCCCAGGCGCCAACTTCTAATTACCGACTCGCCGCTTCCCCCCGGTGGCCGGCCGAGTCGCGGCGCCAGGGCCCAGGATGAACTCTGCCTTCCCAATTAGCCCAGGCGGTGCAGATTTAGCAGCCCGAGGCGGTCGTGCTCGCCACGGGGGCCTCGGAGGTACATGGGAGCCCTGCCGCCACCTCCGAAGAGGACGATGAGGAGGAAGAAGATGAGGAGATTAAAGGGGAACAAAAAGAAAGAAGGGATTTTACTTCTGGAGCCAAAAGCGAGTTTAATTACTTTGAAGGACCTGGGAAATGAAAGGCCCCCCGGGTGGTGCTGCTGAGCCCTCCTTGATTGAAACATTCTGGAGAAAGTGAACACATCCACTTCCTCTCCTCCTTCTTCCTCTTCTTTCTTTTTCTGCATCCACTTCTTCCAGACACGTCAGTCGACAGACGAAGCGCCGCGGAAGAAGGTCGAAATGGAATGCCGGTCCGAAGGGGGTTCAGTTCGTCTCCTTGCTTCTGGTTTCCATGGACCTCCAGGACCATCCAGTAATCCTGTGAAGAAGTACCCAGTGGAGTACTCTCTTTGGAGTCTCTATGTCCCCTAGGTTCTTTGTCTGCAGGTAAACTCAGGTTCTGACTGGATTCTCTCTGTGTTCCCTCCAGGTTCTCCTACCTGGGTTCTCCATCTTCCTCCTGATGTCCAAAACCAGACATCAGGTCAATTGAGGACTTTGTCCGAAGATGTGAATGAGAGGGTGACTGGCTAGAAGTCTCCGTGTGTGACTGTCACGCCCCCCTGTGTCGATGCTACGCTTAGTGTCAACTAGCACAGCCTGCTGATTGGCTCGGCTCTTGACGTGTAATCTCACATTTGCCCGAGTCCTGAGGAATCGAAGTCGCCGCCCTCAATTGGTCGTCCACCAAGACTGGTCGCTATTGGTCCTAGCATCCTGCTAAGGCTATCTTAGCAGATGAACCAATCAGGAGCTTAGACGCTCCCTTTTATTTCTTGAGAAGGCTTTTCGCGTAACGATGCCTTTTCCGCCGCTACTGCCGTTTCGACGATAAAAACACCTTTACGGCGCTCTCATCCTTAACCGGAGGTAATAAACGCGTGGTTTCCTGCCGCGGCACCGCGCCGTGCCACTTCCTCGCCGTGATTATAAATGGATGACATTTAGAGCTGCAGAAATAATTGGTCTCCGCGTCCCCAATTTGCGTGACCTCGTCTCCATTCCGAACACCGAGCGCAAACATAATTATGCTTTCTTCGCTTCGCGGCCGCCGGGGAGCCGAGTCTTCGGGCGCTCGGGGAGGGGAGGACGGGAAGTCGGCGTTGGTGGGCAACGCCCACACCAGGCGGCAACGGAACACCTGTTCGATTTTGTTTTCAGGTCATCTATGTCTGCTCTCTGAATAATCAAGCTTTTTGTGATTCATTCATTCATTTGAAATCAGTCAGAAAGACATTCGCTCACGACTAGCTTAGCCTGCGCGTTCATCGCTTCCAATTAAAAAGGGTTCGAGGCGGGTGGATGCAGGTGAATCACCTGCTGGCATCTGGAGGGCAGCTGAGCCTTATTAGATTATAGAATATAACCAAAGGTGGAGTCGGAGCGCTCCATTAATGAGCAGCACGGCGCTGGCCGGCGGCCATGTTGGAAGTAGTTGTTGCTCACCATGGCAACAATTGATCCGCTTTTCTTCCTGAACGGATCCTTTCTTTCCCGGCCGGCCAGAAACAATGATGAACCTCACCCCCCCGATCTCCATCACCATGGCAATCCAGCCAAACAATAAAGCATACAGCTGATATTTTTGTGTTGTTAACCGTTTTTTTTTTAGATGGATCCCAACAGAAATGGCCTGGAAATCAGTCAATGGTTCATCCAGTTAATCAATCAATTAATCAACCAGTGACCCGCTTGAATGAAAAAGTTCTAAATCTACTACCCATCCTGAAAATTCTATAGATACCATCAAAGAATCCACTGACCGTCCCGAGCCCTGACTCCTTTAGCGTGTTAACCCCCACCCGTTTGATTCATGCTTTACCAGAGCACAGATCTGTGCGGTAACAATATGTGACATTTGTTTTCCACCCACGCCGCCGCGTGCTGGTCGCTTCATGCTATCTAATAGCATTGGCGGCCGTTAGCCGATCCCTCGGTGGGTTGACATTTAAGCGGAAAAAGAAGCTGAGAAATAAATCGTTAAGCAATGCCACCAACACAGTCTCCAGGACCGTGACCTTTGCGACTTTCTCTTGACTGTATGACATCATCATATGACATCATCGCCCGACCTCGACGATGTTTTTCAGATGTCTCGTAGCAGTGGGCAGCTAACGCTGGCCGTTGGGTGCCGATCATCGAAGGAGCTTCTGCCCTCAAGCGAGGTAGCGTTGCTTCAAATGTGTCATCGTGGCTTTGAAGGAGGAAGGCTAGCACTTACCGTTAACTCCTATACTTTATGCTAAGCTAACTTGGCAAAGGGTCCGCAAGGATTGATTCGATATGCTGCACTGCATTTTGAATAGGTAGCAATTTATGATAACTGAGAGCAATGGGCTAACACAGAAAATGCTAGCATCGATCATGCTAAGCTAACTAGTAAGAGCTGGTTTTGCCACTCACTACGGCATGTATGGAGTAGAAGAGCATCCAACCCTTCCTCTCATAGCTGGAATCCCAGCAACTTTTCAAATTTAGCATTTAGCGTCATCTCATGTTGTTAGCTACCATAAAACTACAAAGATGGCAATTCCCCGCCGTGAGGAGTTTCCTGAAGCTACTTCATGCCATCGATGGCATGTAAACCCGTGGCTCACAGACCTCCCCTTCATAACAATTTGGGGATTTTGAGTGAATTTTTATTAAGCTCTATATGACATGTGAATGAAGGGATGAATTAACATCTCTATGTGAATGAATGAGTGAGCTGATGCTAGCCTCTGTGTGATGTGTGAATGAATGAGTGAATGGTTGCATATCTCCACAGGGCATGTGAATGAGAGGGTGAATAGTTGTTTGTCTATGACTTGTGAATGAATGAGTGAAATTCTGCAAGCCTCTGTATGACGTGTGTCTGAAGGGATGAATTGACATCTCTATGTGAAAGAATGAGTGAACGGGTGCATGTCGCCATTTGTGACCCCATGATGGATCCAGGGTGAAGCTTTCCTCTCGTCCAATCACGGTCTGAGGTCTCTGACCTCAAGTGCAGCATAAGCGGTGAAGAGAATGAATGCGTGAACGAATGAATGAATATCAACATAGTTTACATTTAACCAAAACCATCTCAGAGTCAAGACATCAGTATGCTTGTGTGTGCGCTCCTTTTGGACGTTAGTTCTACTTCCTGTTCTTTCTGCTGCTTCCTCCTGTGTTGCTGCGGGTTTCGAGTTACTTTGTAATCTATTACTTTGCCATCAGCTACTTTGTAATCAGTTACGTCCTTGCTAGCTGGCACCAATCAGCGTGGCCAAAGGGTCACCTTTCACCTACAATCAGGCGGATGGATGGATGGATGGATGGATGGGTGACTGGATGGCTGGATGGGGGGGGGTAAAGGGGGGGGGGGCGAGGTCATGTGACCCACACACTCTGTAATCAGACTAGTCGATGCTCTTCATCACTCCTCGCCGTGTCATCGGCAGTCTCTGCTGATTGGCCGCTAACGATGGCTCGCGATTACAATTACAGAAGGAATGACGGCCTGGAGCGGTATTCGTTTTATTTTCTATTTTTATCTCCGATGGCTGCCGGGACGCCTTCTGCATTTAAATTCCTTTTTTTTTTGATAACTGGAAACTCGTGGTTGTTCTCCTTTGTCCCTTATTTTATTATTATTTCTATTTTTAAGTGTGTGTGTTTCCCCTCAAATAAATGAATAAATAAATAACCGGGTGCTTGTGAATCTGGAAAAACAGCCTCTGGAGCAGAAAACTAGAGAGGACTGGAGGGAAGAGGGTGGTGAAGAAGAGCAACAGGAGCGTAAGGAGGGAAAGATAGTGAGTGAATGGGTGAGGCTCAGCTCTTGAAAAGAAAAACAAATCATTCAGTTTCAGGAGCCCAGAAAGTTGCCGCAGCTCCTCTCCTGGTCCTACTTGGGCACTTCCTGCCAAACCTCTACTTCCTGCGGTGCGTTCAGGCAGCGACGGACAAACGAACGCTCCTTTGAGCACTTAAAGGTGCAGTGGTTGGCACTACTGCTTGACCTTTGGATGACAGGGTGAATGTTGTATATCTGTTTATTGTGTGAATGAGTGAGTGAATGGTTGCTTGTCCACATATGCAAAAGAGAGAGTGAATAGTTCAATGTACCCATGTGATATGTGAGTGAGAGGGTGAATTTTGCATGTCTCTGAATCGTAAATGAAACAGTGAATGTTGTATGTCTTTATATGAGGTGTGGATGAAAGGGTGAATGTTGCAAGTCTGTGACTCGTGAATGAGGGAGTGAATGGCTGCTTGTCCACATATGCAAGTGAGAGGGTGAATAGTTAAATTAACCCATGTGATATCTGAATAAGAGGAAGTTTGTGGCTATACAACATAAAAGAAAGGGTAGATGTTTGTATGTCTGTCCATTGCAGGAAGGAGTGAGTGAATTGTTGTGTGTCTCTATGATGTGTGGATGAGAGGGTGAATGTCGTACACTTGGACCCTTAGTTAAGGATAAGTCATGTCGCTAATATGTGAATATTTATGAGTAGATGATGTGGAAGATGGTGCTTATGATGATGAAGATGGAGAGCACTGAGTAAAAGATCTTGTCTATAATGAAGATAAAGATGAAGATCAGAAGGAACACGACGGCTGAGTGATGCAGCTCCTGATGATCTGGATGATGATGATGGTCTGAATTATGACAACCCCACCCTCACGTATGAGCGGGGAAAATTCACAGATTAGCTTGATGTCGTTAGTGGCAGCTATGCTACAGCAGTGCTACAGCAGTGCTGCAGCATGCCGCGCCTCTGGTCGACCTCTGACCTTTCACCTCCTGCCGTCGGTGACGTTCAGCTCAAATGATGATTTATTAAAAAGATTAGAGGTCCGAAAAAAAAAAATCAATCATCGGAAACCCGATCTGGGCCTGAGTGTTTTTCCAGGAGCTCCTCTCGGGAGATGCTGTGCGTTTCAGCAAGTCGCTAACGTAATTAGCCTGGAGCCCCAGGCGAACGGGGGTTTGCATGCGTGTGTGTGTGCGTGTGTGTGTGTGTGTGTGTGTGTTTGAAGTTGGTGGGAACCTCCGGACCCCTCACTGATACCTGGTCCGCAACTCTGGAGGCGGAAGGAGCCAAGTGCTCTGGATTTCTTTTCAGGCACTACGTAGCTTCCAATAAATTTGAGGAATTTTTTAGACTACATTTTACGAGATTTCCACCTCTGTCTTTATTGACCCGCTCCTCTCTGTGGTCGTTTCCCTCCAGCTTGTTGCATGTTTGGCTTCTCGGAGTTGAAACGATCTAGTCATCCGCTATTCTTCCTCACCTTCCATGATCTTACCACACACGGGTGACCTTAGCTTGGCTCGACTTACCTTAGCTCCTATTAGCTTACTTTACATAATGATACCTTACCGCAGCTTACATCACCTTCTGTGACCACACCTCACCTTAAGTTGTCAGCTCATGTCACCTCTCCACACCACACCCTTACTCACCTTACCTTAGCTTTGCTTCGCTTACATACCCGCCCCAACACCACCTGACCTCCCTGCACTACAATGCACCTTGTTTTGGTTAAAGCTACAAGATGTTTTGCCCCATTTTGGGTATGGCTAGTTTGGGATAGCGTGCATGGCTAATTTGCGATAGCAGGCAGGGCTAGTTTGGGCTAGCTGCTAGGGCTAGTTTGGGATAGCGTTTATGGCTAGTTTTGGGATAGCAGGCGTGGTGACCCGACCTCAGTTGCTGTCAGTCAAGATGCCAGACTCAATTGGGTACGACTGCGTGCGAGAGCCAATCAGAAAGAGGAGGTGAGACACAGGAAGCGGTACCAGAAGACAACGAGAATCAGAGATGATGAAACCAAACTAGATCGCAGTAATGGAGCCAAGAGTAGATAGCAGCGCTAACAAAAGTGGCAGCTTTGTTTGTCTTCCATGTTTGTTTACCCTTCGAAACCGTGGCTCTTGCTGAGGCGGTCATTCTTTTGATGCATTCAGGTGATTTGGTTAGCTTGGCCAATCATGTAGCATCTCTTAGGGAAACCTGCTGAAACCAAGGGGTTTGAGTGGTAACCATGGTGACGTGTAGTCAACATCCCCTCACTTTGCCGCCATAATGTACCTTTGCTTCACCCAGAATAGCTTCTCCTAAAGTAACTTTATCTTAGTTGGAGTTGCGGTTCTTCACCTTGGCTCGACTGGCCTGACCCCACCTTACCTCGTCTTGCATCACTTCCTGCGCCTCAAAAAAAAACTACCTTCCAATTTCGAGACGTTTGCCACTCCGAGAAGCCCGGCGCAGTTTTCCGACCGATGATTATCAGCTTAACTGATGTGAGTGCCTCTTGAAGGACACAAAAATTAACCAAGGTAGAAAAAGCGTGGCACTCGGGACTCGAGTCACAAAACAACCCGGCGAACACAGGGAGAAAGGCGCCTCAAGGCCTTCACATCCCAATTTCTCCGGCGATTATGCTAAAAACCTTCCCTTAAAAGCTTGAAACGCTCACGGAGATCCGGGTATCGCCCTTCACTCCGCAAATTAACTCCTCCATGATGAGCCCTTTCAGCGGCACATCCTGGAGGTGAGGCTGGCCTCCGATTCGACGCCCCCGCCCCCCTTCTCAGGATGTGCCACTGGAGCAGCATGTGACAAACAAGAACTTTCACTCTCTGCTTTCCCACCGCTGCTTCTCCTCCTCCAGGCTCCCTCAATGGCTTTTCTGATTTCCCCCGCCGGGAGGGAAGCAGCGGAAGACATGCCTTTGTGTATCTAAAAAAAAAAAAAATATTCAGGAAGACTCTTGAGTTTGGGGGAGCTCCTTGTCTTCACCCCAAATCAAGGCAATTGAGAAGTCCAGGGAAACCTCTGCAGGAGACTACGTGAGAGGTATGAAGCTTGCTAAGCGAGGACTCGGCCAGATACCAGGTGAAATGAACCCGGACCCCCCCTCCACCCGACACCGTGTCCCCGAACATGTCATCGGAGCAGCATGTGACAAACAAGAATGTCCTCGAGGTTCTTTCATGACTTTTCTGGTTTCCCCTGCCAGGAGGGGGAAGGAGGAGAACATGCATTGCCCTCTGTGCGGTAAATGACATTAAGTGTGGGGGGGGAATCACCTGCAGGATGTTTCCAGGAACCAGCTTGGAAGCAACATCTGCGAGGAGGCGCCCCGACATAAGCCTGAAAGGTGCTCGGAAACTAGTAGCTAGAGACCACAAGAACAAGCAGCACTGGGAAGAAGTGACCTTTTGATGAGCCAGGATTTGTACCAGAATTAGCAAAACATTAGAAAAGGGATCATAGGTTTAGAAACACCAGAAACTAGCTTAAAAACTAGCGTGGTGACTGGTGAGAAATGCAGAAATGGACAGCAGCACTGAGAAACTGAGTCGGGAGGACCAAGAGGCCAACATTTTGGCCAAAATAATTCAGGAGTTAGCTAACGGCTAACTGGGTTCATCACAATGCAGGGAGAAGATAAAAACACCTCAACCCATCTTCTTTAACAGATGTTCATGCAGTACATGAACATGGCAGCAGCTGCCACCTCCATGTTGTCCTGACGTCTTCCTCTTCTTCTTCACTGGTTCGTTTAGCAACATGGAGCTGAAGGTGCACGTTCACAGCAGACCCGAGCGTGGTCCATCACCGCTGTATGAATGCACAACTAGAAGGTTCTCCTCGAGAAGGTTACCTTTAGAAATGGCATCCAAGCTAGACGACCTCAGAAATGTTCTGTCGGAAAGGTGGCTTTGGACTCTTGGTGTTTTCTGAAACATCTTCACCTCTCAGGAATGTGTTTCTTTGCCGATGATGCACTTTTTTACACCATCAAGTCACTATAATCAGAGTTGTTCCTTCTACTGAAAAAAAGAAGCCAAAAATAAAAATCTGTGGGTGCGAGGGATAGACTTTTATAGATTTAACCCTCTCAGGCTCAAATTAAGTTGTGGCGTAATTAGCTAAGTAGCATTTAGCTGTCGCAAATCTGCAACATCTGCCTGGAGAGGATTAATTTTTTTTTAATATTTTTTTTGATTTACAATAAATAGTTCTTCATATCTGTATATTCATGCAATATTGGTGTGTGTGAGACAAAGAATGTTATAAATATAACATTCTTTGTCTTGCATTATGTTGTATTGCATGTTTATCTATTTAGCATGTTCAAAATGTGCTTCATATGCATCATTGTGTGTGTGGGGGGGCGTGTGAGAGAGAGAGAAAGACAATAAAATTTGATATTTATGAATTTTATAAATTATTAATTTTTTGATAATTATTTTTAAGATCTACAGTATGAAGTTATTTATATCCATTTGTACGTGTAGTACTTTTTGTGTCTTTGTGTGTGTGTGTGTGTGTGTGCATAACGTGGATGGATAGGATCAGGGATGAGTCCATCAGAGGGACAGCACGTTAAATGCTTTGGAGAGAAGGTCAGAGAAGCCGGGCTGAGATGGTTGGGTCATGTACAGAGGAGGGATAGTGAATATATTGGTAGACGGATGCTGGAATTGGAGCTGCCAGGCAGGAGCTCTTGAGGAAGACCAAAGAGAAGATTTATGGATGTACGGAGAGAGGATATGAAGGTAGTTGGTGTGAGAAAGGAGGATACAGAGAGTAGAGTTAGATGGAGAAGGTTGATTCATTGTGGAGACCCCTGAAGGAAAAGAAGACCTCAGTATACCAGTATTAGTAGTAGTACTGCTACTATTTGTAGTGGTATGTATTAAACATGCTTTGATTTATTTGTACCTGTCTGTTTTCAGCACCAGATGGTGCCGTCAGGGGGCAGCGCTGAGCCCGTCCACCGGGAGCCGCCATCTTGCGAAATGGCGCGGATGTTCTCACGGTGTTCATGCCGTGGAGCCTTCTCGGTTGTTTTATTTTCTAATTTCCCCACAACGAATGGTCCCTGCGGGGTGGGGGAACGTCTCGGTCTGTTTTTTGCAGGAGAAGGATCTCAACGTGAATTTAATCTCGGCGTTGCGAGAAAATGAATGTTGACGGGCCCCGGGGGCCGTGCTTTCATCGGTGTCTGAATGGGAACTCCGGGACCCGACTGCTAATGGCTGTTACAGAGCACCATTAGTGTCGGGCGGCCTCGTGAAGCCCAAAAAAATTGTCATTTATCATTATTGTTACCGTTCAAACCAACAACCCATGTCTCTGCACATAATATGTGCGACTAACTTTTCTTCCTCTCCATTCCAGAGCATAGCTCCACTCTCAAGATTTTCCTCCATCTGTTCTCTGCTGTCACTACAGATCACAATGTCATCTGCAAACATCATGGTCCATGGAGGTTCCTGTTTAACCTCATCTGTCAGTCTGTCCATCACCACTGCTAACAAGAAGGTGCTCAGAGCTGATCCCTGATGGGAGTCCCACCTCCACCTTGAACTTTACTGTTATACCTATAACAAAACTAACCACTGTCTCACAGCTAGCATACATGTCCTGCACCGGTGTAACATACTTCTCTGCCACTCCAGACTTCATCATACAATACCTGAGTGTCTCTCTTGGCACCCTGGCATGTGCTTTTTCTAGGTCTACAAAGACACAATGCTGCTCCCTCTGACCTTCTCTGTACTCCTCTATTAGCATACTCAAAGCAAATACTGTAGTGCTCTTTGTAGGTGTGAAGCCATACTGCCGTTCAAAGATGCTGACTTCTGCTCCCATTCTAGTTTCCACTGCTCTTTCCCATAACTTGATTGTATGGCTCTTCAACCCTCCGCAATTCTGCACAGCTCCCTTATTCTTGAAAGGGAAACTGCTGCTGACCCTTCCAGACACTTCCACAGCTCCACAGGTATATCATCAAGACCAACTACCTTTCCACTCTTCATCCTCATCAATTCCCTCCTCACTTTACTTTTACTAATCTCTGCTACTTTGAGGTCTACAAAAGTCACCTCTTCCACCCTTGCCTCTCTCATTTTCCTCATTCATCAGCTCTTCAAAGTACTCTTTCCATCTTCCCATCACTCTTCTTGCATCTGTCAATACATTGCCCCCTCTATCCATAATCACCCAGACCTGTTGTACATCCTTTCCATCTTTATCTCTATTTTGCAAACCTGTATAAATCACTCACTCCCTCCTTACTGTCCAACCGAGCAGACAAGTCATCATATGCCCTTTGTTACCCATCTCCCTGATAACATTAGCTGTAGTTGTCCAATCATCTGGAAGTTCTCCCTGACCACCCAGAGCCTTTCTCAACTCCTCCCTGAAAACCATACAACACCCCTCCCTTTTCAGCTTCCACCACTTTGTCCTCTGCTCTGCCTTTGTCCTCTTGATCTTCCTTGTCACCATAGTCATCCTACAAGCCACCATCAATGCTGTCTGGCTACACTCTCACCTACTTCACCTTCATCCGACTCACTCCGGAAGTTCTCCTTCAGCTCCCGTCCCACCTGTGAGCAACTGACAACATCGAACGTCACAAAATAATTTTCCAGCTTCAAGCTCGTCAGCTTGTCTGACTCTCCAGAACATTCCCAAAAAAACTCCTTCAAGATAACTGGTCGCTGGTTTCCACGACAGCAGCAGCGATCAGGGAAAACTGTGGGGTCATTAGAGCACTGGTGCCATTTTCACCTTTTTTTTTTTTTTGTTGTTGTTCTTCTTCTTCTTCCTTTTCTTCCCAGCAAGTGGAGGAGAGGAGCGCCGAGGAGGTCGGTGTTTACAGGAAGCTCCGGCATCATGAGGTCAAGCGTCTTCAGCCGTGACGGGCCGCGAGACAGCCAGCGCTTTGTTTGCTTTATGTAAGGACTTCCCCGCGCACATGACTCCTAATTTGCTGGGTTCAAAGAGGGTGAGTGTTCGCCGCCGAGGCTCCGCCCCCTTCGCCCGCCTCGCACCCGGAGACACAGGGAGCGTGTCGATTAGCGGGTCGGCGGCCGCGTGACAGGACGCGGCGCAAGAGGACAGAGGAGGAGAGGAAGCAGCGGAGGGGTTTTTTTTTTCAGCTGATGGCCCTGCAGGAGGAGGAGGATGGCGAGGTGGAGGAGGGAAAAGAGGAGAAGGAAAAAAAAAAAAAAAAAAAAAGGAGGAAGATGCAAGAGGAGGATGGATCGATTACAGCACACATTTCAAACGCTTCTGGCCAATTACTGGGCTTGACGGCAGCCTCTCCTATCTCCTAACTGCTATCTCCTTTCCTATCTCCTCTCCTATTCCCTATCTATTATCTCCTCTCCTATCTCTTCTCCTATCTCTCCTATCTCCTTTCCTCTCCTCTCCTCGCCTCTCTCCTATCTCTTCCCTTCTTCTTTCCTTTCCTATATCCTTTCCTATCCCCTGTCTCCACTCCTCTCCT
>NC_141287.1:13733723-13793723 GCF_037954325.1 Fistularia commersonii | reverse complement strand
AATACTGTATACTTGTGCATGCGTTGTATATGGACATGTACTTGTTTTTCCATAAATACTTGTACACACCCACACACACACACACACACACACACAAACACACACACACACACACATATATATATATATATATGTGTGTATATATAATTGCACTTTTTTCAAATACTCTTATATGTTCACAAATGCACACCAGAAGCACATATCCATTCACATATACTTTTACAAATACTCTAATCTGCACATATACCATATTTTCCGCACCATAAGGCGCACTGGATTATAAGGCGCACCCTCAACGAATGGCCTATTATAAAAAAAAAAAATCATAGAATAGCAGCGACAGGAGTGGCTGGGGTTGCGTTATGCATCCAACAAATGGAGCTGTGCTAAAGGGAATGTCAACAAATCAGTCAGATAAGTCAGTCAAACTTTATTAATAGAATACAAACCAACGTTCTGACAACTCCGTTCACTCCCAAAACAAGTTCGTGCATTCACAATACGATACCGTACGTACCAGTAGCTCTTACCGGTATTTGCGCCGCCTTCGATGAAAACAATGTATTTCCAACTCCATTTGTCACAGTTCAAAGCGTTTCATGAAACAAAAGCACCAAGAAAGACCATCTCTAAACTCATTGATGTTAAGTTCGCGGGTTTGTCCTCTAACTGTAGCCATCTCGCTTTGTTCCCTCAGAAACTCTTTTTAGTCGTCTTTACTTGGGGCAGGTCATCTTGTTGCTTCCTCCACTTCTGCACCATTGATTCATTAATGTTGAATTCTCTCGCTGCTGCTCTATTCCCATGTTCTACTGCGTGACGGATCGCCTTGAGTTTAAATCTGCGTCGTAAGCGTATCTCTAGACAGGAGATGTTTTGGGGTCTTTACACACACACACTCACACTCACACATACACAAATGGAAATGAAACATATGTATGCACATATATTTTTTCAAATACTCTGACATGTATTTGTACATGTTCATGTACATTGCCAGGTATGTTACTTGTAGTGTTAGTTGTACTTTGGCAGTAGTAGTGGTAGCTTTGCAGGTGGACACAGGAAGCAGTTAAGAGCTGTACTTCCTGTTTGCCCCCCTCCCGCCCCCAGCTGTCAGATGTTCCTCCTCCAGCTGTCTGAGCTGAGATGAAGAGGTGGTTCTTCTCCTTCATCATCCTCCACTCCCTCAGAGCCAGAACGCCTGTGGTCCTTCTCAGGGAACGTCGCTGTAGCCAGCCCATGGCTTCCTCCATTTGTAGTCCCCTTTTCAGTCTGCCGGTCGTCTCTCCTGAGTGTTCGTAGTCCATTTTTAGTCTGTTTGTAGTTCGTTTTTATTCTGTTTGTCACCCATTTCTCATTTATTTAGTCCACTTTTAGTCTGTTTGAAGTCTATTTTTAGTCTGTTTGTCAGCCATCTCAAATTTATTTCTAATTCATTTGTCGTTCACTTCTATTTCAATTTTTAGTCCATTTGTAGTCCATTTCTAATTATTTTGTGGTCTTTTTTAGTCTTTTTGTAGCCCATTTGTAATTGATTTGTCGTATATTTTTCATCTCTTTGTAGTCCCTTTGTAGCCTGGTATTAGTTTATTTTTTTCTATTTATCTTTTCTTTTGTAGTACCAATATCTATTTGCTAGTGTCCAATAGCACTTTAATTGCTGGTCATTTGAAGTCTCTTTGTTGTCTATTCTTAGGTCATTTGTAGACTTTTTTTTCTCCAAGTACACTTCCTTTTGTAGTCATTTAAAAGTCTTTGTAGTCCATTTGTTGTCTGCTTTAGTACATTTGTAGTCTGTCGTCTATTTTTAGTCTGTTTGTACTCCCTTTTGTAGTCCTTTTATTGCCATTTGTAGTCTGTTTGTCTCCCATTTGTAGTCCCTCTATTGTTTGTGTGTAGGCCAATTGTAGTCTTTGTCAGCTATTTGTAGTCCCTATATAGTGTATTTGTAAGTGATTTGTAGTCTTTGTATGCAATTTGTAGTCCCTTTATAAACTGTTAGTCAGCTTTTTGTCATCTTGAAACTATTTTTGGCTGCTTTTGTAGTCTTTTTGTCGGCCTTTTACCTTTCATTTGTACTCTATGTGAACCATTTCTATTTCCTTTTCTATTTGCCATTTGTAGTCCCCTTATAGTCCTTTTTCAGGGCATTTGTTGTCTTTCATACTCTGTATGCCATTTTTGGTCCCTTTAAATGTTGTCTATTTGTAGTCTACTTGTTGACTTTTACACTCTCTTTTTTGGCCAGTTGTAGTCCTATTTTTAATCCAGTCATACCTCCTTTTGTAGTTTATTTGCAGTCTCTTCATCAGCTTTTTGTAGTTCCTCTGTCCATCTTTACTTCCTTTTTCAGTCACTTGTTGGCCATTAAAAGTCCCTGAAAGGTCTGTTTTAAGGACATGTATTTTCTCTTTGTACTCTGTCTTTTGTCAGTTTAAACTTCCTTTTGGTGTCTTTTTATAGTCAATTGCCGGCTGTTTGTAGTCCGTTTGTGGTCTGTCTTTAGGCCATTTGTAGTGCTTTTATGGTCTGCCTATAGGGCATTTGTTGTTCTTTTGTAGTTTGTCTCTAAGGCCAATTGTAGTTCCTTTGTATTCTGTTCTCTGGACATTCGTAGTCCCTTTGTAGCCCATACTGTTCCCACAATTTGAGAAAATTGACACTTGTAGTTCATTTGTAGTTTATTTGCATTCTGTTTGTAGTCCATTTGTGGTCCATTTGTTGTCTAACAGGCATCGACCAATCATGCGTCAGCAAAAATTCTAGGGGTCGGTGCCTAAAATCCAGCAGTGGGCAGCTCTCTCCCTCTTCCCCCCCTGAAGGTCATGTGATGTGGAGTCTGTCCAGTTTGGGTTGTCTCTCCTCCCTGGATTCTCTCCAGGTTCTCAGTGTTCCTGCCACCGTCCAAACCCTGTCAGCAGGTCCACTGAAGACTAGCGTACGGAGGTGTGAATGATTGGGCATTTCTACGTTTGACCCTGTGATTGACAGCTGACAGCCCCGCCCCTGACACAGAGTCAGCTGGAATTGGCTCAGCCCCCTTCCTGAGTCGAAGCAAATTCACATCTGGGTCAGCTAATCGCTAGTTGTTTGTTGTTGCTGATTTTTTTTTTATTACTAGCTATTTCTTGTTACTTGCTGTATGTTGTTACTGGTTACTACTTGTTGCATGTTAGTTGTTGCTAGTTGTTCCTTATTGCTTGTTGTTGCTGCTGCTAGTGGTTTTGAATTGCTAATTGTTTGTTGTTACTAGTTGTTTCTTGTTGCTAGTTTGCTCCTTGTTACTGATTGTTTCATGTTACTTGTTGCATGTTGTTGCTAGTTGTTACTTGTTGCTAGTTGTTTCTTATTGCTTGTTTTGTTGTCGCTACTGGTTTTGAATTGCTAATTGTTATTGCCAGTTGTCCCTTGTTACTTCTTGCCTGTTGTTGCTATTTGTACGTTGGTGCTGGGTGTCTCTTATCGTAATTTGGTACTTGTTGCTATTTTTTTCTTTTCGCATTGCTAGTTGTTTATTGCTGGTTGTTATATGTTGTTGCTATTTGATTCTTATAGCTTGGTGTGTTGTGCCCAGTTATTTCTTCATGCTAGTTGTTTCTTATTGCTTGTTGTATCTCATTGCTACATGTTTATTGTTGCTAGTTTTTTTCTTGTTACTGGTAGTTGCTAGTACTTTCTTGGTGCTGGTTGTTAGCTGTTGCTAGCTATCTTGTATGGCATCTTCCAAGTTGCATCCTATCGCTATTTGTTTTTTGCTACTTGCTGTATGTTGTTGCTTGTTTTTGCTCACTGTTGTTTGTTGGTTTTTGCTAGTTTTTTCTTGTTTTTTTTGTTTTTAGTTGGTTCCTATTGCTGTTTGGTTGTTTTTTTCTTGTTTTTTGTTGCTAGTTATTTGTTGGTGCCAGTCTTTCTATATCATTACATATTGTTGTTGCCAATCATGTCCTGTATAGTGGTTTTTGCAAGTTGTTTCTTGTTGTTTGTTATTGCTATTTTTTTCTTGTCCCTTTCAGTTTGTGGTTGACAGTTGTTTGTCGTTGTTTCTTGGTGCTAGTTGTTCGTGTCTCTTGCTAATGTTCCGGCAAAACATGCTAACACTCATGCATGTCCTGCGTATCTTTGATTGCGTCGTTGCTAATTGGTTAGACTTGTGTGTTTTTGCCTTCTCTGCTGCTTTGTTCATAAATGCCTCCTGGTTCTCGCTCCAGTCATTCCGAAGCACATTCTTTCCGGTAAATTCTGACTTTTCTGGGGTGGCGGGTGGGGGGGGATTTCTGGGTTTCTGGTGCACGTGGATTCCCGGTTCAGGTCTGGTCCGGGGTGGAGGTGGGGGTTTTCTGTTTTGTTTTGGGCAGAATATAACGTCAGGGTCCTGATAAGGAGGCGGGGGCAGCGGCAGCCTGTTCTCAGGACACTTCCAGGATAAACTGAGGCAAGCTGTAAACGATCCCGAGGAAACATCCAGATTCTGGACGGGAGCCGCCGCCCGTCTTATCGACCAACACGGAACAACAACATCACCTCCTGAGCCTTGGCCAGCTCATCCGTTACCAGGAACAGAGTGAAAGAGTTAAAGGAAAAGATTTATTCTCACCAGATGTATGTCTACATGTGACAGTGATTGTTGAATCAATTGGATTTGGGAATTATTTTAAAAAAATCTACTCAGTTTTGGATTTATTCTGACATCCAGGTTATATCCAGATAAAAAAAAATATATCTATACATATATTGGTTCTGTGCTGTAGTCAGGGCTGTTCTATTTCTTGTGTTATATATGTATATATATATAATACATATAATATATATGGTACTTCCTCTTAGCCCGAATCTCGCCAGTTTTCCAGAAACTGCTTGTTTTATTTATCATTTCCTTCTATAACTGTCCCCGTCCATGGGAGGATGAGAGGCTGTCAGAGGTCTCTGGACAGGCCGACGCTGAAACAAAGCAGAGGGATGTGTCTTATTGGCGTTTGTGTGTGTGTGTGTGTGTGTGTGTGTGTGTGTGTGTGTGTGTGCGCACGTGTGTGTAACGCTGTGTGACCACATCTGACCTTTAGATGCATCATTTTAAGTTAGCAATGTCTTTGCTCTGAATCGTCCGTTCCATTTATGGATTTGTTTATTGTTTATTCAATCGATCAGTCATTCTATCATTCAAAGTAATTTTTTGTTTATTCATTTCATTCATTTATCTGGCTACTTTTTGTTGTCTTTTTTTATATTTATGATTTCTATCTTTATTACCCATCCTTGGTACGGTCGCCAAACAATGGCAAGGCCACATATATAGACGGACCAGCGTTCACTCATGCACTCATCTGGAGCAATTTTCCCAATTTTTTTGCACTTAACATGCGGCATAGTTTTGGACTGTGAGAGGAAATTGGACACGAGAAGAACATGCAAACTCCACACAGAAAGATCCCCCTGTTGGAAACCAACCAGGTCCTTTTGTGCTGTAAGGGCTGAGGCGCTAACCCTGTGCCGCGATTATATTTATTATTGTTGTTGCAGTTGCAATAATAATAATAATAATGATAAGAAGAAGAAGAAGAAGAAGAGGAATAAGAAGAACGAGAAAAAGAATTTTACAGAAGCAGATGATTGACTGATGGAGGTCATAGATTGAGGTCTATGATTGGCTGTAGGTTAAATGAAGACCTATGATTGGTTGTAGGTTAAATGGAGCTCTATAATTGGCTGTAGGTTAAATGTGATTGGTTGTAGGTTACATGGAGACCTATGATTGGTTGTAGGTTAAATGGAGACCTATAATTTGCTGTAGGTTAAATGGAGACCTGTGATTGGTTGTAGGTTAAATGGAGACCTGTGATTGGCTGTAGGTTAAATGGAGACCTATAATTTGCTGTAGGTTAAATGGAGACCTGTGATTGGTTGTAGGTTAAATGGAGACCTGTGATTGGTTGTAGGTTAAATAGAGACCTGTGATTGGTTGTAGGTTAAATGGAGACCTATAATTGGTTGCAGGATAAATGGAGACCAATAAGTGGCTGTAGGCTTAATGCACACATGATTGACTGTGGGTTAAATGCACGCATATGATTGGCTGTCGCCCCTGGAGGGCCTTTAATCCGCGTAGAACAAACCCAGACTTCTGTCCTGGAAAGTGTCAGGAAGAGGAGGAGGAGAAAGATGAAGAGGACGAGGAGGAGGAGAAGGAGGAGGAAGAGGAGGAGGAAGAGGAGGAGGAAGAGAGGTGGTTCTGCATTCCAACCTAGAGTTACGAACGCTCTGGATGGAGAACCTGTTCCGCACAGAATGGTTGGGGGGGTCAGGTGTGTGTGTGTGTGTGTGTGGGGGGGGGGGGGGGGGCAAACAAAGGGAACAAAAAGAAAGAAGGGAGGAGGAGAAGAAAAGAAAAGGCGACCTTGTCGGAGGAAGAAGAGACAGAGGCTGTTCAGCCTTCATCATTAATTTAACTCACTTAATTATTGATCGGCAGCCTTTAGACCCGCCTGACAGGTTCCAGGTGTGGGGGGGGGGCAGGCTGCCCCCCCTCCTCTTGCTCAACGTGTAAACACCGGACGCCCTCAATATTTGATGTGGCTGCTTTGTTTGCCTTCATTATTCAGCGCCGCATCCACCGCAACCGTGGGGGGGCTGTCAATCACTACAAGAGGGCGGGGTCAGCGGGGGGGGGGTTGACCCGATAACCGATAATCAATACACAGGTCGACGATCTCTGATTATTCGCAACTGATCGGTATTTAGCGATTGTTTGAACACAGTTGAGTGTCCTCAACTCACAGGATCAATAATCCTTTTTTATATTGATCAGATTTACTGATTCGTTTCAGATATCAGTTTATTACTACTATCAGTAGTGTGTGTGTGTGTGTGTGTGTGTGTGAGTGTGTGAGAGGTTGTGTTTGGGAAGTGTCCGTGTGTTTGTGTCATTGTATTTGCTGCACATGTGTATCATTGGGTTTTTGTGTGTTTGTATGTGTGTCTTCATGAGTATGTGTGTGTGTGTGTGTGTGTATGCAGTGTGTAATTGTATAATTGTGTGTATGTGTGGCTGTGCATGTTGTGTCTTTGTGTGTATGATTATGTTTCTCATAACGTGTGTGTGTGTGTGTTTGTGTGTGTATGGTTGTGTGTGTGCGTCTGTAGGTCATTGTGGGAGTTTTTGTGTTTGCCAAGTGTGTGTGTGCGTGTGTGTGTGTGTGTGTGCTTGTTAGTGTATTTTTTGTGTGAGTATTTGTTGTTTGTATTTGTCAAATATGTGTGCGGCTGTGCATGTTGTGTTTGTGTGTGTGTGTGTGTGTGTGTGAGAGTGTGTGTGTGTGTGTGTGTGTATAATTTGTTTGCCATGCCATGTGTGTATCATTCTGATTTTGCATGTGTGTGTATGATGTTGTAAGTGTGTGCGTGAGATTTGTTTTGATCTGATCAGATCTCTGACAAGCAGCATATTGATCAGTCCGGTTCTGATTGATTCATTATTGATCACTGAATTATCAGTCAAACCCGGACGGAGTCACGGGGAAATGCACACACACACACACACACACACACACACACACACACACACATGCACACACACTTCAATCTGCCGCTAATTGTCCTTCAGCCCAGAAGGCCTGAGCAGCGGCTCTCTCTCTCTCTCACACACACACACACACACACACACACACACACACACACACACACACACACACACACACACACACACACACACACTCAGACACTCAAAAGTACCAATCCAAAGTACATGTTGTATATGTGGTACAGACCCTGAAGTACTCTGTGTACCAGGACGCCTTTGGTCCTTCTGTCCCGTTGTCACAAACCTGCTCGGCTTCTGATCTAAACCCCTTTTTCTTATTCTGGATGAGATGCGATTCTACAAATCTCCTGAATATTGCATATGCTTGTGCCACCACTGCCGAGTGTGCGTGTGTGTGTGTGTGTGTGTGTGTGGGTGCGTTTGTGTTTGTGTGTGTGTGCGTTTGTGCGTGTGTGTATGTGTGTGTGTGTGTGTGTGTTTGCGTGTGTGTGTGTGTGTGTGTTTGCATGTGTGTGTGTGTGTGTGTGTGTGTGTGTGTGTGTGTGTGTGTGTGTGCCGCAAAGGCTTGCAGGCGCCCCCCGTTGGCCACAAAAAAAAACGAGGTCATCAGACCGGGAAACATGGAAATAAAATATCACGATTGTGCGGGGTGTGTTTGTGTGTGTGTGTGTGTGTGTGTGTGTGGTTACTGCTATGTTTGGTACAATTTTTTCTTTGTGTTTTTGTATGCGCGTGTATATGCGCACGTGTGTGTTTGTGCGTATTTGCCAGAGGCTCGCTGCCCCCCCCCCCCCCCCCCCCCCGCTGGCCGAAGGTCACATGTCATCGCTTTTCAAATCAGAAAACATGGTCCCAACAACGCCTTGCAATAAACTGTGTGTGTTCGTGTGTGTGAAGCTGGTGTTCCGCAGCCAACTCACCCGATCGGCCAAGAAGAACCCGTCTGGTGGAAGCCACCTTTTTTTTTTTGCTAGCTGAAACCCAAGTGTGCACGAGTGTGCAGGTTTCCACGACCTCCCCAGCATCCATCCAACCTCCACCCAACCCAACCCGTTCTCCTCCACCCGACCTCAGCCAACCTCCCTGACTTCCACCTGACCTCCATCTGACCTCATTCTGACATCCAACCGCAACCCACTCTCTGTCCCCGCCGCTGCCACCCGACATACACCGGACGTCCACCTGACCTCCACCTGACCTCCATCTGACCTCCACCGACCCAAACCCGTCCTCATTCCCCGCCGCTGCCACCCAACATACACCGGACATCCACCTAGCCTCCAGCAGACCTCCTCCAACCTCCACCCAACCCAACCCGTTCTCCTCCACCCAACCTCAGCCAACCTCCCCTGACCTCCACCTGACCTTCACCTGACCTTCCCCTGACCTCCACCTGACCTCCACCAACCCCAACCCGTTCTCCGTCCCTGCTGCCGCCACCCGATATCCCTCCTCGGCGTCCAGCCCCCAACCCGCCATGCCATTGACCGCTTCTGCCTCCGTATTCCCTCTAATAGAGGCTCCCCGAGAAGTCCACTTTTGCACGCCGGGTCCTTTTCCCAAGTCGCTTTTTCCCCTGCCGTTTGGACCGGCCTCGACCCCTCCCACGCTTCTCGCCCGTTGGGTGATTGCGCGGCCGCTTCGAGGGAGGCTGCGCTTTATGGTCGTTGAGTGTTCTGGCGAGCGGTGAGATTCCGGGGATTAGGTTATGCGCTGTGTGTGTGTGTGTGTGTGTGTGGTGGGGGGGTTGGTTATTGTAGTTCGCCAGCGGAGCCGGAGTCTTAAGTGTCCATTATCGTCAGACATCTGTGAGTAGAAAATAGGGCTGTAAAACGTCTGGCCCGGGACGTGCACGCCGTGGCCGCAGCCCTCCGCCATCTTGATTTCATTTCTTTTTTTTTCCGTCTTTCTTTTTTTTTTTTTTTTTTTATCCGATAAAATTAGCTGGTTCAGTGCAGCTTTGCTTTTTTTCCGCCCAGAGGGAGGACAGATTGGATTTGTGGAAAGAGGAGGAAGGTTTAGTGTTGAATCCTCTGGAGGGGAGCTGGACTGGATGGACACGGGGCCAGTCTATCACTTGGAAAATAACTATATATTTTTCAAATATATTTTATGACGTGATTAAATTATTTTTAATAATTTAAATTATTTTAATCTAAATACTTTAACATTTTTGATAAAAAAATGACTTTTTTTTTTAAAATAAAAATTAATCGATTATAATGAGCAAACCCGGGGAGTTATTTGAAGGAGGTGAAAAAAACACAATTAAAAATTAATTTATTGTGAAATCAGGGAGAGCCATTTTTTAAAAATGGTTATAAATTGAAATGCCCTTAAAATGAAATGAAATTATGTGGAGGGTGGAGGGGGGGTAAATTAAAACTATTTAATTAATGGAATTAATTGAATAAATATTGGAGAAATTAGTTAATAAGTAAATAACTAAAGATGAATCCAAAAAAATAATATTAGAAAATAGCAATAAATCTCCAAATTAAATAAAATAATCTAATAATCATATATTCTCTCTGAATCCTCAAATAAAAGTTACCTCAATAAATGTTAGGATTAAATGCTTGGATGGAGAAATAATTTGACACAAATATCCCATCCTTCGTACTCCTTCCCAGCCCATGCCAATGCTCCATGGTTGTTTTGTTGCCGTGGGAACGGCTGAACCCGGCTCTCAGATCCTCCTTCTGAATTTGAAAAATAAGACTTTGCAAAGAATTTGGAAAAGAAGAAAAAATATAGAACATTTTTATATTAAAATTTTGTCTATTCCAATAAGTTAATTACACTAATCCGTTGGCATGTGTGTGTGTGTGTGTGTGTGTGTGTGTGTGTGTGTTTGTTCCGGAGGAAGAGGAGGGGCCACATTTGTCGTCTTCATGACCCGTGAATGAGAGTGAATGTCTCTATTGAATGAGAGGGTATATCTCCATATAAGGTATGAATGAACGAGTGAATGACTGCCTACCTCCACCTTTATTATGGGATGTCCAAAGTTCATTTCGCCCGTCACCCCGGTAACCAGCATCCCCCCCCACCAGGTTTCGACGACCGTGAGACGGACCTGTTCCTCTGCGACACTAACACATGCAAGTTCGACGGCGAGTGTCTGAGGATCGGAGACATGGTCACCTGCATCTGCGAGTTCAGGGTGAGAGCTTCCTGCTTCCTGCTTCCTGCTTCCTGCCTCTTGCTTCCTGTTTCCTGTTTCCAATGTTTCACTTCCTGTTTCCGGCCTCCTGCTTTGCTTGTATCTGTTGTTCTGGTGACTGATGTAGATGCTAGATGTAGATAGCCTGGTCCGAGTCCGGGTTCAGGTTCAGGTCAAGGTCCAGCTCCTGGTCCAGGTCTTGTTCCTGGTCCTCTCTGTGATTCAGGTCCAAGTCCATGGTGTGGTCCAGGTCCCACACCATGTCAAGGTCCAGGTCCTGATCCAGGTCATGTTTGTGGTCCTGGTTCCTGTCCAGGTCCAGGTCCTGTTTCTCGTCTTGGTCTAGTTCTGGGTCCTGGTCCTCTTTGTGGTCCCGGTCCAGGTCCGAGTCCTGGTCCTCTTTGTGGTCCAGGTCCTGGTCCTTTCTTTGGATTACCCAGAAATTAATTACAAATTAACAGGTTAGTTCTTCAGATTATCAAATGAATTCTTTTGATGATCAGATCATTTCTTTGGATTATCAGGAAATTAACTGCTCACGCTCAGTTATTACAGATGATCAACGTGTTGTTTTTTTTTTTTTGATAATCTGGTCATCTCATTTTATCAGACAGTTTATTGCAGATTATCAAGTCGATTCTTTTGTTTCATCAGATTTTTTGAAATTATCAGCGCGTTTCATCAGATTATCAGGTAATTTCCAAAGTACTATCAAGTCATTCATTGCAGATTATCAGGTCATATTTTAACAGATTGTTTGGTCCCATCATGCAGATTATCATGTTATATAATTCAGATTATCAGCATATTTTCTAGCACCGTATCAAGCACTATATTGGAGATTATGAGCTAATTTCTGTGGATAATCAGATAATTATGGATGATTGGATAATTTTCTACAGATTATCAGCGCCTGTCTTTCAGATTGCCAGGTCATATAATTCAGATTACCAGGTCATGTGATTCAGATTACCAGCTCCTCCCCAGCAGGTTATCGGGTCCTTAATTCCAGATTATTGGGTCATTTCCTGCAGATGATGAGGTCATCCATCAGGTGTTATCAGCTGGCAATGAGTATTGATGGTGGCAGCGTGTGTGTGTGTGTGTGTGTGTGTGAACTGATGGCTGTGGTTATCTGCGCCACATTGGCCGAGAAGCGCGGCGGTGTTGAGCCGACGCTCCATCGGTCACCGGCTGTTATCTCAATTTCCTGCGAGTCGGGAGCAGCGTGGACGGAGATAGACCACATCTCCGCTCCATCCCTCTCCAGAGGAGCGACAGCGCCACCCTGACCCCTCCCCTTCCTGCTCGCCATTTCCTGTTTAATCCAACACTCTGAGTCCAAAGCCTGCTGGAGCCCCAGCCTGGTCCAACACCTCCAAGGCTGCTTCTCTGAGGGTTCTTAGAAGGTTCTGGGTCCTCAGAGAGTTCTCAGAGGGTTCTCGTGTCCCAACCCCTGTAGATGTTCTCCATCCAGATGGTTCCTGGTTCTTCCTGGTTGTGATGTTCTGGCTTCAACCTGCAACCCTCCTGAAGCTCAGGGTTGCAGGTTGGAGTCCCAATATTTTACTGCCATGCTAACAGCTCTGGGTGCCTCCACAAGGAGAGCAGTGATATACCTGATACGACACACACACACACACACACTTCCTGCTGTAAAAATCCTCCATGTATCATCAGTCTGAAAATGTTGGGACATCAGAGGTTAAAAATTAAGCGCTGGGTCCAGAAGATGAAGACGATGAGCTGCCTTCACTCTCTCACCCAGCCATCCACTCACCCTCTCACTCCTTTATGACATCATCCATCTTGGTCCCGTGACTGAACACACAGGTGTGTGTGTGTGTGTGTGCGCTTCACACATGACGACAGACAAGTGTCTGTGACGGAGGCATCATCTTTTTTTTTTTGCTGAAGAAGAAGCCGTTAGCGGTTTAGTGCGCAGGATAAAGATACCAATCGATGACCTTTCCTGCCGTCCCGCTGTATATTTTATTATTTTTAGGCAGACATGTTCAAGACACTGTCCAGATAATAGCCTTTACGCTACGCATTTAATTAAAAATATCTGTGTACACACATGTGTATATATACAGACAGTGGGGAGAACAAGTATTTTGATACACTGATGATTTTTCAGCTTTTCCCACTTGCAAAGCATGTAGAGGTCTGTCATTTTTATCATAGGTACCCTTCAATCTTTGTAGTCACTGCTAACAGTTAAGACAATTCATATTTCATTATATTTCTTATTCTTCCTCCTTTCTACTATTATCTATTACTGTTATGTTTTTTTTTTTTTTTCTTACTTGAAACTCTGGCACAACAATTTCCTTCGGGATTGATAAAGTTGTTCTCATCTCATCTCATCTCAACTGTGAGTGACGGCATCTAAAACAAAAATCCAGAAAATCACATTGTATGATTTTCAAGTTACATCACAACATAATTTAATATTTGGTGCAGAAACCTTTGTCGGCAATTCCACAGATCAGATGTTTCCTGTACTTCTTGACCAGCTTTGCACACACTGCAGCAGGGATACTTGCCCACTCCTCCAGATCTTCTCCAGATTTCAATATGGAGTTTCAGCTCCCTCCGAAGACTTTCTATTGGGTTCAGGTCCGGGGACCGGCTAGGCCACTCCAGGACCTTGAGATGCTTCTTACGGAGCCACTCCTTAGTTGCCCTGGCTGAGTTTCAGGTCACTGTCATTCTGGAAAACCCAGCCATGACCCATCTTCACGGCTCTTACTGAGGGAAGGAGGTTGTTGACCAAGATCTTGGGCTAATGTCCCCATCCATCCTCCCCTCAGTACAGTGCAGTCGTCCTGTCCCTTTTGCAGACAAGCATACTCAAAGAATGAGGTTTCCACCTCCATGCCTCACAGTTGGGATGGTGTTCTTCAGGTTGTACTCATCCTTCTTCTTCCTCCAAACACGGCGAGTGGAGTTTTTCCATTCCTCCTCTGGATCATCCAGATGGTCACCGGCCAACTTCAGCCGGGTCTGTACATGTGCAAGCTTGAGCCGGGGGATCTTGCGTGCACTCCAGGATTTTAATCCACGACGGCATAGTGTGTTACTAATGGTTTTCTTTGAGCCTGTGGTCATGTAGTTCTGGGCTGATCCCTCACCTTCCTCACGATCACTGCTGCCCCACGAGGTGAGACCTTGCATGGAGCCCGAGGGAGATTGATCATCATCTTGAACTTCCTCCATTGTTGCCTTCTCACCAAGCTGCTTGCCAATTGTCCTGTAGCCTTTTGCAAGTCTACAATTTTATCCCTGATGTCCTTACACAACTCTCTGGTCTTGGCCATTTTGGAGAGGGTGGAGTTTGTTGGATTGAGTGTGTGGACAGGTGTCTTTTATACAGGTAACGAGTTCAACCTGGTGCAGTTAATACAGGTAACAGGTGGAGAACAGTAAGGCTTCTTAAAGAAGAACTAATAGGTCTGTGAGAGCTGCAATTCTTACTGGTTGGTAGGTGATCAAATAATTAAGTTATGCAATAAAATGCAAATTAATTACTTAAAAAATCATACAATGTGTTTTTCTGGATTTTTGTTTTAGATTCCGTCACTCACAGTTGAAGAGATAAAAATGACAGACCTCTACATGCTTTGCAAGTGGGTAAAGCCGAAAAATCAGCCATGTATCAAATAGTTATTTTACCAACTTCCCAAATTATTTTTTCATTTATTTGAAATTAAGTGCTTGTGGCTTATATTCCGTCCGAAAATTACAGTATATGTATTTGTACATGGCTTTCACACCGCTGCCTGGACTTGGCCCTGTCGCTGTGGTAACCTCCGCCGTCGTCAGGCGCACGAACTGGAGTCGGTCGCCGTCCCGCGGCTCCGTCGGTCGGCACCAACCGCGGCGGCGTCCTTGGACGCGCGGGCTGCGTCTCTCCGCCGAGACTTCTTTTCTAGGCGACAATGCGTCACGCCAGCCCATCCAAGGACGGGTGTTTGAGGAGTTATTTGCGTGATTGAAGGTCCGCCGGTACCTGCGCGGCTGTAATTCAACACAGGAACTCTCTTAATAGAGACTCCACCCAAAAAAACAAAAAAAAAAAGGAAAATTCCCAGGTGCGCTGCCTGGAAAATTAAATTTATCACAGGGGCCGAATGAGATTAGCCGTTTTTTTTTTTCTTTTTCAGCTGAGTAATTTTCTCCTGGTTAATCTGCAGCACAATGGCGGATTAATCATGGAGGATTATGAGGCGGCGCGGCGCGGCGAGGCGAACGTTTTCCTCCCGGCAGGCGATGTGGCAGTGCAACCAAACCGTATTAGACGTCAGCATGATAAACAGGTGCGCTAGGCCAATCCTATTACAGTACATTACATCCTTACCTGCTTTTGACGAGCACGTGTGCGTGTCTGTGTGTCTGGACCTGATGTCCTCGGACGAGGACCCTATAGAATGAGTAGTATTGTTGGTAGAAGTAGCTGGAGCAGCAGCAGCAGTAGTAGTTGTTGTAGTAAAAATCTGTTTGAAGTTAACGTGTTCGTGTGTGTGTGTGTGTGTTCAGACGTGACTTAATGTCCTCAAATTGCTACATTATAGAATTAAAATCATTAATATCTATTGTCGCTATTATTATTGATGTTGAATTGTGAGTAGTAGTAGTGTGTGTGTGTGTGTGTGTCTGTTATGATGATTCATTCCTTAATTCAAAGTAATTTCTAGATAATCATTTCTTTAACGATTAATAGTAGTATTTGTTGTAGTCGTTTGAGGAGGAGCAGTATGAGTAATAGTTGCAGCAATGTATGTGTGCTTCTGTGTGTGTGTGTGTGTGTGTGTGTGTGTGTGTGTGTGTGTGTGTGTGTGTGTGTGTGTGTGTGTGTGTGTGTCTTTGGACATGACTCAATGTCCTCAAACTAGTACATTATATATTTAGAATGGTTATTATTATTCATTGAATTTGTAGGATTAGTAGTGTGTGTGTGTGTGTGTGTGTGTGTGTGTGTGTGTGTGTGTGTGTGTGTGTGTGTGTGTGTGTGTGTGTGTTCAGACGTGACTCATTGTGCTATTTGAGAATTAAAGTTATTTTATTGAATTAAAATAATTAAACATTATTGAATTAAAGTGATTATTATTTTTATTGTTAATATTTAATATTATTATTGTTGTTATTGCTAGTTGATTTTGTGGGAGTAGTGTGTGTGTGTGTGTGTGTGTGTGTGTGTGTGTGTGTGTGTGTGTGTGTGTGTGTGTGTGTGTGTGTGTGTGTGTGTGTGTGTGTGCACTATTATGATGATTTTCGGATTATCATTATTTTAGTAGTATTTGTTGTTGTTATTATTATCATTATTATTAGTTGAATTTGTGGGAGTAGTAGTAGTAGTGCGTGTGTATCTGTGTGTGTGAGAGCGCACTATAATGAAAATTTATTCCGAAGTTCAAAGTATCTTCTAGATCATCATTTTACGATTATTAGTAGCATTTGTTTTTGTTGTTGTCGTAGTAGCAGTAGCAGTATTAGTAGCTGTAGAGGTAGCGGTAGTAGTAGAGGCAGTAGTAGTAGTGGTGGTACTGGTGGATGTAATACAATGAGGTCATAGTAGTAGTAGTTATAGCGGTAGTTCATAAAGTAGTGGTTGAGGTAGCAGTAAAAGTCATGACATCAGTCTGGGCTCAGCAGTCACAGTAGCTTTTGGTGTAGTTATGGTCGTGTTGATTGAACCAGTAGTAATAGTGCTAGTAGTATTAGAAGTAGTAGTTCCAGTAGTAGTGGGTGTTACACAACCAGATGATAGTAGGACCTGATAGAAGTGGATGTGGCTGTAGTAGTAGTCGTGGTGTAGCATTATAGTAGTTACAGCCGTAGTAAATGAAGCAGTAGTTGTAGTACTAGTTACAATATGTATTAGCCGTTGATGTAGCAGTATGGGGTCAAAGTAGTCATAAGAGTACATGTCGTTGCAGTTGTAGCAGAAGTAAGGTCATCAGTAGTAGTAGGAGTATTAGAAGTAGTAGCAGTAATTATGGTAGTCGGTAGCAGAAGTAGTTTGGGTGTAGTAGTATTTGTAGTAGTGGCAATATCCACTGCTTCTTGCAGGTCAGCAAAGGGCATGTGATGACACCGTGATGATGGCCACTGTCCACTGTTGGGGGTCGGCCAATGTAGTGGGCGTGGTCACAATTATGGACGTGGTCAGCGTAGTGGGTGTGGCCATACCATGGATGTGGATCTATGTTGTTGTCTCTGCCAGCCACTCCCCTTTTGTGGGCGCGGCCAGGGATGTGGGCGGGGCGGCGGTTCTTGTTGGTGGTGTTGTCGCTGTTTTGGTCATGGCCCCGGGAGTGGGCGTGGCCACACCCATGGATCGATCGATCGATTGATTCGCTCATTGTTCGATTGAGTTGATTGGCTGTTTGATTCATTGATGTTTTTATTTTGATACAACATCTTCCACCAGATGACTGTTAGGTTGTTCTTGTTAATCGAAATGTAGTATTTGTATATAGAAATGTGTTTATTTAGATTAAATATATTTTCAATCGTAAAAAAAGTAATGATAACAATTTATTCAGATAAAGATTTCTAAATCGATAATTTTGAAAATGTATTTAAGTAATAAATACATTAAGTTATTGACAGGACACTACATAAGCTCTCCTGATTGATTGATGAATGATTGATTGATTGATTGATTAAATTCATTCATACATCCACTGATTGATCATTTTGTTGAATTTCTACCAATGGCGTGTTACTTTTGAAGAACGCATCATAAAACCGCTTTCGTACAAACCCCTTTTGTACATATATGCACAAAATAAATATAAAAAATATGAATATAAACATAATTAATAGATGAATATATGTTGATCAATATTAAATACATTTTTCATTTTAACATGGTAAAGCTAAAGATTTAGAAAAGCACTTAATAAGTACTGAATACATGAAAATATCTACATGATACTACAAGAGTACATAGAAAACTAGCATGCTGAACAGGTCTGTGTGGTAAATTCGATGAAATACTGCAGTACTGAGGTACCGGCAGGTGAGACGCTTGACCGGTGTCCTTCACGCCAGACGCCAAGATGGCGGCGCAGCGAGCTGTCTGGCTCGCCTCCTTTGAAGGAGCCATCGGTCCCGGGGGGTCGTACCCGACACACACACACACTCACACACTCACACACACTCACACATGCACATTCTGCTGCATCTGAGCCACGGCAAAGTATGCAGCGTCTTCATGGCCGCAGTCGTAAGACCCCGCCGGGGTCGGACCCTTGCCAGAGTGGGGCTGTTGCCACGGCAACAGCGTGTCACACACTTACGCCTGTCCGCGTGGAACGTCTTTTCCCGCCTAAATTCCCCCCCACCCCCCCCACCACGCAACCCTGCTAAGGTGTTCCTGTCCGTCCTCAGCGGACTGAACCATTTCTATCAGATTTTGAATTTTTATTTATTTTTTTTATTAATTCTTTTTCTTCAGCACTTTCTTTCATCTGCGGCTGTTTGATCCCGTTCACCCCTCCCACACACACACACACACACACACACACACACACGCACACACACACACACACACACAAAATGACTTAAACAGATAAACAAGCCTGGTTTAACCTTTTCACTGCCAGATTTCTTTCCTGTTGAAATCACTGATATTCATCCATTCATCCATACGGCTCATCCTGTCTTGAGAGACGGGGTTCATCCTGGACCTGTCAATCACAGGAGTAAAATTTGAGCTGTACCAACATACACTCGTTCATAGACACACCTGACTGTCCAGGACTGTCAAACCTAAAAAAGTGTGCATGGTTGTTTAATTTACTCCCCCTTTCGTCCTCTGTCTTTCCCCTTTACTCCCCCTTTACAACCTTTCTTCCCCTTCCCTCCGCCTCTCCTCTTTCTTTATTCCCCCTTTTAAAACCTTTCCTCCCCCTTTAATCCCCTTCACCCCCACTTCCTCCCCCTTTCCTCCCCCCGCCCGCTGTTCTCATTGCACTTTCTTTTTATTTTCCACCAGAGCTCCGGCGGCGCACAAAGAGTTGCTCCACGCTAATAAATATTCGGCTTGTGTGCGATTATTCCCGTTCTCACGGTTTCACACATTTGCAATAACACTCACACACACACACTTGTACACACACTCCAAAGAGATGGAAATCAAATAATAAAAGCCCTGATAATGGTGATAATATTTATTATGATAATACAGACGATTACAATTGTTAAGTATTAAGTACTCCAAATTAAATAAAATAGAAATAAAACAAAATAATTCTTATTCATATCTTCATTGTAAATGACATCAAAAATCACCTTCAAACACACACAGTGCCTTCTGTGGTTTGAGTTGAAAGGGAATGAATCTCACACACACACACACACACACACACACACACACACACACACACACACACACACACACACACACACACACACACACACACACACACGTCTGCAGGTCTTTCAAACAAGTGACTAATAGTTATTTGAAATGACGATCCTCCTGCGTGCATGCTTGTGTGTGTGTGTGTGTGTGTGTGTGTGTGTGTGTGTGTGTACTGGATGGATGGATGACTCATTGTGTTCCACTGATGGAAGCTGATATCCTGTCATGTTTGTTCTGGCTGCTCAGCTCCTCCATCGCACATCCATCCATCCATCCATCCATCCATCCATCTATCTATCTATCTCTTTTATGCCTCTTCCCTTCTTCCCTTCCCTCATTCTTTCTACTCATCTCTCTCTCTCCCATCAACAAATATCTATCTATCTATCTATCTATCTATCTATCTATCTATCTATCTATCAACCCTTGATCTCTTTTCGATCTTTTTCTCTCCATTCATTTTTCTCCTGTCCCTCTCTCATCTTTCTTCACCTTTGTCTTCCGCCCTCTCCGTCTCTCATCCATTTTTCAGTTTCTCTCTCGCTTTCTTCCCCTCTCCTTCTCTGTCCCCTCTCTCTTTCTCTCCATCTCTTTCTCCCTCTTGTTTCTCTCTCTATCAGTTTTCCCTGTCTCTTCCCCCAACCTTTCCTCCATCCCTCTCTGTCGTCGTCCTCTCTTCCCTCATCTCTCCATCCTCTGCATCCTCCTTTGGTCCAGTCATTTGCTGATAGATTTAATACTTTTTTTACTATTCTTGAATGCTTTGCTTAATTGAATTTAATCTGTTTCATTTTAGTCTACTTTATATTGTTATTTTATCATATTTAATATATTTATTTTATTCTATTTTTCAATTATTTTCTGTTTTGAACTTTATTATATTTTTACTTCAGTCTTCTGCTTTCATTCTATTATTTACCTATGTTAAATAGTAACTATTTTTTTAGCTTATTCTATTTTGTTCATTTTATTTGTTTTTATATTTTTATTTCAGAGTTTTTTTCATTTTCTATCATGCATTTTTTTTTATCTTATTCCCCTTAATGTTTTTATATTTGTCTTTAATATGTTTATTAAATTGAATTAAAAAAATCTGTTACATTGTTTTTATTTAATTCTATTTACTGTATCTATTTAAATCCATTTAATTTTTTAATCTTACCCCGTTTTGTGTTTTTATTTCTTTCATTTCATATCTTTATTCTAGATTTATTATTTCAAACCGGATATTCATGTGATTTTGTGTCCTTCAATCTGAACTCATTATGTCATTATGTTCAGTCAACTGGTGTGCATTAGTGGACTTGTGTGTGTGTGTGCATGTGTGTGTGTGTGTGTGAGTGAGTGAGTGAGAGAGATCTCTAAGCATGTACATGTGACTATGTATTTTCTATTGCGTAGATTCACAGTATTTGATAGATATATAATATTTTTATGACAGAGATATTGTATTCTAGAGCAGCGTCACAGTCATGACCATCATGTGACTCGGCTTGATCATGTGACCAATGTGGTACGACCACGCGACCATCATGTTACAGATATGTGATCATCATGTGACCACAATACAAGTGTCATATGACCACCATTGTAGCATCATGTGACTAACATCATTAGCTAACATCATGCTAACATAATTTTACAATTGTGCTAACATACTGTGACCATCATGCTTACATCATGCTATCATGATGTGACCATCATGTGACCATCATGGTATCATGCTAATGTCATTTTACAGCATGCCAATATCATGTTACCATCATGCTTACGTCATGATACCATCATACGAACATCATGCTACCATCATGCAAAAATCATGTTACCATCATGCTTTCATCATGATTCCATCAGGCTAACATGATCATGCTAAAACCATTTGACCATCATGCTAACATCATGATGACATCATGCTAATGTCATGCTACCAACATGCTAAAATCATGTGACGATCATGCTAACATCATGATACTATCATATGAGCATCACGTGATCATCATGTTACCATCAAATGAATGTCATGTGACCATCATAGTGCCATTGTGTGTCATGTGACATCATGTGACCATCACAGGATAATCATGTGTCCACCATGTGATCAACATGTGATCATCATGTGACCGCCACGTATCAAATGACCATCGTATGACTGTTATGTTACCATCATCTGACCATCATGTGACCATCATGTGTCATGTGACCATCATGTGACTGTCTGGCGGGCTGAGGTGTCAGGCGTTGTCTGGCCTGTTCAACCCGCCACGGGGGGGAACAGAAGGCCGAGCCATATGGTCCATGGGGGGGCAGGTTCTCTCACCCTGGTTACCCCACACCCCCCACCTATGAGCAAAGGGAGCTGTCAATCACAGGGATCAGCTGTCAATCACAGGGCTCGGCTGTCAATCACAGGGATCGGCTGTCAATCACAGGGATCACCTGTCACACATAGGATCACCTGTCAATCATAAGAGCCACCAAAGCCAAGCAGGGTAGAGGTAGAAGACACGCAGTGTGCATACGTGTGTGTGTGTGTGTTTGTGTGTGTGTGTGTGTGTGTGTATTTGTGTGTGTGTCTGGGCGGTCAAGAAGAACCTCCCGCCCCCTTTTCTACCACTTTCGCCTCCGTTGCGTCAGAAGCTGCAGCCAGGTCTTGGAGCAGGAGGTGGTCTGGATGCAGGCTGCAGGTGGAGGAGAGGAGGAGGAAAAGGGGAGGAAAGGTGGAGGCAAGAGGAAAGGAAGGGGAAAGCAGGAAATAAAATAGATAAATAAATAAGAAAAAGCTATTCCCAGCTCCTTTGTAAGGCTGCCTCCTCCCCTCTTCCCCACCTCCTCCTCCTCCTCGGAGGGGATTTACTCCCTCCCTCCTTCTGTCCCCGTTTCTTCTCTTTCATTTATGATCCTCTCTTCCTTTTTTTCAGTCCTGTTTTGCTGCTCATCTCCTCGGGCTGAGACTCCTTTGCCAGACACACTCCCTCCCTCTCTGTATATACATAGATATGTATACATATATAGAGATATATGTGTGTGTGTATATATATATATAGAGAGAGAGAGATATATATCTCTATATATATATACACATCCCCATTTCTATCCTTCCTCTCTCTGTCCCTCTTCTGTGTTTGTCACCCTCTCCTCATCCTCCTCCGTCGTTCCTTGTCCTCCTCCCGCTCATCCCGTTTTCTGTCGTTTTCCCTCCTCTCCTCCCTCCTTCCCTCCTTCGTCTCCTCCTCTCCTCCCTCTCTCCTCTCCTCTTCCATCCTGCGTCTCCATCCTTTGATCAGCAGCCAGGGTGCTGTTTCCTCTTCCCCTCCTTCGCTCCTCCCACTGCTTTAACCGGCTTTCGGGTGCTTGCACATACCCCTTGTGTGTGCGTGTGTGTGTGTGTGTGTGTGTGTGTGTGTGTGTGTGTGTGTGTGTGTGTGTAGACGTTTGCACATGCACTCCCTCCTCCTCCTAAAAACAGTGTTTACACTCCATTGTAGGAGATGCCCCTTCAATCAATGGTCATTTGTGCGCCCTGTCCCCATGCACATTGTGTGTGTGTGTGTGTGTGTGTGTGTGTGTGTGTGTGTGTGTGTGTGTGTGTGTGTGAAAAGATGAAGGATATAAATTTCTTTTTTGAATTAGATCCTTGTAATTCATTTCCTATTTTGTGTTACATTTATTTTTACATGTTTTCACCCATAGCAGTGTGTGTGTGTGTGTGTGTGTCTGTGTGTGTATGTGTCTGCATGCATGCACAGTGCAGTGCACATGTGTGTGTATATGTGTGTGTGTGTGTGGTAGGAAAGATGAAGGATTTTTTTTTTGTTTTTTCTCCTCCTTAATTTCTTATTTTATTTTGATTTATTTTTACATATTTTTACCCATAGTGGCGCGTGTGTGTGTGTGTGTGTGTGTACATGTGTGTGACCCAGCCTCCCCACTGGGGTCTGCTGGTGGTTTATGAGCTCACCTTCGTTCGTAATAACAAATAAGACGAGACCGAAGGACAAGGATATCTTTCTCCCTTAAAAGCTTCCTGTTTGGACCGAGCGCACTTCCTGCTCTCGCAATGTTGCTAAGCAACGGCAACATCGTGCACATCAGCGTAACAAACCGATGCGAAGATGATAAACCTGCCCCTCAAAGGAGGAAAATGGTCTCAGCGCTAGCTTTAATTAGCGTGTTTGAGAGGGATTAGCTTCCTCTTCTCCCACGCTCTCCATCCATGTGTCGACATGCTAATGTGTGTGCATTAGCCTGAAGGAAAATGGTGTCCATCCCAAACCGCACGAGAACGCGCAGTGGAAAGCTACCGTGCTTTCTGCTAAGCTATCTAAATAGTTAGCTTTGCGCCAAGCTAACTAGCCTTTGGTATTTTTTGCAGCATAAGCGGGACATGAACTCCCTCCATAACCAAAGGCTGCTAACGTGTAGGCTAACATCACTCATTGTGCTCCGCTAAAGTGCTCGAGATGGATGTTGACATCTGAATGATAGAGGACAAAAAGACTTTTGCGTGCATGTGTGTGTGTGTGTTTACTTGTGTGGGTGTGTGTGCTTGCCTGTTTGTGTGTGTGTGTGTGTGCCTGCTCGCCACCCAGTCATTAAACTCTTGTGTAATTAATCGTCCAATTAACTGTTCACAAAGTTGTGTCTGGACTCCTCAAAGGCTTTAGCAATTGTTTATTCACTCCTACCCATGAGAAGCTCTGGTTGGTCCGGAAGGCGATGACATCATCGCCTCTGAAGCTCGGATTGGTGCGGAGGGATGTGACTTCATCGCCTCGGTCAGACCCGAACCAAGGGTTTCGTGTTGGCGTTCTGATGTCCAAGTGAATAAAAGGGGGAAAGTTGTGTGTTTGTATGTGTGTGTGTGTGTGTGTGTGTGTGTGTGTTCTCGAGTGTGTGTAACACCCTTTCTCTCTTTCCGCAGTGTAACAACGATTACTCCCCAGTTTGCGGCTCCAACAATCAGAACTATCAGAACGAGTGTTTCCTACGAAGAGACGCCTGCAAGCAGCAGACCGAGGTCCTGGTGCTGTCAGATGGGGCCTGTCCTGCAGGTACACACACACACACACACACACACACACACACACACACACACACACACACGCAACTACATCCATACATATCTGTATGCACACATCAGTATAGAAGCAAAAATTTAATTTTGCATACACATACACCGCACCCACCCACCCACGCACACACGTACACACACTGACATAAACATACCTAAACATGAAAACACACTCACACTGACATGGTAACCAAAGACACATATGCACACAAATTATGCTCACACACACACACACACACACACACACACACACACACACACACTCACACTGACATGAACATACCTAAACATGAAAACACAAACACACACAAAATGTATAAATGCAAATATATCCATACACATCTGGACACACATCAGTATAGAAGCATAATTGTAAGTTTGCAGGCCCACACACACACACACACACACACACACTGACATGCACATACCAAAACACGAAAACACACTCAGAGTGACATTAAAACCAACCACACACACACACTCACAAATATATTCATACACATCTGGATACACACATCAGTATCGAAGCATCAATGTAATTTTGCATGCACACTTTCACACACACACACAAACATACACACACACAGACATGCAACTATAGCCATACACATCTGTATGCACACATCAGTATAGAAGCAAAAATGTAATTTTGCATACACATACACAACACCCACTTTCCCAAGCACATTTGCTCACACACTGACATAAACATACCTAAACATGAAAACACACACATACCCACACACACAATGTATAAATCCAAATATATTCATACACATCTGGACACACACATCAGTATAGAGGCATAAATGTAAGTTTGCAGGCGCACACACAAACACACACACACACACACACACACTGACATGCACATACCAAAACACGAAAACACACTCACAATGACATTAAAACCAACCACACACACGCACACACAAATATATCCATACACATCTGGACACACACATCAGTATCGAAGCAACAATGCAATTTTGCATGCAGACGTTCACACACACACACACACAAATGTACGCTCACACAAATTTCTTCAATACACACACACACACACACACTGACATAGACACCACACACACAAATACAGAAACTGACAGACAGACACACACGCAGACACACAGAGGGGTCGAAGGAATGTCTGTGTGTTTTCCATGTACCTACTGTATCTTCTCTGTGATAACAAAGTACTTTCCTGGGGATTTTGAAGTACTTTCTTTGAATTTGGAGTATCCCTGAAGTCACTTCCAAAAATCAATTAATTAATTGATGAATTAATTAATCAGCTACTACACAAATAAACAAAAGACATACAATAAGCAGTGTGTTTGAAAAATATCTAAATAAATACATCAATTAATAATCTACATTTCCAGAAAATAGATGGGTATATTGATTGGTCAATTTATTATTTAACTAAAAGAACTAATCGATTAATTAAGCGGTATTATATGTAATTTATATGATATGCATGTCCTGAAAATTGATGGGTAAATTGATGAGTTAATTGAAATTTTAAAAAATGATCGATTAATCGGTTGATTCATCGATTAGGATTCTTTAAAAAGAACAAAATATCATCTGACATTGGTCCCGCCCCCTCGACCGCCAATGGTCTTGGCCACAATCATTCACCCGCACACCAGCCAAAACCTTTCTGATTTCTTTTCTTTGATGTCATGACCAAAGAACACACACACACACACAAACACTCACGCACACACAAACAGATAAGAAGCCAAGTCTCTGAAATCTGCCTGAGACATCATTCAGGAGGTTAATAACTGTGTAATGTGTGTGTGTGTGTGTGTGTGTGTGTGTGTGTTGTCTCCACAGATGCTGGCTCAGGATCAGGAGATGACGGTAAGATGATCCACCTCCTCCTCCTCCATATCTCGCAGCGCTCCTATCGCCATGGCGATTACAAAACAGCTACACATCGGTTATAACACGTCACCCCGGGGGCGACAGTACAAATACACCCTGTACTTCTGAGTACTTCTGAGTACTTCTTAGTACCTTCTAGTACTTCCATTTGCCCAGGTTGGTAGTCCAAGTTGTATGTATTGTTTTATTTTCCCGTCACACTGTGTCAGTCCTTTTTCGGGCTCATTTTCAGGCATCACTTAATTTCTTTATGTATTTATTTATTTAACAGTCTGCTTGGATGGAGCTGGAATGAAGAGGAATAACAATAGTAATTACACTGTTATTAATAATAGTAATAACACTGTTATTATTAATAGTAATCACACTTTTATTAGTAATAGTTATTACAATGTTATTACACAATAATGGATAATGGATGGATGGATAGATGAGGATATAATTCTTTGATATTCGTTCTTCCTCTCACATAAGTAGGGCGATCTGAACATCCTGATCACTTTACCTTCTCGATCAATGCCGTTATTGATGAAGCCGTCAGGCGGGATTACACCTGTAGGAACTTCTCTTCGGAGTATCTTTAAATCTGGAATAGATCCATAAAATCTCAGGATCAATCGCTTTTAAACCAGGATTAGATCTGCATGAAATCAGGATAAAATATCTTAAAATCAGCTTTACATCTCTCTTAAAAATCAGGATTAAACGGGATTAGACTCTGCTCCAGACCCAGCAGCCTCAGCGAGCCCGGGATTCGAACCGACCACCTCCTTTTTCTTTTCCAATCTCATCTGCTCCCGTGGTCATGCGGTCCAGGATCAGACGTTGCTTCCAATCCAATTGAGCGGAGGCCAAATTGAATTGCGTTCAGCAGATCAGGAGGGGACCAGGGCCTCGCTGGGGGGCGGGGGTCACCATGGCAACGCCACATAAAAACACTCATGATGTCATTTCCAGTGCGAGAATCAATATCTGTGTGTGTGTTTGTGCGTGTGTGTGTGTGTGTGCGTGGTAAAGGGACCCAGCTGAGACAAAGTGTGTTCTCCTTATGTTCCTTCTGTGTTCCCCCCTGGGTTCTCCTTGTGTTCTCCTCTTATGCTCCATATCTTCTCCATGTGTTCTCCGTATGTTCTTCTTTTCTCCCTGGGTTCTCCATGTGTTCTCCATATGTTCTCCATGTGTTCTCCATGTGTTCTCCATGTGTTCTCCCCGTGTTCCCCATTGTTCTCCTTCAATCCTCACTGTTGTGCTTGTTATCTCACCTGAGCTAACGCAACACTAGCAGTTGTGGACTGGACTGAAGGACACATGCTAAGCTAACTAGCAGGGGTATCTCCTGGGAGGCCGTTATAGGTTCAGCTTCCTGGACGGGCGATCTGATTTCGCCGGCGGTTGCTGCTCCAGTTTCCAATGGCGACAGCGTGCCCAAACTAGAGAGGGGAAGTAGGTCGCGGGTGCTAATCTCCGTATTTTCCCCTGGCGGAGCCTTCGGCCTTCAAACCCGCCCAAAACAAAAATGGCCCCCGTCTCAAATTATCGCCTGCCGCTTTCCCCGCCGTCTCAGACGAAGAGGAGGTAAAAATAAATCCCCTCCTGGAGCCGGACCTTGATTAGCTCACGGCTGAAGCTTCCAGAACAGCGGCGGCGGCGGCGGTGAGATATTATAAACGTAGCGGTGCAGCCACGGGGATTTAAGCTCAGCCGGCCTCGGCGGGGCCGCCGGCGCCGGACTGACCTATTTCACGGCGGTTCTGGGGGCGGAGTGGTGGGGGGGGGCTTATCTAAATGAAGAGCTCCGTCAAGGTCAGACCGCTGTATCGTCGCCATGTTTTTCCCTCGCCGCTTGCCGCGGGGAGGAAGGAAGAAAGTAGGTGACTCTATTAGCAGGGCGTTAGCGGCGAGGGGCGTCCGCCAGGCTAATTACTACTGTTTATTTGCAGTACCCCATGAGGAAACCCTTCATCCCTTCACTTCTTCTCCCTGGCCTGATTAGCTGGCGCTAACAGCTAGCTCCTCACCTCACCCTCTCACACAGGGGATTTATTTTCTGGTTTCCCACATGATGAATGGATGAATACTCAGCCTATGGGCTGGAAGCTCAGCCCATCCTTTACTTGGCCTCCTGATTGGACAGTGGTGAATGAATGAATGAATGAATGAATGAATGAATGGTGGCTTCTCTTAGTATGTGTGAATGAGATCGTGAACGCTGTTTATGACATGTAGATGAAGAAGTGAATGCTTGAATGTCGCTAAATGATACGTGAATGAATGACTGAATGAATCAATATATGTCTATGCTTGGCCCTGTGATTGACAGGTCCAGGGTAAACCCCACCCCTCAGCCAATGGCAGCTAAGAGCAGGATAAGCAGTGTAAAGGATGAATGGATGAGCGAACGAACAAATGAATGAATGAATGAATGAATGAATGAATGAATTTCTGGTTGGCCTAAAATTTCCTGCTTTTGACAAAAGTGTATCCAGCTCTCTGGAAATGTTCTTGTTAATTCCTTGTTTTTGTTTACCAGACTTTAGGTAGAATTTAGTTATTTATCATTATCATTTTTTTAAGAAGTTCATTCAAATGTTAGGGCTTACTTAAATGTCCCGATGATTGGCAGGTCAGGTGTTTCCTTATTTATATGATATTTATTTTATTTTAGTTTTATTGTTTTTAATATTTCATAGTTATATAAATATATCAGTTATATAATAAAATATTTAACTTAATCATTTGCTTCTCTGTCGTCAATGACCTTGTCTGGCGTTTAGAAATATATCTCCTATAACTTTTCCCCCTGTTTAGAAAAAAATAAAAATTGCATTTTAATCACCAGCCGACATTTTTTCTGCAGCACTTGCCACCAGTTTTTTTCCTCTTTTTTTCTTATTATTACTATTATTTTCCAGGTCATTTCTCGCTTTGCCAATCGTTTCTGGCGTATTAGAAAGTAATTCCCGGCCTTATTTGTGGGTAATTTCTCGCCGTGTTTTCGGCAGCGGCGTTCCTCTCTCCCCTCCATTATGGGTTTTTAGCGGTAGCGAGCGTCTCGGGGTGTAATTACCAATGTTCATGAAGAATCCTTCTCGCTGTCTCCTCATCAGCTCCTTTTGTTGCGACGGCAGCTAATTACTGCGCAAGGTTTGCATTTGTCTCACGCCGCTCTATCGGCGTTAGCCAAAGCGTTATCCAGTAGCTACATCGACGCAGCGATCGGATTGGGCGGTGGTGGCGGCAGCGACGGCGGTATCACGCCCCCTGTCTGCCCTTATTCATTTCACATTTGCGGTATTTATTTATTTATTTTTCAAAAGGGTTGACGAATGAAAAGAAGCGCCGCGCCGGGGTTTAATTGAAATACAATAGCGTGATTGGGGTAATTAATCTAGCGATCACTCTCACACACACACACACACACACGCATATGGACACGCGCACACACACACACAGGCCAGCTCGTCCACCTGCATCGCTTTGCAACACTATGGATCTGCAAGCACTTCATTTATTTAAATTAATGAACTATGCTGCAATTAGTAATTCAATTCCAATTGATCCTGCACACACACACACACACACACACACACACACTCTGTTCCCGACGCCCAGCGGCGCCGAAAAGATGAATATGGGTTGCCGCGCCCTCTGCCTTAATTGTTTTATTGACGCCCTGAAAAAGCGTCAGCGCGACATCAGAATTCATGGCGGCGGCGAGTTGGGGGTTCAGAACCTAATCAGCTTATTTCAGAAATAATGAAGATTAACCCTCCGCCCCATTCACCCCTTCACACACACACACACACACACACACACACACACACACACACACACACACACCTCGATGATATTGTTTCTGTCACACTTCTTTTGTGATGCCGGGCTCAGAAGATGACTTTGGAAAAGGACTTGCGTGGAGGGCGGTTCAGCGCGAGTGCACGGGACTCGTCGACGCGTATGCACGTGCACACGCACACACAAACGCGCACTGACGGCTGTGCGTATGTGTGTCAGATGTTTCTCAAAGTCACCAGGAAGAAAAGTTTGATAATTTCTACATCTTGCAGCAAAAGTGATATCCATTCATTCACCCATTCTTTAATTCCATCCATGTTTAACTATTCATTCTGTCACTCACAGGTCACACTCGTGCACGAATCACCAATAAACGCCCATCTATTCACCCTCTCACACACAGGTCACATGTAGAAATTCATCCATTCACCCCCTCATCGTCCATCCCTCCCCCCCTCCAGGTCTGTGAGTCTCTATAGTTTTTACTGGCTCATAAAGAACAGTCATTGCCCGCGGAGCTGAAAATAAAACATAAAATAAAATACTTCCCTGTGGTTTCCCGTTAAGACCTTATCTGCTTTTAACATGTTTAGAAGACGGCAAATGTGGCACCGCCGTCGCCACGGTAACCGAGTTAAAAAGGCTTTTTTCGGCTGGCGGGCGATCTAATCTGGCCACTTTCTGGCCTCGGCGATAAACGGAAGCGTCCGTAAGCGAGTGAAACCCGGTTTCGGGGGGGAAAATGAAATAAACAGCGTCCAGTTATGGGACGGTCCATTTTCCAAGCGCTGTCAGTAACCGCATTTCCTATTTTACCACCAAACGCAACACGGCGGACTCTGTGGAAATGCAAGTACATGGCAGCTGGGGAGCGATTTGAAAGTGGTACGGCCCATATTCTGGAAATTTGTAATAAAGGAATGGCGTTGCCAAAAACACATTTTGGAAGGTATAATAATTTTAAAATAAATGGTACAGGCCACCTTCTGGAAATTTACAATATGTAAATTGGGATTGTCAATAAATGGTACAGCCCATGTCTTGGAAATTTGCAATAATTACGTGGGGTTATCACAAAACTGGTGAAGGCCATCTTCTGGAAATGTACACTTAATTAATGTGGGGTGTCACTAGATGGTACAGGCCACATATCTGAAAAGTAACAGAGGATAAAATGAAAATGGTACGAGCCACATTCCAGAACTGTACCGTCAAAAAGTGGGGTGTCAGAAAATGGTACGGACCACTTTTTTGAAACAGGCAATAAATTAACGTGGGGTATCAGTAAATGGTACCGGCCACGTTCTGGGAATTTACGAGAAATAAACTGGCGCTTCAGGCAATGGTACAGGCAACATTTTGGAAATAGAATAAATCAACGTGGGTTACCAGTAGATTGAAATGTACAATAAATAAGGGGTGTCAGTAAATGGTACTGGTCACGTTCTGTAAATGTACAATTAATTACCTGGCAGGGGGGTCACATAATGGTTCCTGCCACATTCATGTAAAGTGCAATTAATTAATGGGAGGTCAATAAATGGTACAAGCCACATTTTTGGAAATATGTCATGAATTAACAGGAGCTCCAGTAAATGATACGGCCCAGATTTTGAAAATGTTCAAGAAATAAACAGGTTTTTTGGGGGGAAATTGTGCGACCCACAGTCTGAAAATAAATAATGCATAAAAAAGTTGTTTATATTGGTATGGGCCGTATATACAAGTAATGGGGGGTTGCCATTAAATGGTTCAGGCCACAGTCCACATGTGTAGAATGAACTGTCCATCAAGTTTACAGGAAGTAAAGCAATAAAAAATAGTGCTTCCTGTTTCGCTACTTTTAGCTCCGCCACCACGCCGCCTCAGGAAAACGTCCAGGAAAAAAAAAAAAAAAACTTATCTGGCTTCTAATTCCTGCTGGAACGGCCACCATAATGGTGAGCCGCAGCCCCTGTCGCGCTGTCATCACCATGGTAACCAAGTTAGAGGTTTAGGGAAGTGAGTAATCTAATCTTCCCACTTTGCGGCCCTGGCGATAAGGTTTTTGCCGCTGCCGAGCCCACCCCCGCGTGCGTGAGTGTGTGTGTGTCGCTTGGTCATTCTGCACAGACACACACACACACACACACACACACACAGAGTCACAGAAGCCTATCTCGCCAATATGTTCCACCCTAATAGGCAGGTGAAAGCCGAAGGGCAGATTGTCCGCCATCCAAACTCAGCAGTCTGAGCGCGCCGCCGCTGCAGCCATGATCGCAGGAGGGAAACATGTTTTTTTTTTTGTATTTATTTTTATTTATTTCAAAAATGGCTTCTCGAGTGTATTTGCAGAACGGCGGGGGCAATGACGCCGTGACGGGGTTGTTAACCCGCGGCTGTTTTTATCACCCCTGAATGTTTGTTTTTGCACCAAGCCGCGAAGGTCAGTGAGAGCGGCAGGGCCTTCCGGACAAGATGGCTGACCCACATGTAGAAAGATCCGGGTCCAGGGCGGGCGCGAGATGTCAAGTGATCAGTCACATGTCAAGTCATGTGACAAGTCGTGGTGAATTACATGACAAGTCATGTGGCAAGGCCATGTTACAAGTCATTAGTCAAGTCCTGATGAGTCATGTTTCAATTGATACAACGAGTCATGTTACGATTCATCTGACAAGTCCTGTGTCGAGTCATGTGACAAATTTTGACGGGTCATGTTACGATTTATTTGACAAGACATATGGCAAGGCATGTGTCGAGTCATGCGACAAGTCATGTTACGAGTCATTTTACGAGTCATTTGTCGAATCATGTGACAAGTCGTTTTACAGGTCATGTAATAAGTACTGTGTGGTGACATCTCTTGTGTTGAGTCATGTGACGAGTCATGTGACTTCATGTCATGAGTCATGTTGTCCTAGGGCCGGACAGGAAGTGAGCGGCAGAGGTTGCCATCCCTTCTCGCAGCGTCGTCGTGGAAACATGGGAAACATCAGCTGAGGCAGTACACAGTAATATACTAGATTTTACCAGAGTATATCAGAGTATAGCAGTACACGAGTACAACTGCTAGCCTCCAAGATGGCGACTGAAAAAAACTAGTTTCTTCTCAGCATGAATGAACTCAGTTCATGATGCACCCCTTTTTTCCCGCAACATTGGTTCATCCCATTTTTTTTCCTCTTGATGATTGACAGCTGATCCGTCCCAGGTTAAACCCCACTCCCCTCGCCCTGATTGGCTCCAGGCTTCATGGGTATCAATATTATACGGTCAGTTCTCGAGGGGTTCTCAAGCTTTGGTCCCCCCGGCTGCCGGGTCACGACGAGGCCAGCCCAGTGACCAATCACATCGCAGCTCTGCGTCGGCACGCGGCAGAGAGAGGCTCGCGCGGCTTGACAAATTATAAACCAGGAGGGCTCCCGGCGCCATCCTCCGCCGCTCGAGCGAGTGAGTGAGCATAAATTACAAAATTAATCTCCGAACCCACCGAGTTTGCTGCCCCGGCGATGGCGAGCGGCGAGCTGCGAGAGTGTAAACAAGCCGAAACCGTCTTCGGGGTTGTCGTCCTGGCAACGTCACGTGGGAAGTATCACGACGAGGATTAACACGCTTGAACGGCGAGGCTAATGGCGGCTAGCTGCCCAGTGCTAACAGCACAACACAGCAGGGGGGGCTGGAAGTGTATGTACACCTGATGTCTGGAAAGTGTGTGTGTATGTGTGTGTGTGTGTGTGTGTGTGTGTGTGTGAGCACAGGAGAGGGAGGGATCTATAAATGATGGTTCCCCCCTCCATCTTCATTTTTCTACCACTCTTCCTTCTCATCCCTCCTTCCCCCCGCCGTCCAATCACATCTCTCCGAAATGATTATTACCGCTTCCATCGGTGTTTGCGGCGCGGCGGGAGGCTCGGAGGTGAAATGACTTTGGCGGGGGCTCAGACGGCGTGCGGCGTGAGCTGGGAGCGTAAGTGGCGGCTGTGGCAGCGGCGTGTCATGGCCACGGGGAGCTGGATGGAGAAGTGAGGAAGAGGCTGATGAGAAGAGGGGAGGTCACCTTCGGGCCAAACCCTCCATCTCTGCGCCGTCGGCCCTTTCAGAATCATATATTATATTTTTTTTTGCGATCCTGAAAGTAATGGCGCCCCGGGAGGGATAGCGGCGGGGTTTGGGGGGCGGGTTGCTGTAATGGCAGGATTTGCCTGGGATTTAGATCCTGAGCAGTGGGATGGGGGGGTCACCAGGGAGGAATTGGAGCACTGGGTATTTTATTTATTTACTTACTTTTCAAGATTTTCTCAAGGATTTAAAGTGGCTGCCTCCTTCTAGGAAGGAGGTCAGGATGACCCTCACAGAATGACCCTCGATCTGAGGCGGCATCTCATCGGCCTCGCTCCTCCATCAGTAGATCAATGGACAGATCATACAATAGGCCAATCAGGGTATGGGACAATCAATAATAGATCAACTGGGAGATCAATCAGAAGATCAATCCACAGGTCAAACAGTAGATCCATCAGCGAATCAAACAACAGATCATAAATAGATCAAACAAGAGGTCAATCAGTAGATCAAAAAACTGCCAATCAATAGATCAAACAATAGACCAGTTGATCGAACAATAGACGGGTCGATCAAACAACAGACCCGTAGATCAAACAATAGACCTTAAGATCAAACAATAGGTCAATCAGTAGATCAGACAATCAGCCAATCAGTAGATCAAACAATAGACCTTAAGATCAAACAATAGGTCAATCAGTAGATCAGACAATCAGCCAATCAGTAGATCAAACAATAGACCTGTAGATGAAACAATAGGCCAATCACTAGATCAAAAAAGGCCAATCAATAGATAAACAATAGACTCACAGATCAAACAAAGGATCAGTCGATCAAACAATAGACCTGTAGATCAAACACTAGGCCAATCAGTAGATCAAACAATCGGCCAATCAGTATATCAAACAATGACCAATCAGTAGATCAAACAAGAGGCCAATCAGTAGGTTAAGCAGTGGGCCAATCAATAGATCACTTGATGTAGATCATTAGATCAAGTGATAGATCAAACAATAGATCAATTAGTCGTTTAAACATTAGATCGAGCTCCCCTCGCCCAACCTGAGGCTGTCTCCACGGCGACAGGAGCGGCGGCTTTGGCTTCCAGAAGCAGTGGGACGTGAAACGAGGACGGGCTGACAGCGGCCGCGTCGCCATGGAGACGGGAGATGGGTGTAAAAAATTGGGTGTGAAAAAAAAAGAAAAGAAAAGAAAAATAAAGCGGATACCCTTAATCCAGGCGGACGGGATTTTCATTGCAAAGAACACCAGGTGTGTGTCTGTGTGTGTGTGTGTGTGTGTGTGTGTGTGTGTGTGTGTGTGTGTGTGTGTGTGTGTGTGTGAATATAATGCAGCATAAAGCCCAATGTAAGCGGAGACCATTGAAATATGAGTGACTGAGTGAATGAGTGAGTGAGGGTGAATGTGATCCACTGTAAAGTCCTATGTAAAGATAACATTGAGATTATTTGTATGTGTGTGTGTGTGTGTGTGTGTGTGTGTGTTTGGGGGGGCAAATAATCAGAAGTTGTCAGTGGGAGGAGTGGAGGAAATGAGGGTGCAGGAGGTGAAGAGATGGAGGAAGTGGACCCCCACGTCCCCATTGTAAAATCACCCTAAAGTCATAGGAATCCGTGCAGTGGGTGGGGCTAAAGGGGGTCACATGACCAGTTGGGATCACATGACTCCTCCCACCGCCTCTTTCACTGGCCCCGCCCACCTCCTCTACTCCTCCAAAGTGATCCATCAGTTTTTCCTGATCAATTCCTACTTTTCACTTTCCTGATATTTCCATTCAATTATCATCATTTCTTACAATTGTTATTAATTATAATCAATGAAGAATAGCTGCAGGTTTTAACTGACATTGAACGGGGTTCACGATGACCGATCGCTATTGGAACGGTCTCTGATTGATCCAGATGTTCAAAAACGGGCGACGTCAGACCTGATGTGGCCTCCCTCCCGGCGGCGGCGGCGAGATGAGGCTCCCGCCCGCCGCCGAAGGGGAAGCAGGTCGTCTGTGAACATTGTCGCACGTTTAATGGAGCAAACAGGATTACAGTCGCCACTTTTATTTACCTAGGCGCATACACACACACACACACACACATAAAATTGGTTCGGGTTGCTAATTAATGACGTTGTGGTGTCTGGATCTGAGAGGATTTATTGATCTGTGAAATTGTCTTCAAAAATGTGGTTCAGTATCAGGAAAGCCGGGAAAATAATAAGGTAATTCAAAACAACAAACCAAAAAAAATTATTTTTTATTATTTTATTTTTCCGTTTGAAAATTAATTACCATAAATAAAATCCAGTTACTTAATAGAAATGTATTAGTTATGATATTATCATCCATTCTTTTATTATTTATTTTTTTCATATCTATTTATTTATCTAATCTGTAGCCATGTTTTTAGCATGTGCTAACAGGATCAGGTCCTATCTCTTCATGATCCCACTTGCCAGTACACCTCAGTTTTAGCACTAGTTAGCACTTATTTTCAATTCTGAGCCTGTTACCCTTGTCTTGCACCTGTTAGCATACATTAGCATACATTGGCCTGTCCAGTGAGGCGCTTGTAGCATTTTTATCTTTTTTTTTAATGTCTTCAACTTTTTGCTGCCATGGCAACAAGTTGATTCTGTTGACTCTACCAATCATGGGCATCAACTCAGTGGAGGTATTTGTTAGGTAGCTGCGGATGATCTGAGGCGATTTCGTGAATTCTAGATGGCCGCCAGTGCCAAATATGGATCAATGGAAGTGGACGATTTATTTGTAACAGTGTTTGGTCACAGCACGCTGCCTAGACCTTGTCCATGATTGGTTGTTTGAGTGTGTGGTCGTTCACTCTGATTGGCTGGTGGTCCCTCTCTCTGATTGGTTGTTCTGCCCCGCATTCCATCTCACCGATTGCCAGCTCCCAGCTTGGTTCTTCTGTCCGGCCTCCCTTCCCTCTGATTGGCTCTTCTGTCCCACGTTCCTTCACACCAGTTGGTTCTTCCATCCTATGTTCCTTCACTGTGATTGGCCCTTCCATCAAGCGTTCCTTCAGTTTGATTGGTTCTTCCATCCCATGTTCCCTCTCTCTGATTGGCTCTTCCATCCTATGTTCCTTCACTCTGATTGGTTCTTCCATCAAGCGTTCCTTCAGTTTGATTAGTTCTTCTAATCTTTGTTCCTTCACTGTGATTGGCTCTTCCATCAAGCTTTCCTTCAGTTTGGTTGGCTCTTCCATCCCATGTTCCCTCTCTCTGATTGGCTCTTCCATCCTATGTTCCTTCACTCTGATTGGTTCTTCTATCAAGCGTTCCTTCAGTTTGATTTGTTCATCTGTCCCATGTTCCTTCACTGTGATTGGTTCTCCCATTCCATCTCTCTCCTCCTTCCTGCCGTGGTTCCTTCACTCTGATTGGCTCTTCCATCAAGCGTTCCTTCAGTTTGATTGGCTCTTCTATCCCATGTTCCTCCATTGTGACTTGTTCATCTGTCCCTTCACCGTGATTGGTTCTCCCGTTCCATGTCTCTCCTCCTTTCCTGGTTCCCCAGCCTGTGGAGAAGCTTCCAGAGCACAGCAGGTGCTGGTATGGTTCCCTGCTCTGGGTTCTCCAGCAGCAGGAGGACCATCTCCAGGTCCAGGGAGAAGGTCACTCCTCTCACTCTTCTGCACCCGGCTGGGATTTTCATTTTTAAATTAAATCACACTCCCTGCCGGCGCATTCCGCCGCGATGTCCAGATAGCGTGTGTGTGTGTGTGTGTGTGTGTGTGTGCATGTGGGGGTTCAGAGAGAGTAAATATGGTGAGATTAGACAGGCCTAACCGCCGGTACAAGCTCAGAGGGAAATTAATTGAATCTCCGACAAGTAGGATGATGTCAGATAGGAAATTCAAAATCCACTTGTGTGTGTGTGTGTGTGTGTGTGTGTGTGTGTGTGTGTGTGTGTGTGTGTGTGTGTGTGTGTGTGTGTGTAAAGACAAATATCAGAGTAATGAAAGGAAGGAGTTGAAGATTAAAAAAAAAAAATCAGCCAAATAAGATTTATTTTGAGTCTTCGCCCGGGTCGTCAGGAAAAAATAATAGAAGAAGAAGGAGAAGAAGAAGACGTGTCCTGATTTAATTTCCTGCCTGACAGGAAGTGACATCACGCCCAGGCTGAATTGAAGGTGCATTGTAGGAAAGGCCCACGGGGAGATACTTTTATTACGGTTTTATATTGGGTTTTAATGTTTTGGATATTCATTCATTCATTCACACATCATCTAGACTTAAACCCATTCACTCGCTGACTTCACATACAAATATTCAGTCATTCATTGAAACGTCATTGAAAAACATCCCCTGTCACTCATTCACACATAACAAACAGCCATTCGTATAGACACATAAAATCATTCACACATTCACCTCATCTGCAAAGAACCATTCACCTCTCATTCCAACATCACTCATTCATTCATTCATTCATCCACATCTGAAAAGCCGTGGTTCCTCTGCTGGTCCTTCTCAGAGAAATGTCCTGTAGCGACGCATTGCGGCCACTAGGGGCGCTGTTGCGGGCGTCCGGGGGCCGGACCTCCGCCGTACCCGTTGACCCCGTCCTCCCAGCGGGCCTCGTCGTGTTTGTGAAGTCCCGGTGACGAGCCGGTCGCCCACTGATCGACACGGCTGCGGCGAAAAAGGACAGGCGGCGAGTCGCCGAGGCGAGGAGGGAACATAATGCACACGCTAATCCCCTCAAAGCCGAGGAAGATGAAGGTTTTTTTTCTTCTCCTTCTTCTTCGTCGTCTTCTCAAATCCATAATTCCTGGGTTTTAATCCATTCAGAGAGGCTGCGACCCAGCTGGAGAGCCCGTTCGCCGCCGCCGCCGCCACTAGCCCGGCACGCTAAGTATCCCGGGGATTTGCAACACTGAGTCACGGGGTCGGCTCGGACTCCCGCGGCTACGGGGCTGAATGCTAATCACCGCCGCGGCTGAAGTACACGTGCGCGAGTACTCCTGTGCGGCGGGGGACGCTAGTACTCGCATTACTCTCAAGGGATACAAAACGGTTGCTGTGAAAACGGTGTTAGCCTGCCTCAGGCAGGAGGCCGTTAGCTAGCATGGTGCCTGACGGGCATTTATTTCAAAATCCAAGATGACTTCCAGCTAGAACCACAGATAAAACGAGCAGTCAGGCGGGCACTCGACAGGCATCAGGTAATCTGTTAGTGCCGACCATTCCCCGCTCTGATTGGTCGGCAACCCGGCCAATGGGGTGTTCTTCAGAAGGGATCCTGGTCGACCCAACTGGAGCTAAACATCCAAGGGGCTGCAAGAGGACGTCTCTCCAGCTTTTGTTTTTATTCACTCCCCTGCCCCCCAGCTAGGAAGGGCCAAATCCAAGATGGTCACATGACAGGCATTGAGGATTGGGGTCTTCAGGCTCACATATAGCATACGACCAGTCACCCATTCACATGTGACATATACATACAAGTATTCATCATTTTGGGAAATAACCATTCACCCTCTCATACACATGCCACAAAGAAATATACAAATATTCATTCATTCATTCAAAGGTTATACAATGACAGATCCATTCATCCTCTCATTCACGTGTCCTATAGACATAAAACTATTCAGTCATTCATCCAGAGGTCACATAGAAACAACCACTCACCCTCTCATTCACATGTCATATACACAACCAATTATTCAGGTGTCATAGAGACAAAACAACATTCACCCTCTCATTCATGCATCATAAAGACACAACTATTCACCCATTCATTCAAACATCATATAGATAAGCAATCATTCACCCTGTCATTCACACATCATGTAAACACAACCATTCACTCATTCATTTAAAGGTCATTCAGAGACAGATTCGTTCATCCTTTCACCCACATGCCCTGGCAATTCTTCATTATCCAGCGTCATTAGTATCCTGCTGTCCTCTCAGCATCTGACAGGTAGCACGCTGGCTAGGTTAGCTTTGGCCTCCGGGCCGTAGTGATTGGTGACGCCACCCCAAGCTGGTGGATGAAAGTCGCTGACCGATGAAGGTCAGTGTGTGTGTCAGAGCTCTGCGCCGACCCGTGACCTCAACAGCCTCGGGCTTCCGGATTTATTAATTTTTATTCAAATGTTATCGCTAGCCACTAGTCGCTAGTCACTAACAAGCTGCGGGGGATGTTTCAGCTCTCAGTGTGTTTACAAGGTCGGACCAGTTTCATCTGGGCAGTGTTAGTGTGTGTGTGTGTGTGTGTGGCTGAGAATATCATTCTGTTGTTGACCAGATGACCTGCAGGAACGCATTCATCCAGATGCTTCCTGGAACTTGTACTTCCTTGTGCCTGTACAACTGAAGCTTCTGGGATTTTGGAGGCAAAAAAAAAAATAAATTAATTATTTATTTGTGAATTTTTATCATTTTAATCTGTATTTTGATGATTCCGAAATGATTGGTGAGAATTAATTGTTGCAGGTCTACAGCTTTTCTGGTTCCAATGGTGTTAGCTGGAGAGAGGACGCTAGGGCTTAACGTCCCGAGGTTCTAAGGTGGAATTGCACCTTAATGTGGACCAGTTCTGAACGGGACGTCTCTCTAGCTTTTCTTTTTCTTTTTACTTTACCCTGACGGGGAGGAAGCGGACATTTTTTCAAGTCCAAGATGGCTGCCACCGTTAGCTAGCTCCATGTTAGGACCTGGATGAAACCAAAACAACTCTTGTTGTCCATTAGCATGCCGCTTCCCTTATCCTGATTGGTTGGCGAGCCAGCCAATGGCGTTAGATGCTGGAGCAAAACACCCCAGATATTTAAGGAGACAAACTGTTGCTGAAGGAGGATGTCTCTCCAGCTTTTCTGCCTTTCCGTTTTGTGAAATCCTCCCGAGTCAGGGAGGGAAAAGACCATTTTCTGTTAATCCCCGACTCATTCACACGAAATGACCTCCAAAATCCAGAAATCTCCCAAAAAAAAATTGACTTTCCTGCCAACAAAGAAGTACAAGTTCTGGGACGGCGCCTTGACCCGGCGCGCGGGAGAATTTGTTTAGATCATGAACCGATGAACGATGGATTTTCAGCTTTTCAGGCGGTTGTAGCTCCGCCCCCTGTCCAAATAATCCCACTAGTAAGCAGATATTGATCGCTGTGGAGGTGACTCCTGATTCTAGAGTTCCTCCCGGCTCCCCGCCGGGTTTATTTTATTTAATTTATTTTTTTCCCGAGGTCATTTCCTGGATGCCCCCCCCCCATTTCTTAATCCCCCGCTCTTACAACACATCCTCCTCCGGCCTCCGGTCCGTCGCCCGGAGGGGATTAATGAAGACGGCAGCAGCGGCGCAGTAGGGGGGTGTGGGGGGGCATGTTTGTCCGGCGCCCGGATCGATGCGTGACAGCGGGCGGTCGGTTGTTGGGCAGCAGAAGGGCTAATCATTTTTAGTCGTTAGCCGGCGTGGAGCCTGATTCCAGGGGATTAGCAGGCGACGGAACAAGGAGGTTAGACTCCGCCACCGGATTTGAGGGCTGAGAAATGCTGATTATTCCCCACTCAGCAGGGGCGTCCATGCTGTGGGGGTGAATATATCAATAAATATACATTTATATATATCAATTGCGATTCATCAGCAGGGTATTGCCTTAAAATAGCAAAGACACGTCAAGGCGCTTACAGCCGATCTGACGAGCGGTTGGTTGGAAAACAGCGTAACTGTCCAAGTGATTTTTTTCATTTAACAACCACCTTGTCATCGATGAGCAGGAGAAGGCCCCTGAATGCAGCAAAGTACTTGAAATCGGGCTAGAAGGTACTGGAAATTCATCAGATATTACTAGGACATTGTCGGCATACTGGCGGATCCTCCAGCAGAAGTTTTGACAGAATACCTCCTGGGTTCTTTTTTTTTTTTTTAAACTTTAATTTCATTTTTTTTTGTCACAAATTCTGGGAAATCAGAATCAGGACACCGATGTGATGATTTTTTCAGGGGGCGCGCCGTCGCCACCGGCTCACCATTTCATGTTGTTTACGGCGTTTCCGTGTCGTTTGGGGACTTTCTTCGCGGAGCTTTGAGACGGAAACACGAGGAAAAAAAAAACAAAAAGAAAACAAAATTCGGTCGCAGGTTTTGAATAAAAGATGCTGCTATAAGTCGAGGATCCGCCGTCGGTTGTGAGGCTCAAACGGCGAGCATCCACCTTCCCCCGGCTTTGATTCGCGCCTCGCTCGGCCCGGGTGCAGGGGAAGATGGAGGTTTTTTCTTTTTAGAGGAGCGAAGATGAAAACCCGCCGCGGCGGCAAAAAAAAAAAGAAAAGGAAACAAGCGTCACGTCCTGGTAGAGCGATGCGCTTTGAGAGAACGGCAGCTCTTTGAGGAACCGACTTGGAGGCGAGCAACGGGGCGTGTGCTTCCATGGCGGGAAGAGAAAGTAGGTCCCGGTCGTCTGCGGGGCCGAAGATACCGGCAGGGGGATTGAATCCACCGTTTTGGGTTGAATAATGAGGAAAAAAAAAACATGGATTCAACATCCAAGAGATGTCAATTAAACATCAGAGAGGCGTGGATGTAACATCAAAGAGGTGTCATATTCAACGTTTAGGTGTTGACCGGACATCCATGTCACGACAAAAGGGTGGCAATTTAACCAAAGAGTTTAACCAGAAGTTTAATATCATAGAGGTGTCGATGCAACATCAAAGAGACAGCATTTTAAGACATCAATTAACATCTCAGAGGTGTGGATTTGACATCAAAGAGACGGCAATTGAGCATCATAGAGGTGATGATACAACATCAAAGAGACACCAATTTAACATTTAAGAGATATCAATTAACATCACAGAGGTGTCGATTAGACATCACATAGACTGCAATTAAGCATCATACAGGTGTTCAATATATGATAGAAACACCATTTTAACATCATAGAGGTGTTGATAAAACATCAAAGAGGCACCATTTTAACATGATAGAGACGAGCATTTAACATCTCAGAGGTGTCGATGTCACGTCAAAGAGATCTTGATTAACTACACAACACCAATCCAACGCCATAGAGATGTTAATACGACATCACAGAGATGTCAAATTAATGTCAAAAGGTGTCACTTAACATTACAGAGGTCAATTGTCACATAGATAGCAATGGAGCATCATAGAGGTCTTCAATATATTTTAGAACAGCAATTTAACATCTAATAGAAGTGTCAATACAGCATCAAAGAGAAGCCATTTCTAACATGAAAGAGAGAGACCTCAATTAACATCTTCGAGGTATCGATGCAAGGTTAATTTTTCACCATAGAGGCATCAATTTAACTTACTTAAAAAAAAAACATAAATTTGACAATGTTAAGATGAGGAAACATTTTCACATCGTGGACGTGTTGATAGACCATAACCAACGCCAATCAATATCCTAGAGGTGCAGACATAACATCAAACATCCAAGAACTGTCGATTTAACATAAAATAAACACCAATTTAACATCTTAGAGGTGTCGATGCAACATCAAATAGATGTCAACTTCATGTCAAGTGATGTCAATCAACATGATAGAGGTGTAATTTCAACATCAAAGAGAGTAATTGAGGATCACAGAGTCATTGATTTAATATCATAGAACAGCAATTGTTAATATCCCAGAGGTGCCAATTTAACATCAAAGAAACACATTTTACATCATAGAGGTGATGATGCTAATCATAGAAATATCACCTTTATGTCCATAGGTGTCACTTTACTTCTCAGCGGGTTAGATTCAGCATCATAGAGACGGTACTTGAGCATCATATAGGCATTGATTCCACATCAAACAATGACCAATTTTACATCATAGAGGTGTTGCCGCAACATCATTGATGTCCACCAGAGGTTGATGAGTTGCCAATCAGCATCATAGAGGTAGAGATTCAAGGTGGGAGAGATGTCAAACAATCATTTAACACCATAATGACGCTGAGACAAGATCAAAGATGTCAACGTTTAACATCAAATAGATGCCAATCACTATGGTAGAGGTATCAAAGAGACGTCAATTTGTGTCAAGGTGACATCATTTAAAATCATATCGGGGTCCACTCAACATCAGAGAGATCCATATTTTACATAGAAATGTCAATTTAACGTCAAAGAGATGTCAATTAACGGCTGTCGATTCAACATCGAAGAGTCTTTCCGTTTGATGTCATTGAGATGCCAATGTAGCATCACAAAGGTATCGATTTAACATCAAAGAGACGTGAATTTAGCGTCGAAAAGACGCCAACTGGGCCTTTCCCCTTGGCGATAAACAAGACACCTGTCAACCACACCGAATTCGACCACTAACATCAAAAGGAATGGCAAATTAGTGTTAAAAAAAGTCAATTTAACATCAAAGAGAATGTCGATTTAGCATCAAAGAGAGAGCAATTCAGTGTCACGGATCAATTAAACGTAAGAAAGGCCGCAATTTGTGATGAAAAAAAACTTTCTGTCTCTTAGCAACCAAAAACCCTGACGTTTGACGCCCGTTTGGTGACGTCACATTCGCACACCTCCTCATCTTTGTTTTTTTTCTTTTTATTTCACTTTTTTTTTTACTTCCAATTAATCACCGCCTCCCTGCCTTTTAAATCCCGGCCTCAGGAATTGACCTCGGCGGACGTCAATCAAATTGACTACCGTCAGCGGCACGGGGAGCCTGGAGGCTCCAAAGTTTTAAATTGCCTGTGTCCTTGTTACCAAACGACACACACACACACACACACTCGGGCGTCTCATCTGCCTTGTGGTCGTGGCGGCGCTGCGGACGGATGATAAAGGCTGGCGAAATAGAAACATGTAAACAAAGAGCTTCAAAGAGACGGAGCAGGAGGCTCCAAATGACGACAAGAGGAAGCGCCTTGTATTTATCCGAAAAGATAGGATAGCATAGCATCACAATGTGTATTAGAAATATGTCTTTGATAATAGTGCCGTCATAACTACCGAATTCTGCGCAATTTTTAAACACTTAAGCATGTTTGCATCCGAAGGGACCAAGAATTCATCTGAAAAGAAAGCGATGAAATGTTCCTGTTAAAAAAATACCATGTCAGCCTATTTCTGTTTAACGACACAGTAATAACTATGTAATAATGTTTGATTTTTGAAACACTTTGTTTGCACATAATTTTTGTGTTAAAATTAAAGCATGTACAATGATGTCTTTGCTAATGCTTACATGTTTAAAATCCGCGAGTAGTAATATCAATAGTAAGTAATAACATGCAGATTTTAAAAACATCAGCATTTTTGGATCCAAACCGCCACCGTCTTTGTGACGCCGATGCCAGAATTGATCTCGCAACTATCCAGAAAAATAGCCACAAAAGTTGAGCGTGAAAAATATCATGCTGGTTGATGTCTGATAATAGCATGGTAATAACTTTGTAGTAATTTGTGATTGTTTTAAACATTTCATCATTTTTGCATCGGAAAATGTAATCCTCTTCAAGACGACACGAGAATCGACCTCCCGTTTATCTAAAAGCAATGAAAGCAATGAGAAAGAAAGCAACGATATTTTTGCATGAGAAAATATCATGCTAGTCAAGGTTTCTGATGACAGCGTAGTTATAACTATATCATTACATGCATATTTTAAACATGTCAGCATTTATGTGTCCAAAAGTCACCCAAGTCCTAAAGACGACGACACCAGAAACCACCTCGTAATTATCCGAAGAGAAAGCGATAACATTTTTGCATTAAAAATATCGTGTTAGTGATAACAGCGAAGAAAAACTGAATAATTACATGCGGATTTTAAAGACTTTTGTATTATTTTGTCTAAAGCCGCCCTTGCCTTCGAGATGCCGACGGCAGAATCAAACTCATATTTATCCGAAAAGGAAGCAATAACATTTTTGTGTTAAACTAAAATCTTGTAAGCTGATGTTTATGCTAATGCACAAACATTTGCATGTAATTACTTAGTTATTACCAGTAATAATGATAACTTAGTAATAACATGCAGAGTTTACACATTTTCACAGCATTTTTTTATCCTAACCTGCCGTTGTCTTCGAGTCGTCAATGCCAGAATCGATGTCACGTTTGTCCGAAAAGATGGGGATACAATTTTTACGTTAAAGAAATATTGTGGTTGTCAAGGTTCCTGATAATAACATAGTCATAACAAAATTATTACTCGCAGATTTTAAACACGTCAGCATTTTAGCATCTGAAGCCGCCGCTGTCTTAATGATGCTGATGCCAGAGTCAATCTTGTGTCTATCCAAAAAGATAGTGATAACATTTATCTGTTGAAAATGTTGTGTTCGTTACTGTCTCTGATAATAGCGCAGTAATAACATACATTTTTGAAACACTTCATCATTTTTGCATCCGAAGCCTCCGTTGACTTTGAGACACCAATGCCATATTGGCCTCATTTTCATCGGAAAAAATAGAGATCGCATTTTTGTGTTAAAAGAATCATGCCAGTCAGGGTTTCTGATAGTAGTGTAGTAATAACTATGTAATAACTTGCATTTTTGAAACATTTTTGCACCTGACGCCAGACGACAACACCAGAAACCACCTTGTAATTATCCTAAGAGATAGTGATAACATTTTTGCGTTAAAAATATCGTGTTAGTGAATGTCTCTGATAATAGCGAAGAATGCGTATTTTTAAGACGTTTGCATTATTTTGTCTGAACCCGTCCTTGTCTTCGAGGTGCCGACGCCAGAATCAATCTCATATTTATCCGAAGAGGAAGCGATACAATTCCTGTGTTAAAAATATTGTTTGTCGATGTCTTTGATATAGGGTAGTAATAACTCCGTAATTACATGAAGATTTTAAAAACTTCACCATTTTTTTCATCCAAGCCCCGCCCCCTCCCAGTTTCAATCTTCCAACTTTCTCCTCCTCTTCCTCGCCGCCGCCCTCGACGAGCAACGGATGAAACGAAAGAAGGAGCTCGGCGGGGATTTTTGACGGGTTTGACGGACGAGGAGGAAGAGGAGGCTGAAGAAGGGGGGATGAGGAGGAGCCGATGGCATATTTTCAAACTATAAGTTTCTCTTGATGACCCTGCGTCCCCCCCCTGCAGGCGGCGAGGGATCGGCGGAGGCGGGGCAGAAGGAGCAGTCCACCTGTGACATCTGCCAGTTTGGTGCCGAGTGTGACGTGGACGACGAGGACGTCTGGTGAGTTACCCTCAACCTGCAGTGTTGCCCGGCAACCGGGCTGTAGCACGTTGAATTGTCGAGTGGCTGTGTTGCCTGGTAACCGAGTACTTTGGAATAGCAAACTTGTGCTACTTTGTAGCCAAATGGCGTGCAGTACTTGGAGGCGGGTGCTTGTGTTGTGTCATGGGTTTGTAATCTGTTGACTAGTAACCAATTTGTAAGCGTTGTCCAGTAGTCCACCAGTTCTGTTGCCTTGTGATCCAGTGGTTCTGTGCCCAGTAGCCCAATGGTTTGGTTGCCTGCCAGTCCACTGGGCGGGGTGACCAGTAACCTCCTGGTGCCATTTCCTAGAGATCTGCTGCTTGTGTTTGCTGGAAACCACTGACTGCGTTGCCTGGTAACCTCCTGGTGGTGTTTCCTAGTAATCCATTGGTTGAGTTTCCCAGTTCCCCAACAACCTAATGATTTTGAGCCCCAACGACCCACCTGTTGTGTTGCCTAGTAACCCATTGGTTTTGTTTACCAGTAACTTATTGTTTGTTATGTCTAGTGATCCACGAGTTGCCTTGTGAGTCATAATTGGACTTGTTGTGCTTAGTGAGCCAGTGGCTGTTTCCCAAGGATCCACTGGCTGAGTTGCCCAGTGACCGAGTACTTGAGTGACTTAGTGGTTGTATTGCCTAGTGATCCAGTGATTGAGTTACCTGATGACCTAGTGGTTGAGTTGCTGAGTGATCCAATAGATGAGTTGCCCAGTAACCAACAGGTTGAGTTGTCCGGTGGCCTAGTGGTTGAGTTGCTGAGTTCATGGGAGTGTCCAATGACTTGACATTTGATTGATTGATTAGTTGGTTGACATGATCGGTTAGGTCTCATACTCAATCCTGCTTGCCTACTGGAGTCATAGTCTTCATCTGATTGGTCCAATGGCAGCCCTAATCTCATAGATATAGTCCTGGTCATAATCTACAAGGAGCAGTGTGAGTCCAGATTTTAAAGACCTGCAAGTCTAGTCCAAGTCTTAATCTTTGTTATTTTTTCTCAGGAGAAAACTCCAGAAAATACCAAATAATCCCAAATTTGCTGAACATAAAAACAAAGACATAACAAAAATTAAGTGAAAATTTGTAAAAAAAAAAAGGGAAAAAAAAATGTGTTATTTGTCATAAAAGGTCATTTGAACAATGCAATTTTTGCAGGATGTTAGCAAAATATTTGCACAGTATTAAAGAACAGAAAGCAAATTAGGAGCAAAATATGCAAAATATTAGAGGCAAAATATGAGCACAATAATAAGTAAAATCTTGGCATCATATTAGCCAAATGTTTGCCTGATTTTAACAAAATATCAGAAAAACATTAGCCCAACTGTAGAAACAACATTAGCATAATATCGCACGACATTTTTAGCAAAATATTGGACATAATTAAAAAAACCTTGGCACATTATCAACAAAAATTATCAAAATATGTGTACAGTATTAACTAAATGCAAGCACAATATTAGTGAAGGGGCAAGATGGACGGCTGGGAGGAGGGGGTGCAGACAATTAGCAGCGTCAGGTGACTCCCCCTCCTGCCGCCTCCTGATTACGGCGCCGTATCTCATCCAATCAGACGCCAGCGTTCTTAATCAAAGAATGATACAGCCGTAATCAGCGGCAGCGGGGGGGTGATGCATCGCCGTGAGAAGGGGTCGTCTGGGTCGCCACGACGACCATGGAGCAGGGGAGGGGGGCTGATTTGGCCCGTTAGCTCCGGCTGTTTTGATTGGATGCAGCTCGACTGCAAATAACATAAAATAGCACTTTAGTTTTATTCGACAGGATTCTCCTCCACCCACAAAAACTCTATTATATAGATATACATATTTATAAAATATATATGTATATATACATATATTCTGAATATAATCTGTATCCTGTGTATTTTTATAAACAGAAATATATGTTTCTATATACACAATAGATCGCTATATACATACATACATATACACATATACTAGATAGAGATATAGGACAAAAGACACACACACACACACACACACACACACACTCACACACAAACTCACACACACACACACACAAACATACACATTTGGACATATAAAAATGCACACACAAGTTCTCGACTCACAAGTGTGTGGACATGCAAACACGCACAAATACATTTACAGGCGCATGGACACACTTGCACATACATACATACACACACGTGCACAGACACGCATGCACACCCACACAGGCATGCGCACACACAAACACAAACATACACAAACGCACACAAACACACACATTGGAATGTACGTACACATGCGTGCTCACACACGCGTATGCACACCCACGCAGGCATGGACACACACACACACACACACACACATATGCACATTTGCACACATAGGAATGCATACAGGCACACTTGTGTGTGCATACACGTACATACAAACGCACATGCACACACAAATGCACATGCATGCAAGTGCAAAAACAGACCAGCACACACACACACACACACACACACACACACACACACACACACACACACACACACACACACACACACACCTGCATGAGTGACCACTTTCCACTTGAAGGACAAACTGAGGCCACAGAAAATCTATTTAGATCCATTTGCACTATTAAACCATAATTACCGGCAAAAATAATTTAAAAACAACAAAACAAAACAACCAAACCGAGGTCTTGGGGGGCGCTGGGGGCGTGAGAGGGGGGACTTCAAAGAGACCAAGATTTGAATAAAAAGCCTTTCATCAGAAAAAGAAAAACAACTTTAAAATGCCCAGAAAAATCCAAAAAGAGACGGAAAAAGATCGGAAATTAGTCGAACATGTGAAAGAAGTTACAATCCAAGAAAAAGACTTCTGATGAGTGAGAGGCCCCCGCAGCTGTGTGTGTGTGTGTGTGTGAGCATGTGTGTGCGTGTGTGTGTGTGTGTGTGTGCATGTGTCTGTGAATGTGTGTGTGTGCTGCTCTGATGGGAGGGAAATTATTGCAAGGAGCTAATCAATACAACATATCCTGCTATGAAAGTGCTCTTAGAAACACACAAGCACGCCCACCCACACACACACACACACACACACACGCACATACATACACCTTGACATGGTATCGTGGTGTTGCTCTACAGGAAGGCGCGAAGGAATGATTAGACTTGTTTGTGAAAGAAAATTAAAAACAGGCTCAAGTGTGTGTGTGTGTGTGTGTGTTTGTGTGTGTGTGTGTGTGTGCGCGCGCCCATCTGTGTGTGTGTGTGTCGCTGCAGTCGGACGCCATGCGGAAGCTGTGAGGAGAAAGTGAGAGGCCTCATTAAAAATGAATGTAACCCGGATATCCAGACCGGGGGGGCTCCAGGCGCCCACAGGCCCGTCTCCACGTGTCACTTCCTGTTTTGTCACAGTCTACATGTGTCATGTGAATGAATGAATGTTGATATGATGTATGAATGAATGAATTGTTGTATGTCTCTATGTGCTAAATGGAAGAATGAGTGAATGGTTTTATGTCTCTTTATGATGTGTGAATGAGAGGGTGAATGGTTCCATGTATCAATATCAGGCGTGAATAAGTGAATTTTTTCTCTATATGTTGTGTCGATGAATGGGGGAATGTTGTATGTCTATTTAATGTGTGAATGAGTGAAAGGTTGCATGACTCTATAGGTTGTATGAGTGAATGGGTGAATAGTTGTGTGCCCCTGTTTAGTGTGTGAATGAGTGAATTTGTCTCTATATGGTGTGTGAATGAATGAATGAATGGTTGCATGTTTCTGTTTAATGTATGAAGGGGTTATTTTTTTCCTCTATATGATGGATGAATGAATGAGTGGAAGTTGTATCTATATGACCTGTGAATGAAAGGATGAATGGTTGCATAACTATATATTGTGTGGATGATATCGAGTGATGTTGAGTGAACAGTTGTATGTCTATATATTTTGTGAATGAATGAGTGAATGTTATGTCTAAATGAACTGTCGATGAATGAGTGAACGAATGTTGTATAGATGAATGAATGAATGAATGAATGAATGAATGAATGAATGAATGGTTGTGTCCATAAGATGTTACACGCCTTTCCTCTGGACAAAGTGGAAGCTACGGAGATGATGTGTAGAAGGTTCCTACAGGACCCCTGGGTAATTACAAAAGAAAATAAAAACAGGATTGTGGTTTTATTATCAGAATAACTGATCGGACCAGGCACCAAAAATCTCCAAATTCACCTTAAAATAAATTTATTTCAAAGAAAGAATTGTAACACGTGTGCAAAACAGCTTCCCCTGCTGGTCACCCGGCAGAATGCCGGGTTGGTGGCAAACCTCCTCGTGCCCTTACTGCGTTTTATTTTTGCAGGGCGCGAAACAGGAAGTAATAGTCCCCCCCTCAGCCCCCTCTTCCTTTCATTTTATTTCTCTGAATCATTCTATTCCACTCTTTTATTCCACTTTATTTATTTTTTCCAGGAAAATGAAACACAGCCTGTTTGACACTGATCCTTCATTACCGCCGAGGCCCACTGCCGCCCGTCAATCAACATGAGAAGTCGGCGCCGCGGAGTCACGACGCATGATGGGGGACCCAGTGTGTTTGTATGTGTGTGTGTTTGTGTGTGTGTTGGCTCGCCGGCCGGGGAATGAAAAGGCTGTGAGAATAATGACAGATTTATAATTACACAATGCCGCAGCCACATTTACTCGGCGGCAGCAGCCTCGGGAACACACACACACAAACACACAAACACACAAACACACACACACACACACACACACACACACACAAACACACACACACACACCCCGGAATCATCAGAAGAGGCTCACACACACACATGTCGGGGCGTCTCTTCATGCCTTGTTTTCCAGAAACTGCAAATCAGGAGTTGCAAACACACCAGGCTTATTTTCTTTGACTCATCCTTTTTGTTTAATTGATCTTTTTTCATTTTTTTTACCCGATTTTCAATCAATTTCTTTATGTAATTAAGAAAAAAAAAAAAAAAGAATTTCACCAGCAGGTGTGTTTCAGTCATACCCTCCAGGTCTTGGTTACAGAGTTCAGTGGTTAACTTCAGCTGGCGGTGGTTAGCAGTGGTTTGCAGATGTTAACAGTGGTTGGTGGCAGTTTGCAGCAGTTTGTTGCGATTAGCGACAGCTAGCAGCAGTTTACAACGGTTGCCAGCAGTAAGTGGCAGTTAGCAGCAGTTTGTTGAGGTTAGCAGAGGTTAACAGCGGTTAGCAGAGTTAGCAGCAGTTAGCGCATCCACATATATATGTTTATATTTATATATTTATATATGTATATATATATATAGAGAGAGAGAGTGCGTATATATATATATATTGTGTGTGTGTACGTGTGTGTGTGTGTGTGTGTGTGTGTGCATGTCTATGTTTAAGATATATCATTATTATTATTATTATTATTATTATTATCATCATCATTAGCATATAAATTATAAATAATGTAAATTTAATAATATAAAAGCAGCAGGAGGTCCCTGTATGGACCCTCTATGTTCAAAAAGAATTAACTAGAATGAGAGGGTGAATGCTTGACTGTGTCTTTATGAACTATAAATAAGTGAATGGTTGTTTATCTTGACATAAAATGTGAACGAGAGTGAATGGTCATGTGTCTCGATCTGATTTGTGAACAAGTGAATGGTTGCATATCTACTTGATATGTGAATTAGAGGGTGAATATATTTCTCTTTAATGCCGTATGAATGAGTGAATGTCGTATGGCTCTACATTTCAATTGGCGAACGAATTAATGAATGATTCTTTGCACGTTTCCAGTTTACTGCATCTTGCCATCAGTCAGCCACTAGCATGAGTGTCGCTCTGATAGAAGAGTTGACGGCTCAATTCCCCGTCCGCCCCCGATGGCATGGGAACTGCCCTTGGGCAAGGCGTCGACCCCACCAGTTGTTCCGGACGGTTCAATTAGCCTCATGCGGCGGCTCTTTAGAGTGAATGAGATCGGGTGGAAAGAGTGATGTAAAAGTGTTGCACCCCCATTCCCCTTTGTTGGACTCATTCCGCCCTGCCGGCGGCCATGACGATGATGGTGGTGGGGGAGAAGGTGTTGGCATGAACTTATCTCCCTCTGTCCCCCGCTGCAGGTGCGTCTGCAGCATTGACTGCACCGACATCAGCTTCAACCCGGTGTGCGCCTCCGACGGCCACTCGTACGACAACCCCTGCGAGGTGAAGCAGGCATCCTGTCAGAAGCAGGAGCACATCGAGGTCAAGTACCTGGGGCACTGCCAAGGTCCGAGCCGCATCTCACATAATGGGAAAAAAAAAAATTGTAATGTAAAATGTCATTTTATAATCTGGGAGGAAAAAAAATATAGGCTTACTTATCTATACTTACACGTATTCTTTATAGAGATGAATATCAAGCCAAAATGTCAGTGTTGGAGTGTTGGGAAAAAAAATAAAATAGTGTAAAATGTATATATACTCTATATAGATGACTGGACAACTGCAGCTAATTTTTTCAGGGAGACAGGTAGGAGAGCACTTGGTGTATCAGCTAGAAGGAACATTGATAAGGAGACTTGGTGGTGGAGTGAGGAAGTGCAGGAGTATATCCAGACAAAGCAGTGAGCAAAGAAAAAGTGGGACACTGAGGGGAATGAAGAGAACAGACAGGAGTACAGGGAGATACAACGTAAGGTAAAGCTAGAGGTAGCAAAGGCAAAACAAAGGGCATATGGAGGGATAAAGTTGATGAGCCATCCAATGAGGTTATGGGAAAGAGTAGTGGAAACTAGACTGAGAGCAGAAGTCAGCATTTGTGAACAGCAGTATGGCTTCATGTCTAGAAAGAGTACTATAAGTGCAGTATTTTCGTTGAGAATGCTAATAGAGAAGTACAGAGAAGGTCAAAGGGAGCGGCATTGGGATTCTGTAGACCTAGAAAAAGCATATGACAGGGTGCCAAGAGAGGAGCTCTAGTATTGTGTGAGGAAGTCTGGAGTGGCAGAGATGTATGTTAAAATGGTGCAGGACATGTATGCTAGCTATGAGAGAGTGGGGAGGTGTGCAGTAGGGGTAACAAAGAATTTCAAGGTGGAGGTGGGATCCATCAGGGACCAGTTCTGAGCTCCTTCTTGTTCGCAGTGGTGATGGACAGGCTGACGGATGAGGTTAAACAGGAACCTCCATGGATCATGATGTTTGCAGATCTGTAGTAAGAGCAGAAAGCAGGTGGAGGAAAATCTTGAGACTTGGAGTTATGCTCTGGAATGGAGAGGAAGAAAAGTTAGTCGCAGCAAGACAGAATATATGTGTGCGAATGAGAGGAACTCAGTTGGAACGTTGAGGCTACAGGGAGTGGAGATCAAGAAGTTGTAGGATTTCAGGTACCTAGGGTCAGTAGTCCAGAGCAACGGAGAGTGTGGAAAAGAGGTAAAGAGTTGGGTTCAAGCAGGTTGGAATGGGTGGAGAAAAGTGTCAGGGGTCCTATGTGATAGAAGACTATCGGCCAGAATGAAAGGAAAGGTGGACAAGACAGTGGTGAGACCAGCGATGCTGTATGGAGTAGAAACAGTAACAATGATGAAATGAAGGGAGGCGGAACTAGAGGTCGCAGAGATGAAGATGTTGAGGTTCTCTTTTGGAGTGACCAGGATGGATAGGATCAGGAATGAGTCTATCAGAGGAACATCACATGTTCAATGTTTTGGAGAGAAGGTCAGAGAAGCCAGACTGAGATGGTTGGGTCATGAACAGTGGAGGGATAGTGAATATATAGACGGATGCTGTAATTGGAGCTGCTGGGCAAGAGGTCTCGAGGAAGACCAAAGAGAAGATTTATGGATGTAGTGAGAGAGGATATGAAGGTAGTTGGTGTGAGAGAGGAAGATACAGAGAATATGGTTAGATGGAGAAACTTTATTCGCTGTGGCGACTCCTGAGGGAAAAAGCTGAAAGGAGAACAAGACATGTACCCAATGTAGAGATGAATATCAACGCAAAATTTCACGTTTGTGAAAAAAATAGTTTAAAATCTGCTATAATCTGGGAAGAAAAAAATTGGCATCCATTTCTATACATTTATATGTATTTTTGTATATAGAAATATGTGCTCTTACTCTATATAGAGATGAATCTCAAGGCAAAAAAAAATATAGGCATATATTTATAGAGAATAGTGAGATAAATATCAAGGTGACGATTCCCCTTCATTAAGACTAAAAGTGACGCACATATTATGTAGAAATTTTGATATAAATGTCTATTCGCTAGGTTCACCAAATAAGCTTGCATAATTGTGTTATTACTGTGTTATTACGACGAAATAGGCCAAAAGTCACGTTTACAGACAATGCATCAGATGTCAACCTGGTCGATTCTGCATAACCCTCTTTTTATGGGGATTTAAAAAAAAACAACTCATTTTTCCCTCCGTGTCAGGGGAGGAGCGGGCAGGAGGAGGGGTTGAATGGCGGGTCGTGACTTTGGAGGAGAAAATGTGCACATTTCTATGCATTGAGGCTCTTTGCGGTGCCGCCGTCAGCAGGTCAACGGACGGCGGATTAAGGCTCTTCAGGAAAAGGGCTTTTCTTCAGTTTCGAACCCAAATCAGATTTAATGCGTGGACGGGCAGGCGGAGGTGATTCCGACCTTTCTCCCCGCGCCGCCAAGCAGAAAAAACAGCTTATATCGCGTCCATCATTAGCATCTCGAGGGAGGGGTTTTTTTTTTTGCTAGCTGCGCCCCGGGGTCAACGGCTCTGCGACCCTCTTTCCAGGTGACGCCACCAACCACAACAAAGGCAGGGACGAGCACTTCGCGCGGACCGACATTACAGGTGTGTTTACCGGCCGCAGGCTCCGCCCCCTCGGGGCGCCACACACTTCCTGGTTACGGATTACGCCCGCTCCTTCGCCGCCATCCTGCACATGTCGCCTTTGTTTCCTTGATGCGTTGCGCTAACTGCAGGCTCCTTTTTGTACGTGTGTGTGCGTCTGTGTGTGTGTGTGTGTGTGTGTGTGTATCTGCATCTGTGTATGTGTGTGTGTGTGTGTGTGTGTGTGTGGTCGCAGAGGACCCAAGGAACGAGCTGGCCCGGGTGGTGATCCCCTGCCCGGACAACTACAAGAACTACTGTGTCCATGGAGAGTGTCAGTATCCTAGCATACCGGCCCAGCCATCCTGCAGGTACACACACATGCACACACACGCTGATTGCTAGCATTCTTTGTGCTAAGCTAACTACCTGGAGGTGGGTCATCTGCCTTTTTGCTGATTTTTGAATGTTCAGTGGCTAACACCATAGGTTAGCGTTCATTTTGCTAATATACGCTGTCATCCTGCGCATTACAGCATTTGGGATTAGTCACCACAAATGTTGGCTCATACTTACTTGAATGCTTGCATTCCTTGTGCTAAGCTAACTACCTGGAGGAAGGTCATCTGTCTGTTTGCTGATCTTTGAATGTGTTTGTGAGGACTGTTCATGGAGGAAGGCTAACAGTTACCATAGGGCAGCATTCATTATGCTAAGTTAAGTAGCTAACACCATAGGTTAGCATTCATTTTGCTTATCCACACTGTCACCCTGCACATAACAGTGCTTGGGATTGGTCACCACAAATATTGGCTCATACTTACCTGAATGCTAGCGCTCCTTGTACAACCTGGAGGTGGGTTTCCTACCTCCCAAGAGAGGAAAAGGTGTTCTGTTTTTTTGCTGATCTTTGAATGTGTTTGTGAGGACTGTTCATGGAGGTAGGCTAGCACTTACCATAGGGCGCCATTAATTATGCTAAGTTGAGGAGCAAAAAGTGCATAGATCGCTATTTTGCTCACACAGAGAAGGGAAAGGCAGCTATCTCCCTGTATGTTGCACTATTCTGGATCCGTCTGATAGGCTAGCACTTCATTATGCTAAGCTTATTAGTGGCTGTGGTATTTGTTTGCTAAGCTAATCAGTGATCGCAGCATTTCCAAGTTTGCCTCGCCTCCAACTCCTCTTTCGGGTCGCTGCCCATTTGGGATGCTGAATGGTAACCACGGCAACTGTGACATCACCCGACACCACGGCGTCATTAAAAAACAAAAGAAAACGCTGCGATCGATCGGGGTTCTTTTCGGAGGTTACTTTAGCACGCCGCTTCGGATTTCCAATCTAAAAGTCACAATACATTTATCTGAGCGGTTGCCGGCAGCAACCCCCACCCTCCTCAACTTCCCCGCTGTTCTGCAGACACCAATCAGCGGGGGTGTCCTGCAGGACGGCTAATCAGCTATGAAATTTAGCGGTTGTGAGTGGAGCGGCTATTTATTCTGTAATCAAGCTTGTTTATCTTGTGCTAACACAAAGCCGCGGAGGGGTGGAGGAGGCGGGTGGGTTGGGGGGCGGGGCTAGGGGTATCCTGCAGCAAGCATTGGCTGTTGACCAATAAAATGCGCCACACCGCTTCTTATTAATCCTGCGCCGGATTCCTCACCGCTTAATGAGATTATGGTAATGTCTGGACATTTGACTCGCCGCCGCTTGCTCGCCATTTTCGAGAGGGCGAGCTTTTTTCCCCCTGCAGCTCTCTGGAAAACAAACATGGTGTCGGGCGCGGGGAGGTGGGGAGGACGCCACTCCACTCTGTTTACCCGCGAAATGAGGCTTAATCCAGCTGCGAGCTGATTGTCAACTCGCAGTCGTTGTAGCGGTCTAGCTCAGCGCCATCCCCTATGCACTCAGGTTGGACACATTCAAGGGCTCCCAAATAGAAGTCAACTGTGGGTTAACTAGCGAGCTCACCTGCTACCGACTGACTAACTGAAAGTTGAAATGAGTCACTATGCAACTCACTAAGAGTCTGAATCACTAACTAGCTGACAGGCTAACCAATTCACTGGTCAGTAGTCTATTGGCTAACTAAGACCCAATGTCTCGCGGTTTAACCTCACGAACTGGTTATCTAACTAGCTAAATCAGAGGTAGACTCCAGGAGGGTGGAGGTAGACTCCTGGATGTAGGAAGTAGACTCCAGGAGATAAGAGGTAGACTCCAGGAGGGTGGAGGTAGACTCAAGGAAATAGGAGGTAGACTCTGGGAGATAGGAGGTAGAGTCCTGGAGATAAGAGCTATAGTCATGGAGACAGGAGCTAGACTCAAGGGAGGTGTAGGTAGACTCCTAGAAATGGGAGGTAGACCACTAGAAATAGGGGGTAGACTTCTGGAAATAGGAGGTAGACTCCTGGAAATAGGGGATAGACTTCTGGAAATTAGAGATAGAGTCCAGGAGAATAGAGGTACACTCCAGGAGATAGGCGGTAGACTCTTGAAGGTTGGAGGTAGACTCCTAGAAATGGGAGGTTGACTCCTGGAAATAGGAGGTACACTCCGAGAGGGTGGAGGTAGACTCCAGGAGATGAGAGGTAGACCCCAGGAGGGTGGCGGTAGACTCTGGAAGAAAGAAGGTAGACTCCGGGGGATAGGAGGAAGACTCCTGGAAATAGGATGTAGACTCCAGGAGGATGGACGTAGACTAGTTTGTCTCCAGGGGTCGGAGTCTGACCAGCTGAGTCACAATGGTGGCAGCAGCTCCACCCGTTCTGGCTCCACCAAGAGAGGCAGCTTTGTGTTAGATAAGTGTGGAGCCCCTCCGCTTGCACCTCCACCTCCTCTTCCAACCTCTCCTGTCATCTCCTGTCACCAGCGAGGGGCAGAAAGTGTGTGATCCTCCCTGCTGAATGTTCTCATTGGTCCAACCTTCAGCGTCACTGGCCAAGGCTCTGAGGACCTCCAGCAGCAAGATCATTCCTGCACTGCTGATGTTCATTTTCCTTTTTTCATTTAGAAAAATTATACATTTATAAATACAAATATGGAGATCAGCAGGAGATATTAATAACAATAACAATAACAATAACTACTACACAATAATTGTATAATAAATAAATGTAACAATACTAATAAAAATAGTAATTAGCAAAAGTTTAATGGTAACAATAATAACAATTATATCATAATATAATGGTGATAATATTAACGTCAGTGATCATGATAATTATCTTAACAATAATGATATTAATAAAGTTAATGATAATAATGATGAAGATTATTATTTCTATTTATTGATACCTTCATTATATTTGTATTCTGATAATAATAACAAAAATCATAAAAATGATATAATAACAATACTAATGACAATAATAGCAAGAATGGTTATAATTATAATGCTGTTATATTATAATACCAAAAGTAAGAATATCATAATGATGATTAAAATTCTAATAATATCATATCAACAATAATGATAACACTAATTTAGCGAATGATATTGAAAATGATGAGAATTATTATTGTTATTGGAATTGATATTATCATATTCGTATAGTGATGATAGTGATGATCATAAAACTGATATATTAGCAATACTAATGACAATAATCATTTTGATGAGGATGATAATAATAATATGAAAATAATAGTATATATATAATATAATGATGATTAAAATTAAAATGTATCAACAATAATAATAAAATTAATTCAGCTAATGACCTTAATAAAGATGATGATGATTATTATTATATAACAAAAATCATAAGAATGATATAATAACAATACTATTGATAATGATGACAACAAAATAACAAGAACAATTGTAGTGACAATAACAATGATCTCAGATGAGGATGATAATGATTACAATAAGAATAGTAATATGATAAAAATCCTTTCAGAACACTGTTTTGTATTACTTCCTCATATATGTATATATATATATATATATATATTAATATATTTTTGTGTTATTTTTACTTCCTCCCTCTTGACGGACATGGTCCTCGGAGAGTTTCACTTCCTCCCAGTGTCTGTTTCTCCTCCAGGAGGATGACAGGCGAGGCCTCTGTCTGTGTGTGTGTGTGTGTGTGTGTGTGTGTGTGTGTGTGTGTGTGT
>NC_141287.1:13721223-13731223 GCF_037954325.1 Fistularia commersonii | reverse complement strand
ACACATTCGGACAGAGCAGATAGCCCGCGGCGCGCCGGCCTCCATCCGACCTTAGCAATTTACGACTTTTAATAAAAGATTTTAGGGACCGGAGAGGAGGAGGAGGAAGAGGTAGAAAGTGTGGATGAGTGGAGAAGAGGAGGAGGAAGGCGGGTGGAGGAGTAGTGGAGGGTTTGAAGACTTGAAGAGTGGAGGAATCGAAAAGTCGGTGGAGGAGAAGAAGGAGGTAGAACTTCTGCTTATCTGTGTCACCATGATTATGGGCGACATCACCGGTCGGTGCGGCTGAACAGCAGCGGAGGTCAGAGGTCGTCTCCTCCCGCTGGGAGTCATGTGACTCCTACTCGTCCTGTATTTCCAAAAACGTCAAACGCTTCGGTAACTTCCGAAAAAGAGAACAAAAAAAACTATTTTTCTACATTTTAAAAAAATTTCATTTTAATAATTAAAAAAAAACATTTCAATTTTTGATAACTTCCCCTTCCTTTATTATTATTGTGAAATGTCCAGATTTTTTTCGGACTTTTCGATCATTTTTATTTGGTCATTCCATGTGTGATTTTATCGTGAATTTTTCACAATTTTTTTTCAAACTTTTTTTTTTTTTTCAAAATTTCACACCATTTGTACTGAATTTAAAAAAAAAAATTCCAACTTTTTCCAACTGATTTTTTTTCTCAAGTTCACATTTCCTATTGTTAATTTTCCCTAAAAAAAATTCTATCATTTTTGAACTAATTTTTCTTCTTGATTTCACATTTGTCATCGTAAATTTTTCCAACTTTTTGCAACTCATTTTTTCTGATTTCACATTTGTTCCTATCTTGAATTAAAAAAAAAAATAAATTCATACGTTTTTTTTTCGACTTGTTTTTTTTTTGGTTTGTTTTTTCATTTCATTTTTTCTAGGGGGAATATTCCCCAAAAATATCAGACTTTTTCTCACTCATCTTTTTTTCCTCAATTTCATGTTTGTTTTTATCGCCGATACGCTGACGACGCGCCGAACTTTGCCTCAGGGTCGCCTCCACGTTAGACGGAGCTTCCCGTCGGAAGCACGTCGCTTTCCCACGATGTCCTTCGTCGGGTCCGTCACGTTGTCATTTTCTGTCTGACACAGGAAGTGCCCGCGGACCAATCGGATCAACCGGCAGAAGCAGAACAACGTCCACTTCAGCACGGAGAACACCATGCGAGCCTCCACCCGACTCATCTGAGCCAGAACCCCCCATTCTCCATCTCGTCGCCATGGAAACCAAGCCCCCCCCGACCCGATGGATGTCATGGAGTACCACGGCGACCGATCCCCCCCCGACACACACACACCCTCATTATTCAAGGACCATGACCATCTGTACCCTGTTCCCCCCACATGCAACACACACACACACACACACACACACACACACACACACACACACACACACCGCTGGCCTTGTTCTTCCAGGATGGACTTCAAGGGGTTTCCAGGCAAGAAGTGGCGAGCTGACGCCCAGATCAGCCGAGGACAAACCTTTTTAGCGTTTTATTTTTGATTTTTTTTTTGTTTTGTTTTTTTGGTGGGGGGAGTAGAGACACACCGAACAATGAGGCGCTTGTGTGTGTGTGTGTGTGTGTGTGTGTGTGTGTGGTAGGTGTGTGTTAGAGGGCGGGGCTAGCCGATGTGTGTCCGTCTGTAGACGCAGTGAAAATGGCGTGCCGGGTTTAGTGCAAAGCAGGCCGTGGGGTGGGCGGGTGGGGGGTTAGACGGAAGTGTGTGTCGGTATGTGTCGGTGTGTGTCGGGGGGTGGGGGGGGCTACACGTGATGCCTTGCACCTTGTGTCGTAGGAGGCCTGTAACGGAGCGTCGGCGTGGCGCCGTCACCGCCGGCGTGGGACCCCGTCCCTTCCTGTAGTTCTGCTGTCGTCTTGATGGGGTCATTTTATTTCCTTTCTTTTTCTGTAAATGTAAATAAATAATTTATATCACAAAACGTTACACTTCCTGTCTCGCCCGACCAACACACAAACACACACAGACACACACACACACACGGCGTGGGTCTTGGCGGCGAATCGACAGCGCCAGAGGAAGAGGAGGAAGAAGGTGAGGTCGTCCTTGAAGTGACCTTCACTCCAGGTTGTCTGGGGTGATGAAGGATGCAGGGATGAAGATTTGAAGGTGACTTGCAGGTTTATTTTCCTTTATTCGTTTATTAGGATTTCGATTATTATTATAATACATTTATTTTATAGCGCTTGATTTTGTTTGATTGAACTTGATTTTATTTTTTGACATTCCATTTCATTTAGCTGAGTTTTATTCATTGTAGTTTAGCTTTAATTTGTTCTTTATTTGATTTTATTTTTATTACATTTTATTTTATTTTGTTTAGCTTGATATTATCATTCAGCTAAATTTTGTAAGTTTTAATATTTAATCATTATTTTATTGGTTTTATTATTTAACTAAGCCATGTTTCATTTAGCTTGTTTATTAACTTTATTAACCTTTTTTAACCTAAATGTAGGTTTTTATTAATTAATCTTTATTCTATATTATTTAACTTCATTTCATCTTTTTTAAGTTACCAAAGTCAAGATCGTCATCTATTTATTTTTGTATGTCCTTGCAATACTTGAATTCAAATATTGGTTTTACTTTATTAATCAAAATACGGATTACTTAGTTAATGAATTTATTTATTAAATTATTGACTTCTGGATTAATTTAGTTTATATTTAGCTAATTAATAATATAGGCATTTAGTATTTCTATTTTTATTTTTATTTTATTTTATTTTAATTTATTGATCTCTAAAATATATTTTCTTCTTCTGACTTTATGTATCATTTTCTTTTCCTTTCTTTTTGGCAGTTTTATTGATCATTGTGAAAATTTCAATCTGATTTTTTTTCTCTCAATTCTTTTGAAATACGACATTGTTTTTCTTTTTTATGAGTCCAAATCTTGACTTCATATTTCAGGTCCTTACTCTTGTTTTTTCATTAAAGGAGTTTCTTTATATTTAAGGCACCTTGGTTTTATTTGAGGATTTTTATTTGTTCTTGTAATTTTCTTTTTTTTTTTTTTTTATGAACTTCGCTAAAAAAACTATTATTATAAGGATTTCAATGATTTTCAGTAAATTCTTCAAAATTTTGTGTACAATCTTTTTTTTTAAATTTGGGATTTGCCTTTCTTTTTTTTCATACATTTTCAGGTCTTTTCATCCAAAAGTATTTTGTAAATTATTGGTTTGATTTCTGTTATTGATTTCTTACATATTTTTTCAAATTTCTATTTTTTGGGGGGTGATTTTTTTTTTATCCCAATTTTTATTTGTTTTGTGCTATCTATTCTTTTTTTATACTTAATTTTCCATTTGCCAGCTCATTTGTTGATTATTTCAAAACCAAATCCCAATTTGGGGGTTATTCCATGATCTATTATTTCCATTTTATTTTCCGTATCTAAATTTCCTCATTGATTAGATTTTTTTTTTTTGAAAAAATAAATAAATTTGTTTCTGACAGAAATTCATTATCTTATTTTCCAATTATGTATATTTAATATTTTACATAGATTTTAATGAGTCTATTGAGTGAATATTGAATTTTCCCCTCAAAGTCATCATTTTTCATTTGTTATCGCTGACAAATTGTTGCTTTGGCTTATCAAATGTATTGTTAATGTATTTCTCATCATTTTTTTTTTGTGATATTTTCACATTTTTGTGTTTTTGGTCAAACAAAACTACAAAAACACACACACACACACACACACACACACACACACACACACACACGTACACCATTTATATACAGTACATATAAAGATGTACATTTGCACAATATATGTGTGTACATCACCATAAACACAGTATATATAGAGTATTAAGTATTCATGAATACATATACTTCAACTCTTGAATTAGATATATATATATATATATACATATATATGTACACATATATACTGCTCAAAAAATAAAGGGAACACTTACAGTCACATTGTGTTGTTTAAGTACTCCCTTTATTTTTTTGCACACTGTGTATATATTCTTTATAAAGTTAGTGGTTATATATATATGTATATGTAAATAAACATTGAGTACACTAACATCATATGTTGTGCTCCTGCCCCGTCTAATGTCAGCAGGTGAACCTGATCTTCTGCCGTGGTCCTCCTGGTTCCAGACCCAGTGATCCCCAAACTTCCTGTTTCCTGTCTGTCCAGGCAGGAAGTGCCGCCCCACCCCGCCTAACCTCCACCCCCATCCCGCCCAGGAATGTCCCGCCTTGGGTCACCCCACCCTGGGGTCACGGAGAAGGTCTCCACAACCACAAGGACCTGCAGACGTGTGTATTACATGTTTGCTACACATTTTTTACATGTTAATACAGGCTTATTAAAGGTTATCATGGGTTTATTACACAATTATTACTTGTTTGTTACACGTTTAATACTGGTTTATTTAAGATATATTACATGTCTATTAACGTGCACTACTGATGTTTATTACAAATATTAAGTGTAGTTTTGGCAGGTGTAGGATTATCACGGATGTTCATTCGGATTATTACAGTTCTATTACAAATGTGTGCGATTCAAGAAATCTGTCTGATTTTGGTAATTTTGGAACATTTGAAAAAAAAACTGAAAATTACTTATTTATTTTATATGTATTATTTATTTTATAAAAATATTAGACAATATTCATCAAAACAAATTTAAAATACAAACACAAGGGAATCAAATAAAAAAAAAACAATTCAAGAATTTAAAATGGAAAAAAACAGATTAAAAAAATAAATAAATAAAAAAGTTAGAATTCAAAATTTAAAATGCAAAAATTGGAAAAAAAAAAGCAGAAGCTTAAGGAAAATTAGAAACCTAAATGAAATTAAAACAAATTACTTTGAAAATTGAGGTTGTTGTTTTTTAACCGCTGCAGCAAATTTATTTACATAAATGTTTACACACACACAAACCCATTTTCATCCTTCATCATTGCATCATCTATTTCACCTCCGTCACCCTCATCTCCATCCCTTGCATCATCTCAATGTCTTGATCAGATTCTCTGTGTTCTTCACCACCTTTGTGATTCTAATCATGTTCTTCTCCCTCCTCATCGCCATCATCTTCCCTCTAATCTTCATCACCCTCCTGATCAAGATGGTCTTCATCATCTTTTCACGTGGTCCCGTGTGGCTCCTCCCCACATTCTCCATCTTCAGTCCACGAAGAGCAAACATCTCAGACTCATCGATCGTCTAGTTGTCAAACATCCTTGTATTGATCCGGTCCATAATCCAGCATCGATCGGCCTCAGACTCGTCCCCCGATCGGCTCCGTGTTCAGAACGCGATCAATACTGGATCCAGACAAACATCTCAGATTAAACCATTCGGCAGATTGTCTCTCAATCAACCCTGCGAGCGTCTTATTGATCGGTTGAGGTCATTTCCTGATACCTGCCAGAAAGTCGGCATGAGTCCCTGAAGGTGGCTGACCTTTGACTGAGGTCTCGCTGAGGTCAAAGGTCAGCAGGTCAATGGCCAGATCAATAACGTCACTCTGAGAAACTAGAGTAAAAAAGGAAAAAATTTGTCTCATGATTACATGAAATTACTTTATAATTACATGTAATTACTTTGTAATCACATGACACTACTTTAAAATGTCATTTTATTACTTTTAAATGACACAGCATTACTTTATAAGAACATGCAATTACTTTAAAATGACATGGAATTACTTTAGAAATTCATATAGTTACGTTATACTTACATGTTATTACTAGATAATTTCAATCATGTTACAATTCTAATTAATAACTTTGTGTAACTACCCTCGATTATTTATAATAACATGGAATGACGTAATGACAACAACATGCAATGTTATAAATTCATGTAATTACATTAGAATTACAATAAAGTTACATATAATTATATGCAACTACTTTAAAAATAACATGTAATTACACAGGTAATCTATTACTTCTTGTTTTTTCGGGGGCGTGCCTTGGGAAAACATCGGAAAAACATCGGAAAAGTGTCGCCCCTCCGTGAGGGGGGATGGAGGGATGGAGGAAAGGAAACAGGCGGGAAGGGAGGTCGGAGGTCGGAGGTCGAGGAGGGGGCGGGGCTAATAACAGTGGCGGCCAATCAGACGATGGGTAGGAAGCGGGGCGGGGGAGCATTACGTCCACTTCCTGTCGATAAAGCGCAGATTAGCTCGAGCTACAGGCCTGTCATTCATCGCTTAACCAGTACAGCTGTGATTGGTCCAGGGCGGGGTCACCCTGGACCAATCACAGGGCTGCAACCTCATTCATTCATCTGAACCTCCAGGTCTTCTCAGGAGGAACCTGGACCTCCTGACGAGGCTCTGATCTGAGAGCAGACTCTGCAGGTTTGCGTGAAGGTCAAAGCGATGTCATATGAGAGGCGGCAGGAAGTGGTTTTATTTTGGAGCCCAGCAGTTCAGCTCCTCCAACCAGCAGGTGGAGATACCTGGACTTCTCCTCCATCTTCTTCCTGTTCCTATTTATTATGGAAAATTCCTGGCCTGGGACCCAGAAAACAGGGAAGTAGGAAACCAATGATAACGAATGTCATCATGTGACCCCCCCTCATCCCTCCCGGCAACCTCACGTGCGCGCGCACACGCACGTCGCAGGCAGTTTTACTGTACAAAAGATTTGACAGCAGCAAACAAAGGGGAGGGCGAGGGTGAGCTCATTGTTGAGACAGGGATTTCCACGTGCGTGTGTCCTCGTGGACGTGCACGACACGCGCGCACACTCACACACACACACGCACGCATACACACGTTTAAAATAAAAAAAAAAACAAGTCAAATAAAATTGCGTGGAGTGCACCGCATGCAAATATCAAGGAAAACAAGGACACACACACAAACACACACACACAAATACACACACATAGACACGCACAAACAAGCGCGCAATCCCAAATGCACGCACGCGTGCAGGCACGCCAAAAAACCCGACCTCCATTCTGTCAAATAGGGCTAGGCCTGCAGTTGCCATGGCAACCACGCCCCTCCCTTTCGGCTTGCAGGGGGAGGTGTGTCTGCATGTGTGTGTGTGTGTTCGCAGTTCACAGCGTGTTCGCGCGTGCGTGTGCGGCGCGTGCACGCTGCAGGGGCGTGGACGCACACTTTTAAACTTCCCAAGGAGTCCGAGCTCGGGGTTTTCTGCAGGCGTCCCGGACAGAACTTCTCCACCTTCTTCTTCATCTTCTCCACCTTCTTCTTCTCCTCCACGTCCCGAGTCATGGAAGAGGACGCGTCCCACGCCGAGGCGAGCAGCGCGCCGACCCTCCCGGAGAGCGCGGAGCTGCTCCTCATCCCGTCCTCCCCGACCGGGCCCGTCACCGGCACCGGCACCGGCACAAGCACCGGTACCCTGTCCCGCCTGGGGCTCCGCGCCCCGGGCAGCCCGACGCCGGGCGCCGGCCCCGGCAGCCCCGCGGACCGCGGCCAGGTGAGCGCCATCACCGTGGTGGCCCTGCTGGACAAGCTGGTGAACATGCTGGAGGCGGTGCAGGAGAACCAGCGGCGCATGGAGCAGCGCCAGGCCGAGCTGGAGGGCGCCGTGCGCGTCGTGCAGGGCGACGTGAGCCGCCTGTCGCGCAGTCACGTCGGCACTTCCGGAGGGGTCGGGAAGCTTCTGGAGCGCTCCCGCAAGGTGAGCGGCCACCTGAAGGAGGTCAAGGAGCGCCTGGACAAGCAGGGCGTCCAGGTGAAGAAGCTGGAGGCCAACCACAGCCACCTGCTCAAGAGGAACCACTTCAAGGTCCTCATCTTCCAGGTGAGCCTGTCCCACGTTCTGTTACAACACTGTAACAACAGTGTAATATCACTGTAACAACCGTGTAATAACGGTGTAATAATGCTGATCATCTCATTGATCTGGGTTAGCGATCAGAATCAACAATGGTTCCAGAGGAGAACTTGCTTTCTTGCTACAGAAGCAGCTCCCGCTCAAAGGGCGTGAAAATAAAAGTATAAAGTATGTTCATGTTTGGTGGATATTATCGTGTAATAACAGCGTTTCTGGACACGTGGACTACAGTTTGATTTGTTGAGGGTGGCGGGAGGCAGCGTCAAGGAGAGTTGGGAGAAACCATCACGGAGATGTTTCCATATGGTTTGATCCAACCGTCGCCCGTGTCTGGAGTTCAAGTCTTTTATTTTATTATTACCGTGTCGGCGCTGACACATGATTGGCTGCTGGCGGAGCTCCATCAGGTGTGTGTGGGGGAGCTGAAAATGTGTTCGTGTGTGTGTTGGAGAGGGAGAAGGGTGTGTCTGGGAACGAAGCCTCAGAGGATAATGGTGTGTGTGTGTGTGTGTGTGTGTGTGTGTGTGTGTGAGAGAGTGTGTGTGTGTGTGTGTTGGCGGGATCAGACTCTGTTGGGATCTGTTTACGCCCCACAGCCATAAATCAGACAGGTGGCTTTTGGACGGATTTACCCATTTTTCAACTGCCGTGACACACCCACAGGTGTGTGTGTGTGTGTTTGTGTGTGTGCGTCTGTGTGTGTGTGTTATGGAAATGGAAGCAGGAAAAAGCAAAGGGAAAGTTTAAAAAAACTTCCTGATGCAACATTGCATGACTCCAGCCTGTCACTCTGACCCTCTGACCCCCCCCCCACACACACACACACACACACACACACACACACACACACACACACACATGCTTCTCTGGCCACGCCTCGCAAACCGCCACCGTCTTTCAAGGAAGCAGGTTGGCCAAATGCCTGACTGATCGGACAACCCGGGTCATGTGACACCCGGGGCTTGGAAGGCCCATCTCAAGGCAACCCCCCTCCCTCCCCCCCGCGTTATGTCACCTGTGGCATCAAAAACAACTTAAAGAAGGTGGCGCAACCAAGATGAGGTGAGGAAATATCTGAACGCCGCGTGGAATCTGGCAGCACGGTGAGAGGAAGCGGCGTCACGCCATGGGTGACCTCAGGAGGGCAACACCAACCCCCACGACAAACACCTGTTTCTGTGGAACAACAGAGCCTCAGTACCTGGGAAACTAGATAAGGCCGGCAGCTAAGAGCTCCGAGTGGCTCCCACTATGCAAACACTGCCCCCCCCATGACACACACGCACCCGCTCACACACACACAGGGACGCACACACCTTGGAGAGTCCGAAATCAAGAGGCTGAAATCCACGTTTAACCTCGAGGCCGGGGTGATAATCCACATGGATTCACATGCTAAGCTAAGGTAGCCATTGCTACATGGGTCTGAGCCCGGAAGTGTGTGTGTGTGTATGTGTCAGCACTTGTGTTTACAGCTTAGCGGCGTCTCCTCATGTATCACTGACATCTGCTAAGCTAACAAGCTAACCTGGCTAGAGTTAGCTGAAGGATTCCAGAGATGTGGCTCGACGGCTCACCTGTCAATCATAACAAAACATCCAAGCAACCAGCACACACCGCATTCACTCGGGGCTCCCTTCAAGATGCCCCCCCCACACACACACACACACACACACACACTGCATACCCCGCTGCGGCACGCTAACGAAGCTAAAGACAACAAACGTCACGCTAGCTAGTCCCCTCTGATGACCTCCACACACTCCCACTCTCCAGAACACTGGTGGGGCTGTCCAGGCCAGCTGGGGTGGAAACGGTCGGGCCCCCGGGGGGAACGTGGGGTCCGGGGGATCAGTCGAAATGAGGGGGAGGCTGGGGGTCCTAACGAGGACTAATGAGAGTCTCATTACTGCCGGCCGGGTGCCACTTGTTTACCTTCTCGTGCATGGGGTTTCCCAGGCCGGCCCCCAGGGGCCCCTTCAAACTCCCCTACCATGCATTAGCATTTTAGGAACAGCGTGTTAGCATTATCCCGTCAGGTTGCCGTGCAAAACACTGGGTTGTCCCAGTGTGTGTGTGTGTGTGTGTGTGTGTCTGTGTGTCCAGAGGTGTCCGTGTACGTGTGTGCGTGTGTTTGTGTG